>NC_135506.1:29725970-30100693 GCF_052857255.1 Amblyomma americanum | reverse complement strand
ATGTAAGCTTCAGCACTGGAGCGTTCGGCACTAGCGTCTATCTTGCGCCGCAGCTGGGATCACGTGACACCGCTCTGCGCGCAGCAGTATGGACTTAAAACAATTTCTGCGTTTTAGATACGCGCCCCGCCGCGGTGGCTCAGTGGTTAGGGCGCTCGACTACTGATCCGGAGTTCCCGGGTTCGAACCCGACCACGGCGGCTGCGTTTTTATGGAGGAAAAACGCTAAGGCGCCCGTGTGCTGTGCGATGTCAGTGCACGTTAAAGATCCCCAGGTGGTCGAAATTATTCCGGAGCCCCCCACTACGGCACATATTCTTCCTTTCTTCTTTCACTCCCTCCTTTATCCCTTCCCTTACGGCGCGGTTCAGGTGTCCAACGATATATGAGACAGATACTGCGCCATTTCCTTTCCCCAAAAAACCAATTATTATTATTATTATTTTAGATACGCATGTCGCATTAATTTCTTTACTTAGTCCTGTAAGTGAGTTGGTGCGTTGCACCTTATGACACCTTTCGTACACCCTGTACCATGTTGCCTTTACAGGAGTAGGAGGAGCCCGCGCGCATTAATTCGCATGCGCAGATCGCCTTCAGGGCGACAGATGGCGCCAGCTACCCTGCAGCTGCGCGCTAGCCCGCCGCATCGGGACCAATCAGCGCTCGTGCTGAGTGTGGGAGGGATCCCGGTACTCTGGTAACGGTAACAAACCTACACGGTATGCTAAAGGTGTCTATGCTTCTACCACAGTGGCTCATAGGTGTCTCAATGCAGACGCATACGCGACGTAGCTCTGTGGAAGCTCCGATTTCGAAAGATTAGTTACGCTTTCGAAAGGTTAGTAAAAACACTTCAGAAGGCAAGACTTCGTCGCGGCGTTAAGGTGAAGAGAACGAAGACACCAAGAACGAAAAATAAAGGATATTAAGAAGAAATGGGTGCATGCTCAGTTAGCGTAGTTCGTGACGATGACTGTTCACGTATGTCCGTCGTGTCGCCAAAGCAAGCGCCATTTAGTTTTTTTTTATTCTTTTAGTAGAAAACAAACGAGCTTATTCCAATAGCGGGAACTTTGTGGTGGAATTTCAATATCTTTTTCGCACGGAGTCAGAAGAACATGCCTAGCTACCGTGGAACGTTATCTGCTTCTAATTTATTGAGCACCCGATCCTGGGAGGAAAATGTCATCACAATACAGCAGGTTTTTTGTTTAACTTCGACAAGAAGAACAAAAACATTTGAAAACGCTGTTTTCCAAGCTCATTCGTTCACGTTATACGGAATATTTCCTTAATCAAATAATGAAATGGTTCGTATTTGCAAATTCCTGCTCGACCCAGTCCCTTGTAAACCTCTTTCGCGAGAGTCGACCAACCCATGGGTTGCGTACAGAAAATCAAGTCACGCCCTATATCGTCCAACCGTGAAACCGAAATAGCGACATCGCAGACACCCACAGGTAGCTGACTACTACTTAAATAAAGCTGTAACCAATCAAACCATGAGCATCCAACCGTGAAATCGAAATAGCGACATCGCAGACACCCACAGGTCGCTGACCACTACTTAAATAAAGCTGTAACCAATCAAACCATGAGGTGTTATATTTGTCAGGTGTCAGGTCAGTCTCGTGTATATATAGTCGTCCCGAAAGTCGCCGAGAACGTGGAAGAGGAACTTTCCAAAGGTAAGCCTTACACGCACACTACACCTAAGAACGTGACAACAATAGACGAATGAATTCAGTCTGTCCCGTACAACCCCCTCCAAAACAGACCTAGGCATGCAAGACTCCCGTCACTGTTCCTGCACCGAGACCACACCTCTGAATTCACCGACTGCTCCATTGTGCCGGTTGCCAGGTGGTATAGAGGGACACACCCAACGGCGTGAAACATCGACAACGGTAAATCGCTCTCGCCCTGTGTAACACTGCCTTACTCCTTCCGTAGAGTCCAACCGATCTCGA
This sequence comes from Amblyomma americanum, assembly GCF_052857255.1. NCBI lineage: Eukaryota > Metazoa > Arthropoda > Arachnida > Ixodida > Ixodidae > Amblyomma > Amblyomma americanum. The sequence continues at coordinate 30,098,720 of NC_135506.1, read as the reverse complement.
ACGTGACACGCTCCTTTTCAAAGCCTCCCCGGGCTACGTCTGCGTATATATTCAACCATAGCATATATACGAGACGAGCAACTCGGATAACGGCAGGCTTTTCTAACCTGCAACATGCATACATTTGTTCTGCATAAAACTACTTCAGTTCGGGTTTCGTATACAAATGTATAAGCGCGCATTGCTCAACTGCTCTATTGTCGATTCAATCGTCCGCTCACTAGGCTGTGTCGATAGCCAATTTCTCATGCGTGTTGCTATGCCTATCAAAGCCCAGGCTCGAATATCGGTAATTGAGCCCGATTGCACCGCACGAGGGCGTTTGACGACTGGGAAAGCCGAGCGACATGTAGTATTCTCGATCGACGCCCGTCATTTATTTCATGGCGCGCTATTGTTGTGCTATAGAGTCCATGGATGACCCGAAGGAGTAGCAGGAGTCCACTTCAGGTCATGCTGTGAACACATGATTACCGCATACAAAAGGGATTAGTTTTTGTTTTTTTTATGCATTGCATCGTGACATCAACCTGCATGCGGGACTATATGTCGGTGTTCCAATAACGTCGAAGTGTAGGTGCCTTTTGTCGCAACCGAAAACTCAGGCGGCTGCAGAAGACAACGCGACGCCGAAGTTGGGAGCGCACTGATCATTATGCCTGTAAGCGTAACGGGCGCATTAGTACATGATGCGCGCTTATTCAGTAAACTTTTGCTACCAACTGTATGCCTGCACTGTCCTCTCCTTGATCCTTTCCGCACAGACCGGTTGAGAGTTCAGCCTGAGAGAGCGAGAGTCAGAGTAGATAAGCAGACTGAAAATTGACGTCCTTGGACATATGTGAGCCTTATCTTAGTTTTACTCGAACACTTACTGTCTTGCTATCTTATTTTTGTTTTTCGTTCCTTCGATGGGTCGGATTGATGAAGGCCCTTGGCGTATACTGCCAACAGTTTTCGGTGAAAGAGAGCACCACGCAAAAAAAGAAATACAAAATTGGAGGCGACACTTAAGCTCCACCTTAAGGGTATGACGCGATAGGCTTAATGGGTAAACATCTATATATACGGAACTGGCCACCCTTTATGCTTTACATTAATAGATCCCTGGGAGTCCTCATACCCCTCCTGGCGCATTGTTTGAGAGTTATAAGCGATATGTCACTGCCTTGAATTTGCGATATGCTGCCACCGGTGGGGCTTGTGAGACCCAGGCTGCTCTTCCCGAGAAACCTCTCGCGACCAGTCATTAATTTAACTGCCACCTGCCGCGGTGGGTAGCTTGCTCACAATCCGGTGGTCAGGTTGTGATGACAACGCAAGGTCATGTGACCTAGGTGGTCCACCTACAACCTAGCTAGGGTGCTTCTCTGGGGATTTTTCAACCGTTCGTGAAATCGAAACTTTACAGTAATGGCGGCCTGTTTTCGATGAAAGGTCTAAAACAAAAAACACTGAATCAAAGAATTCATCCCCCCTCCCAACCTCCGAATAAAAAAAGAAACGAGAAGAATAAAACGCGCATTAAAGAATGAAATTGCTTTTTTTTCTTTTCTGAGGAGGCTATCGAGAATGGGACTGACAAAACCGACTCGCCGAGAGCGAGTGAGGATCTTAGGCGAAGCCCACCAGCTCCGCTACCTTGCGGGACAGGCTTGACCCACGGGCCTCGGAGCTAACGCCGCTTCGCTAAAGCCTACAAAGTAACAGCTCACCTGGTCTACGGAAGCATATGACAACGACAAAAAAAAAAAAAGAAACTCAACCGAGAAAAGCAAACAAACGCAAACACTGTCGGTGGACGAACCATACCAACGCGCTGAAACACTCGCTTCGAGGCGGTGACCTGCGTCAAAGCGGCTGCTGCAACAGAGTAATAATCTCTCCCAGATGACGCACTTTGGGCGAGCAGCGGAGAAAACGAATCAAGTTCACAAAGAAAGAAAGAAAGAAAGAAAGAAAGGAAGAAAGAAAGAAGCTGCAAAACGCGAAAGAAAATGGTTTGCTTCCCAAGCTGTTATTTTCCACTGCGCTTTTCGCTTTTGGATGGTCCGCTAGACAATAGAGCATGTCGGCCATTTGGCCGGCGTGTCAGCTCGAAACGAGAGCAATACGACGAAAGAGAGTTTTGAAAGAAAAAAAAAGAAAAAGTATTGAATAATGGAAGGTTACATCTAAGTCCAAGCGGTAGTGGAGAACAACAAACGCATTCACGGCGTAGGGTAGGGCAACACTATCTGGCGTGCTATGATGAACGCGAAACGCAGGACATGCTGGTACAAAAAAAAAAAAAACTGCAAATAAAAAAAAGTGGAAAGTGACCCACAGAAGATAGCACGGGAGAGGATATGGGCGCTCAGTGCAGTCTACAGTTTTTCCTTTTTTGTTTTTTTCTTCATAATTTGATCTGCAGCACGCCATCAACGGAGAGGAGCTTTTCAGGTTGTTACCATCACGCAGTTGTGTATGTTTACCAAGTGCAGGTCTCTCTTTATATCCGTCACTGGCCCCCTTCGGGCAGCTATGGTTGCCGGGGCGATAAGGCACAATGGCTCCGAGCGGGCCAAATGCGGCACCTCTGTACTGCCCCCCCCCCCCCCCCCCCCCCCCCCCTTTCGCTCTATGCACTCTCTCCCATATAACAGCCCAGCCACCCCACGATACACCATAGCACGACTATAGTTAGGATTCCCCCCTGCCCCTTGTATCCGCTACCCTCCTTTTCCATACTCTACGCCTTACCCCCGACCCCCCGCCCTCCGGCAGCTGGGAACCAAGCTCCCAACCCCAACGCGGCCCGCTTGTCACGTTTTTTGCACTCAAAGCTTTCACGAAAACAGCCATGGTCCCGCGGCCCTCTTCCAGCCCGCAGCCGTTCGTAACGCACAGAAATTGACAATAACGAGAAAAAAACATAAAAAAACAAAGCAGCCACAAGCAGGCGAGCGGCACTTGAGACGAATGATGTTCTGAACTGCAGCCCTCCGCTGTGTTTAGGATGGCAGCGGATCTATATAGGGGGCACAAAACTACGAAAATGTGGAAAAATAAAAAAAAAGAGATGTCGTAGCAACTGTAATGCGGAAGCTGAATTAAGGTTGGGGAGGTGAACTCGGGTGTTCCCGTATTTGGGTCACTCTCAGCGAGAAGCGGTGGAACCTGGAAGGCCTGAGAAAGCGCGCCTGCATCACCTGCGATGTTTCCAGACCTCTGGCAGCACTTGAAGTTTTTTTTTTAGTTCCATTCAGAAAAGAATGAACATCGGGAAATAAAACTTGTTGCCTGATGAGTTTTGCTCCGTTAAATGTCACACCGTGTCGTATACATCGTAAGCTGGGCTGCACCTTAGTGTAATGATTAGATCTGGAGTCCTTTAAAAAAGAGACAAAATCTTTTTTTTAGATGTTTTAAAGTTCTTAACGTAATCATGAAGCGGTATCACAGGGTTGTTTCTTAAGTGAGGGTATATGTGGTGCAAATTGAAATGCAATGCACCAGCAGCTCGAATTTCAATGGCTATCTCAAGCTTAGCGGGCAATTGTTCGGCCTTCAAGACGTCTTAGTTCGGTCTGCTAAGGACTTGCGTTCGTAATCCCATTCCATACATCACACTTTACCAATGATATGAAAAGAATTACAGAACGCGCTGAATTTAGGGACTTTCTTCTCCTCATTTCTCCTTGTATTTATAGCCGCATAGATCCGTAAAAAGTGAATACAAGTCAGATATCTGACATCATGCAGTTCACATGTGTGAATAAAATGAAATGGCTACTGTACGCCGCACGAACTGTTGGCTTGAAATGCTTTTGCATAATATGTAAAACTTATAATCTATCCTTAGGAAGCACCGACAAACTCATTCTGCTGCCATCTGTGTCTTTCACAGGTCTGACCAGGAGCGTTTAATTGTAAACTTGTATTGCTTGCTTATTTATTTTCATCGTCCCCTTCTTGCGGATTGTTTACAGCTATTACATTGAATAACAACTGCTTAAGAACTGCGTCAAAAAAAAAAAAAACGCGAGCTACTGTAAACAGGCATGTAATACTGCGGTCGGTTTGTCTCGTGGTAGTTTCGCGCTTTTAATAATTTTAAATACAAAGTGCCCTGCAAAGCCGATGTGCTCTATAGAACCTATAATCTTGCGTAGACACAATGACCCCATCACCCTTCTCCGCTAGACTCCATTGACATGGCTAAGCTGTTTAGCCAACCATTATAATTTATTTTTATCCGCGTTGGCAAACGTGGCCAATGAAACGCAAAGAACGGCGCAGAGTAGCGTTAGTTCCTCGTAGAGTACTTCCTCGCCTTCGTGCGAGTGCGCCTTTGCGCTACTCTCATAATATGCGACCACAAGAACTCGAAGACTCTTCTGTGCTTGTGTAGTACGCTGCCAAAAGCCGTGGAGGCGTCAGCAGGCTGTGACGCTCCGTAGACCGGACCCATGTCCTTGAAAACTGCGAGCCTCACTGGGAGCGAAGCTTCCGTGCTCCACTGACGGTGCAGTACCTCCCTCGAATCCGCAGCACAGCACACATGCACATACAGGTTTACTGGCGAGTCGTCAGGCAGCGGCGGCGGAACAGGCAGGCAGAGAGCAGCATGGCTGCTGCAAAATAGGGTCAAGGGTCAGCGCATATGCGAGAGCAGTGACCCTAGAGGTGTGGCCTCCCCTCCTCCTTCCCGGATCACCGTGAAGGAGGAACAGTGCGGCCGCACCGGACGCGCCCGTCGTTGTCGTGCCCTCCCCTCTTGCCTTCTCATTGTTGGGGTCTCCGCTTCTCCGGCAGCGGCTTTTAGAGCCGGGCGCACTTCGTGCCTCGGCTTTTCTCGCCCCATCGGAACTGCGGAGAATTCGGAGACCCGTACCGTGTTTGCTGTCGTGTACGAGCCGAGCCGACGACGTCGCACCAGAGGTCGCAACATTCGTTTTCTGCCCACAGCAGCACAACCATCCGACTCATTATTGATCTCAATGCAAATACCGTGAAGTTTGTTGCCACCATTTGCAGTGGCATTCTGACAGGAATGCATTCGTTCTGGATGTGCTTGCCTATGGGGCCGAAAGATGGAGGTGCATGACAACACCAGAAACTATACGGAGGAGATCATAGCAATGTACAGAAATAAAAGTGGTATGGATAACGCTTACTGTCAGAAAGAGAACAGCCTTGATCAGGTAAAAAATACGACTAGATCACATAGCAGGAGTAATAAGGTCGGATCACATAGAAGGAACAATAAGCTCCGGTGCTTATTATATTAGATAGCAATTGCCGCGGCTGGCAACATTTTTGTCTTCCTTTTTGTGTTTTGTATTTACCACTTTTTTTTAACTCCTGACTTAAGTTACGTGAAACACCCAGTATATCGAGTTGCAAATCTTTTTGAGCCGAGGATGAATGTAGCTTCCTGCGCAGTGACTGTACGCAGTCATTACGAGAGCAAAACTTGACGAGTATATAGTGTCTTTATGCTAAGAAAATTTGATGCATATTGCATGAAATAGTTTTTCTTTGCAGTGGCCTGTGTAACTTACAGTTTTGCCCTCTCACTTTCGGATACGAAATGCACAACAGAAGCCATCCTCAGAGGAAACCGAAGGAGTCATCGACGGCGCCTCTTTCACAGTCATTATGATCGTAGAAGACTCATATGCGCGAAAGAAATACAAAATTTGCGAATTCCAAAAAGAAACTTGACACGGCTGTTCTAGGTTCTGACTGTCCGACACTCTTTGGAGATCGCCGTGGTGCACAGAGGAACTACGTCGAGTCTGAATGCCATTCAGAGTTTGGAATGTCATTCGACTCAAATTCTGTTTTAGCGCCCCCATGTAGCACGTGTACAAGCCCTCTTATACGGTCTTACAGGATGCAACAAAATGCTGAAAATGACTCTATAGGGCTCTTTTTCCCCTCAAAGCAAGAGCAGGCTGGTATCGTGGCATCAAATCCAACATTCTTTTTTTTTTGCTAAACACAATAGCGCCTGTAAGATTTTGTTGTTGCTGTCTTCAGCAGGGTCACTTTCCGTGTCGATTTTTTTTCTTTATTTTGTTGCTTAGACATTTGCCTGAGAGGCGGCTGAGGCTAAAGGCTAAGTGTTGGTTGACTAGGCATCAGACTCGTGTTACATGACTAACAAGCGTGCAAACACAATAGCGCGCCAGGATGGTATACACAGCAGTGTCGTCGATTAAGACATATGAAATCAAAAGTAATGACAGCACGAATATACCCGGAGTATAGAGAAAAAATACATAGAAATACATTCTCGAAAGGACGAAGGCAGTGAACAAGCTACAGAATGGATAAATAAAGAGCCAGTAAATATGTAACATAAGACAGCATATTGATGTGTGTTTTCTTACTGTTATCAACCACCCCGAAAATAGGCTATATTTACGGGTGAATCTATGGGTGACTTGAAGGAATAGTTGGGAGGGGGGGGGGGGTATTTTTAGCTATGCATTTCTTGCACTTTTCTTTTTCAAAATTTGGGAGCAGCGTGGTTTTTCCATTGCGAATTTTTTCCTTCAGGTGTGGCGCCCTCCCCTCTCCCCCTGCCCCCTCCCCCTTCCCTGTTTTTAAATCTACCCGTTGACATAGCTCGTATTTTTGGGTATTGGCTAAAAATTGAGTGGTGTCGATATCATGCTCGAAACGAGGAGCTTGTGAAAAAAAGAAAATAAAAAAAAACGACTTCCACAATCCTCTTCACTCTAAACCTTCGTCGTTTCCCATTTGACTGCTGCGAATAACGCCATCTTGAATGCAACCACTGGCCCAGCCTCACATCACGCAAGCGGCAATGCAGATTTCATCTCAGTTCATCACCTCTTCCTATGAATGCTATCTATGTAAGTGTCGATCATTTAAAAAAATACCCCGACAAATGTTGATTCAGAATTGCACTTTAAACTTCACGCACCTTATATTGGGCAGAAGGAAAAAAGAAAGTAAGCTATTTTGTGTCAATTCCTGCCTATGCATACGCGTAGCGGCAGAATTCTAACCAGCACTGTAGGAATAATAATATATTACCCCTGTTCATTCGTGCAGAAGCCAATTTGTACTCCTAACCTGTGTAAAGACGCTATGGCTTATCAGTTATCATTAACACCATTAGAGATGCAACCGTAAGTGCCACACGGGACTAGTGGCAGCGCCAGGTTCTAGACATAAGAAATGACTGCGATAAAATCTTTATTGAAGCCAGGAAAAAGCCTCCCCCCCCCTCTCCCTCGCACACGCACAAATACAGGTGGTGCTTCTAGTCCGAGGCCGTATACGGACACGGCCACTGTCCTCACTCGCTCGACAATCCATTACCGGCCGCCCGCGGTGTAATCCGTTGGTCGCTGCTACCATGCAGGTGATGGGACGGGCGGTGACTGAAGTAGAAGACACAAGGAAAAAATCTGTCGGTTTGTTGAGGGCGTAGGACAAACGCATGCCCACCGAAAGTGGTGGATGCTGCATGGGGCAAGAAAGCGGCAAGAGCTTCAGTATACAATCAACCAAACAAGCTTTGTGTGGCGTTGGTGTTTGACCGTCGACAGGAATATAACGTTTGTTCGCTTGTTGCACGCTTACTGTGGATGGGCGGGGCAGGATTAATGAGACTTTTGCGTGCCAAATCGCCATTGTGGTCGGTGAGGGACGGCGCATTGAGGAGGGCTCGGGATCCATTTCGGCCACCTGGCATTCTGCAACGCGCGTCGAATTCTTCAGTGCATACGGGCGCTCTCGCATTTCGTCTCCATAGTAATGCGACCGCAACGGTAGAACCATGGGGCACACAGTTGCTGGCAGCCCTACGCTACTGTTCACCTGCTCTGTTAACGCGTTTTAAAGAATTCAGCGATCCTTCATTCATCAATATTCTCTCATTTATCTTTTATTGGTTCGAGAGCGGACAACCGTCGCAACTTCCACGGTGATATAAATATTAACCGCTCTGCTTGGAGCCGGACACAAAGTTGCTGGCAGAGAACGTTGCTGTTCGCCTGCTCTATTAACGCGTTTTAAAGAAATCCGCAATTCTTCATTCAGCAATATCCGTTTGTTTTTAGTTTGGGAGAGGACAAATGTTGCAACGTTCATGGCGATCAAATCACTAACGACGCTCTTCTTGGAGCCGATCCCGATATCGAGTACAGGCACTTTAAGTTGTGACGTCACTAAACTGAATGAGTGAATCATTACCAAAATTATGCATTTTGGTAACGTCAATAATACCAAAGTGAAGAAGGCAGGATATATTTGGGAAGGGACACCGCTTGATGTTCTGTCAACAAAAATGTTTCAAGTTACTGCTATACCGATACTAGATTACATAATCGAGTACAGGCGCTTAAGTTGTGACGTCACTAAACTGAATAAGTGAATAATTACCAAAATTATGCATTTTGGTAACGCCAATAATACCAAGGTGAAGAAGGCAGGATATATTTGGGAAGGGACACCGCTTGATGTTCTGTCAACAAAAATGTTTCAAGTTACTGCTATACCGATACTAGATTACATATTCATTGAAGACAGTGCCAAAATCAGTATGTCACAGGTGCGTCTTCGGAACCAGACAGGGAGCAGGAATATAAACAGCAGCCTGTTTGCCTTGTGTACATGCGTTTGTTGTGCTGTTGCCAATAATGGTTCTCAATCTGTTCAGTATTTCGGGTAAGCGCAGACTGGAGATATCACAAACAGAAACAAGAATGTCACAGGTTGTGGAACCATAGGTAAACCGTCGTCGTTCCATCACAGATACAGACCGAGCAGACCTGACGCTGCACTTGAAAACCTCAGCGTACTGTCTACTTAGCCTGCTTTTCCCCCTGTCATGCCTTCCTGTCAGCGCTCTGCAATGTACCGTACTATCTCAGCCGAGACCCTCAGAAGAAGGCAGCCTTAGGCTTGTGCCTTACTTCCTATGGGCGTTCCTTGTCATCGCGTTCATTCTTCTTCAGCGGCAACAACAACGAAAAGGAAAAAATCGCACATGCACTTCGAAAGCCTTAGTACAACTGCTGCATAAATGCATTTCAACCGATTCCGCTTGCGCTTGCTGACGGATTACACCGGAGCCCTTGCATGCGCTCTTCTGGTCACGGAAATTTCCACAGAAGCCAATCTATTACGTCCAGGCTACTTTTTTCATCTTCCACTCTTTCTTCCTGTTCATCTTCCCCTCCTCCCAAACCCGCCTAGACTCTTACCCCTGGGACCACGCAATGTACGCTTACAAAGACACACACACACACACACACACACACACACACACACACACACACACACATATATATATATATATATATATATATATATATATATATATATATATATATATATATACATACACTGTTTACTGTTACCTAATAATCCTCGAAAAAGGAGTAAGCCGTGCTAGTTGGTACATTCTTTGCATGGAAACAGCGCAGCAGACGGGACCAAGAAAGGAAGACACAAACACGGGCGCTCGTGTCTTCCTTTCTTGGTCCCGTCTGCTGCGCTGTTTCCATGCAAAGTAATAAACCTCAACTTGGACTCTCATCCCGGCGAGCTCTGGCAATGCTTTCCCAAAAGTGAGCCCACGAAATTCTGGCGTCAAAGGTCCTGCAATGCATCTCTGCCTGAATAGTGGTCCCCGACCCTGTCCTCCGGCCTGCACTGTAGAGCGCGAAAGACGGTACACCCCGGCCATGCCCCCGCGCGGAGGACGACCTTGGACCGGGCACAATCCGGCGCTCGCCCGCTCTGCCCCTGGAAACTGGTCGCCGGCGTTCGCTGCTGTCGGCCGGTCGCCCAGAGCTGTTGCCCCGCGCTGCCTGCTGCTGCCGCCGTCGCTGGTAATACAGCCCTGCCCCTCAGCAGCCTGCACGGCAAGCCGCTGCCGCTCACGTACGCCCCGACCTCCGAACAAGCACACCCCTCTTCCCTGACGTGCTGCTGGGCTCTTTTTGCTGCTTTCCGGTAACGATCGGAGAAGCGAAATTTATTGGGCTCGTAATTACAAGGAGGGAGGGAGGGCGACAACGCGTGCTTGGAGGGTGTACGCGCCGGGTTCGACCGTCGTACAGGCCGTACACTTGGATGCCTCACGGCAGCCACCACGCACAACCACGGTCGGTTGGAGAGCCTTCCATAGCTGCTTTCGAAGCGGGTCGGCGACGCAATGTGGCGTGGTTAAAGGGCGCCAAGGAGAGGGGAAGCGGTGCTTCAAGGCCAGCTCGCGGGAAGCGGCCAGGGGCCATGTGCTTGTAGGGGAGATATGATGTGATGGACTGCTTGTGAGGGGAGAAAGGAGGGGGGGGGGGGGGTGGTAGCTTTCACCTTTGCCCTTCGGAGGGCGCCTATATATATGTACCTTCTCGTTTGAAATGTGAATGACGAAACCAAGACACGTCATCTGTGAAAGTTAGCCGTGCAGGAGTTGGGTTATACTAACTATCGAGGTCGGAGACACTGGAGAGGTGAGAACGCTGATTATGCGCTGTTACTTAGTAGCAGCAGGAGACATGAGTGCAGGTTCTACGTAAGCAGCCTCCTGTGTCAAGTTAGCAGGAACCGCCGTCGAGTTATAGTTAAGAGTTCGGTGTGGCAAGACGCCATAGGGCGGAGGAAGCCACACAAGGCTAGACCAAAAGAGATCCTAAGGAACCGATCGAAGGCGTCCAGAAATATCCCTTCGTGCAAATCAAACCTGCGAGTGACGTGAATGTGTGTCACTGTGTCACGTGACGTAAAATGCGCGGGATAAGACGGCGTGTTGATGACATCTGCTTATCTCTCTTCAGCGTTGCGAAGATGCTTGAAACCGACTAGACCTAGGTAGGTTAGCGAAGGCCTGAAATTACCATGAAATGCCGCTTAAATAAACCGTCGTTCTATTAGTAAGACTCTCACTTCAAACTACGGGGTCGAAGTGCGCTGCAATAATAGTCTTGTAATAAGAAAAATAAATGATCCAAGCTGGAACTTTCCATATGAGCCACTCATATCGAGTCCATATGAAATGGAAGACTAAATAAAATCTATATGTTCTCTATATTTTCTCAGTATGAATTTTGTCCTTTGCGTACAGCTTTTATATGATTTCTATAATTTGATATGTTTCCATAGTGCGGCCCATATATTCTATTTCGGCTCCATATGTTCCATGTGGAGAACATATTCCATTAGGGGACTCGTCGTATGAAATGTTTAACTAGAGCATTCCCCGTTGAAAGATCTTGTGCTGAGTTAAGAAAGCGCCCATACAACCAGCTGATGGCTACACCACGCCCGTGGAATGAAAAAGGAAATGTTTTCGTATTGAATATTTGCGTTGTCTGCGCTCCCTGTGAGATAATTTTCACGAATAACGGGAGACCACTACAACTTGCGATGAGCTTCATATACCCGCAGCTCTGATATTATTATTTCCTGGAAGCTTAAATAAAAGCCCAATACGGGGGTATATCTTAGGTTTAAGATCTTCCCTTACAAAAATGGTCTGTAGGCAGTCTATAGATTTCTTATAGACTATATTGCCTTCCTATAGACATTTAATTTTGTCTATTCATAGTGTATAGCATGTCTATAGACAAAAGTGTACTAAAAAATGTATGGCCATAAATCTAGCTGTATATTATCTATACAATGTCTCTAGGATTTGTACTGCATATAGACTGTTATCTAGGGTTTATCTACAGAGAGTCTATTGAATTTATAGACAGAAGTCTATGGACAGTCAATAGACTGTCTAAATAAGTTTTTGTAAGGGTTCCGCGACGTTTTAACGCGCAGTGTGGTGCTGCCCGGTTCTGCGTCGTCATATAAGCGCCACCAAGAACACGGAAAAGGCGGTACATGTTTGAGTGACGTGACTCCGGTGTAACGTAGTAACCTGGAGGAGCGGCCGGACGGATGCCTTGCCCACGGAGCTGGTGGCGGCGGAATAAATTTATTCCCAGATGTCAAAGCAAGCGTTGATGGGTAATAGCACGCAACGAACGTGGCCGAATGGATGACGCCGCCTTCGGGATTCCGCATTATTAGACGTCCCTGATGTCAGCAACAGCTTCTGTGCACACCGAGGATGATGAGCAGAGGGCACGTAATACAGTAGAATGGCGTCCGGACACTGCTTGCAGTTATCTAAGACGCAGGTGAGGGCTGGAGCCACGAAATCAGTCTCAGAAATCATTTTTTTTTGCTAATTATGGCAAACGGAGTTCTCATTACTCCTGTATTTATTTATGGAATAATCTGCCCCTGAGCTTGAAAGGACCCGTGTCCTTGTCTATGTTTAAATCAAATTTGAATTTTTTTCTGTTTGATCAATAATAATAATAATAATAATAATAATAATAATAATAATAATAATAATAATAATAATAATAATAATAATAATAATAATAATAATAATAATAATAATAGATTTTGGGGAAAGGAAATGGCGCAGTATCTGTCTCATATATCGGCGGACACCTGAACCGCGCCGTAAGGGAAGGGATAAAGGAGGGAGCGAAAGAAGAAAGGAAGAAAGAGGTGCCGCAGTGGAGGGCTCCGGAATAATTTCGACCACCTGGGGATCCTTTAACGTACACTGACATCGCACAGCACACGGGCGCCTTAGCGGTTTGCCTCCATAAAAGCGCGGCCGCCGCGGTCGGGTTCGAACCCGGGAACTCCGGATCAGTAGCCGAGCGCGCTAACCACTGAGTCAGCGTAGATCAATTGTAGTCTTCATAGGTTCCGGTAGAACTACTTTGAAACTGTTTGCACTGCGCTGCATCTTTCTTGTTATTTGTATTTCGTGCAATATTGTATTTAATCCTGAGAATCTATTAAGTTGTTTCGTTCGCAAGACAGGTAACGTTTGTCACTATTGTCGCTTTGTCACTCTCGCCTCTACTGGTGTCCATGTACTCATCCTTAACGTACTTAATAAAATGTTGTTGTTAGTGGCTATTTATTAACAAAATAACAATGGAAGGAAAAGATGTTGCTAGTCGCGGCATCTGTCACCGAAACCTGGAGCACCTGAGCTTCGACTAGTGGGAATAATAAAATCTCCGTATTTGAAATTCTTAAGAAAACACTTCGATCTTGACAAGCATGCAGGGTTGATTTCTTTTTCTATCTTTATATGCTGCGTGAATCACTAGTTGTTCTCCTTACTGCATGCACTTCACTCTACTTGAATTTCATCAAAGGCTCCCATCACGGGGTATTGCATAAGGAGTGGGGTTGTACTGTTCTGTACAAATCACTTGTCACGGTCATGGCAGCAAGAAATGCAGATGGGAAAATGGTGGCGGAGACATCGCAGAGAAGAGCATTCCACTGTACATTTGCTCAGGGAAAAATATGCTCGACGTAAAGTGTACAGGCCTCTCGCCTGGCGGATTCATGAGGCGGAGATAGCGCACCGAAAGCCTCTCAGATGTTCCTCCCACGCACAATGCGTGGGTATACTCCTTAGTCCTTCTTAAGTTTTTGTTTGTTTGTTAGTGCTACAGAGGGGAAAAAAGAAAGCCTTCGCTTAGCCTGCCAAGACGCCGCCCTCGGCTTACCCGCAAGAATTTAAATGAGCAGAGCTAAAAGCGCCAAGTTACGGCAGGTAAGCAACCCGTAGTAGGAATATGCTTGTAAAGGATGGATGCATTGTGGCAGCTTGGTGCAATATGTCGCAAAAGTTTCCGGCCTCTTGCGATGTATATCTGTCTCCTCAGGTTTGTTTTCACACGTAAGACCTACCCAATGGGCTAGGAGGCAGGCCGCATAAAGCGACTTGGAATTAATCTGTAACTACAATAGGACCCTTCGACATGCATCTAAATCTCGCCGAGCTCGCGTTTTCTGGCTTTTTGCATTGTAATAACAATTTTTCAGATGTAAGCCACTTCGGTAATAGTAAATGGGTGATATGGTGTCTTCTCCGCACGTCAAGGTAGACCATTTCCCTTTTCTATGATTGTTTTTGTTTCCTTTTTCAGGCTCCATGCGACACATACGCCATCCGAGGTGTTAGTGATGGGGAGGCCACCAACATTGGGGCCACTGAATCTGCTGTTCGTTGTTGAGCACGTCGTATACAGACGTTGTCTTCAACGTAACTACTTCTGTCCAAACTGAGCGCCTCACGTTTAGCAGTGGAAGATTTCGCATACGAAATTCGGCATATAGTCCCTGACGTAATCTGGTTAAAGAATAGAAGGAAACGGAGACGAATGGCAAACGTAAGAAACGATTAAAGAACGTCCGGTGAACAGCTCAGTGGAACGAAACTAGTATTTAGTACTGAACACTGCGGTCAGTGAGAATCAAGCAGCCATAAAGCCTTTTCTTGCCCGACATTCAACGCGAAATATAGGAACTTGCAACCAGGCCACATCAAGGAACGAGCCGAGATCTCAGTTTGAAACCTTGCGAACTTAGTTAAAAGTAATCGTTCGAATCGCAACTTTCCAGCACGCTTGTACAGAACATTGAAACAAGGCAGGGTGAGTACATCCCTGTATAGTGAGCAACTAAGTAATTCTTTACAGTTCTAACAAACAAGATGACTTGGAAGTGTTCCATCTTTGAACTGAACCACCGTAAATCCAACTACCCAAGAAACTTCGGCTATCAACAGAATTGTGTCGCCATCTATCGAATGAAGGAAGAACTGCTGCAGCTTTCATATGGCGGGAAGCTTGAAACTCGGCGGGTTGTTGCACGCAGGGCAGAGCGAAAAAGACGGATAGTTAAAAGCACAGGTGGCACAGGTGGCAGGTGGAATAAATCGAAGTGGCCAACTTCAAACAACGAAAGACGAGAACGACAAAGGACACAAGCCTACTCTTAGAGGGCAGATAACAAAAATGCACGAAGAGGAGGAGGAATGGGTACGCACGCGTTTCAAGGCCTTTTTTAAGCTGAATTCAGCAGATGCTCATGCTAGTTTAACAAGGTCAGTAAGATACTGCCCTAATGAAAATAGGCGGCGTCATTAAAGAGACCCCGAAGAAATTTATACAGTTTTTGTACTTGCTAAAAACAGATTCTGAGGCGCTCGTTTGGTATGTCGACATTTGTCTAGCATCATTATCCAACAACATTACATTTCAAAAATTTCCCGCCAGTTGATTCAAACCCGTGAAGGCTACACAGAAAATGACTCTGTGATCACCATTATGAATTTAATGACCGCGTAGACTCTGGGATGACAGTGTACCCCCTCTGGGGGTGTAGCCTCCGGTAGCCAGTGGGATGATAAAAGCAAACAGAAAAGGACAAAGGGCTTGAGAATGGATGAAGGAACCGCAAGGCAAAATAAAAGTGAACTTTAAATCACCGGCAAAAGATGCGGCGTTTGGCGAGTTGGTTTTCTGGTGAATCGTGCTAAAACAGCAAAATACACTGATGCAGACAGGAGAGAGAGAAATTGCACCAAACTGCCGCAATGGTGTAAGCTATTACAGAACAGTGCCGGGTTCGGTTTGTGCGTAGTATCTGCCACTCGGACAAGCTCGCAAGGAGTGTTTGCATGTCCATGGAGTCAACTTCGTGCGCATTCAGTGCACGTATAGGCGATATGTTGATTCTTCAAGGGTGTCTCATTATGCACCATGCACTGCCTCATTTTGCCCCGTGCATAGGCTGGGACAAAACGCAATATTTAGAAGTTTTAAATTGCATTAAACTTTCTTGCGTTTCTCTTCAGCTGTTCTGTTCACATCTGGCTAATGTGAAGCCAAGCCAGTAAGAAACAGTTTGGAAGTATTTGATATCTGTGAACAAAAAATAATGGTGGCTATTAACATATTGGTGATCATTTGCTCCCAATCTTCCCTGCTCCAAGCATGCGAACATCCAAATTCATGAAAGGATAACAAGAACTCTCTCTCACACACACACACACACAAAACTGCCCGACAGAACAAAGTGCCCTCACGAAAATATTCAGCGCGAATGTACGTCGTTACACGATAGGTGTGCTACTTAGCAGAATGGATAAATCGATGGTCATTCATGAGTCGGCATAATGAAGGGATACCAACGCGCCAAAACATTTACGGTACTCAGTAAAAAAAAAAAAAAGAAAGCGCCTTTGAATTGAACATGAAACCGTAGGGAACAAAAGCAGAGGCTATATGTAAACATGTGACTACCAAGAAAGTTTTAGATAGTAAAACTTTGCCGCACATGACTTCAGAAGGGAAAGAAATATGCGTAGATAATGTCGACGCAAACTTCCCATTAACTGGGGGTCAATCGGAGAGGTGTTTGTCCTGCAACGGAAGTAGGTGTGCTGATGATGATGACTGCTAGGGAGGCTGGCAGGGTAGCGGGGGAACAGCCACGAGTCTTAAGAAGCCAGGGCTCGCGCGGTCGCTGACCCCTGGCAGTATACGAAGAACCCAGGCGGGCAGGGGTTGGTGTCCCCTGTCAACGGGTAGCTGACCGCGGGAAGTGGCGACCGTTCAGTGAGCCGGTTGAGAAGTACTCCGAGGCGTTTTTTTGGCCCACGACGCCTGTCCCTTCTGCGCCCATCACTCACATCGGATGAGGGTCCGCGCTGTCGGACTCAAAGCACAGAGCGTCGGTGACGGACGCGGGCTGGGGATTAGCGTACTTGGAAGAGCAGGGGGAGGAGGAAACTTTATTCTTCTCTGCGGTTTCGGACGGACCTATTTCTACGTACCGGCGGCAGAGCAGATGGAGACGAGAAATGCGATCAGGCGGCGTGAGTTTGGAGGAAAGCCTCTCAGAACGCAACCTAAACGGTAATACACATGAGACGTTTTTCGGAAGATGCGCAATGCGACCCGCGTGACCCGGGCCTAGTCGCTGGTGTCGTATTTTTTTGCTTGTTTTACTATCAATTTTCCGTAGCCAGCGCAATCTCTCCAAAAAGTTTCCAGATTATCGGTGAGAGATTTGGAGGGTGGAACGAAAGGGTGAAAGCTGGGGAAACGCGAGCGACGGGACGGCGTTGACAGTTATGGGAAGGAGCGAAAGTAGTGCCAGATGTCCCTAGGCTCCGAAAACAAGATTTAGCTTTGCATGGCAACAGCGCAGCAGACGGGTCCAAGAAAGGAAGACACACACTCTTGGCCCCGTCTGCAGCGCTGTTTCCATGCAAAGAATATACAAACTAGCCCGGCTTACTCCTTTGTTGAAGATTTAGCTTTTTTTTTCTTCGCTGCTTCTTACAAACGTGCTAATTATTCCTCATAAGCTGCCTTGATACTGTCTGTGTCGTTTTCGCAATGAAATATTTTCAGCGTTGAGGATTCATCTGCATTGTTTGCCCTGTATTTTTAATAGATGGAAATTAGCTTCACCTTCACGTGCCAGTTTCCAGGTTTCCTTGAAGCGAGTCGTCCGTAATATCGAATCGCGAAGGGGTAAAAGTTCATTAAAAAATCACGCCATCATTAAGGTCTCCTTCTGTGCATATTAGTGACCTGTAAAGTTGAAGTATGTACTTGGGGACTACAACCGCTCCTTACCCTGGCCGTCATTATGCTTGAAATAATGCGCTGCGCCTAGCTTGACGTGGCTTGTGGTCTATGATACGCTAAATGGCGTCCTATGGCGAAGTGATCCTACTAAAACTGCGCACATCCCTCGAACCACTCATCAGCACTATGTCGGCTGGCAGCTGCTGAATTCTATTTCTACGTGGCACAAGGCACGGAGAGTTTTCTTCACAGCCATTGATGCAATTAGAAAAATGGTTAGGCACATGGATGGGAAACTTTGCACATTAAAGCATGAAACCGCAGAAAGAACAAGGCAATCACTCAGTCATTTGCACCATTTCATTACATCTCTATAGTACATTAATGTTCACAAATATTCCTTGTTCCCTTCAGCTATCCATTACTGAAATAAACTACCATCTACTGTTGTGAACTGCAACACAGTCGAATGAATAAATTAATAAATAAATAAATAAATAAATAAATAAATAAATAAATAAATAAATAAATAGTGCCATGCACTATAATTTACTGAAATAAACTACCATCTACTGTTGTGAACTGCAACACAGTCGAATCTTTCTTAGAACAGGTTAATCTCCTTGATCCAACATCATTCCCACCATGATGCCTCTGTAATTATGAAATTGTATTGTGTTTTTATCTGTGCATATAGCTGTCTTCCTTGTTCGATTCGCCATTGTCATTTTTTTCTGCCTTGTATCCACTCCTGCATGGGCCCGAGAAGGGCCTGCAGTATTTGTAAATAAATAAATAAATAAATAAATAAATAAATAAATAAATAAATAAATAAATAAATAAATAGTGCCATGCACTAAAAATGTAGAAAATGAAGCATCTGTTATGACAGCCGACATTACGTTCTCATCGCTGTCCATATTACCGCGACAAAAATACATGGGCCCCAGTGGGCTCTGCGCTATTTGCTCTTGTCTGTTTTCCGGACAGCTAGTTTCAATATTAACGAGGCGTAGATGTGCTGAAAAAGTTTGGTTCCCAGAAATATTGTCCATAATTAGAGACGTCTGCGTTAACGAAGGTCGTATTAGCGAGGGACGACGTATAATGAAGGGAAACTCTTAGTTCTGATTGATGTAAACTATAAACCCGCAGAGGAGCTGCGATATTCGCAAACAATTTGATACCAGGGCTGAGTTAAGGTAACCGAAATAGATCACAGAGAAATCTGAATAATCGCAGGTTCCTTGTAGCGCTTCGTATTAGCATCTCTGTTTTCATGTCATGAAAAAAAATTACAGGCGTAAGATTTCACTAATGGTGGGATACCGACGCCATAACGAGTTTTTCTGCAAGCTTCGGTCGGCCTCATTGGTCACTTAAGAATCTTCACGCTAGTAGTTTCTGCAGTGTGTTAACATCCCAACAAGCACACGTCGCTTGCACGCGTTAAATAAACTTCGCAACGCAAGTAAAACCACTTTATTAAAAACTTTCTTCTCAGCACAGTTTTAGCACAGACACTCATTCAGCAACAGTGCAAATGTCCTCACTTGGAGAACATGTTCTCCGCCTTGCACGCCATGTTCCAATAATATCGTTCACTCACATGCTGATAATACACAGCGTGAACTTCTACTGCCATGTGCTCTCGCCTGACACCAGCCTTTACGATGTGGCACGTTATTACTGCCTTGACCATTGCAAGAACCAAGAAATCAGAACATCCCAGCTATGAGCTCCAGCGTTGCTTTTCTGCATTACTTTGCCTTCCTTGAACATCAGCTCTCCATTTCAGACCACAAGACGGTTGGTTTTTGCGACTTCCGAAAAAAAAAAAAAGATAGTAAGTTTTCTAACCGCAAATGTGATGCTGAGATGGCACGCAGTGTTCTCACTACACATGTTTTGTGCTTCGAACTGCCGTTCCTGTCTTTGAGCACAGGGCAAGGCGAAAGCGTAGTCAGAACCCGAGACTTGTCTCACCAGATGCGCAAAAACACACGCAGTCCGCAGATTCATTTAGAGAGGTATAGCGCAGGTGCATGTAAAACTGCTTTTTGCATACACTTCCCTCTCTGGTCACGGCGTCGAGGCTTTGCAAAGACCAGGACCTAGAGGTCCTGACCGGTGTGGTTCACCAGAGCCTGCACTTGGCACCGGGGTTCATGTAGGTGCCCCTGCCGCAGGAGAAGGTCTCGGCGAAGGTGTCGAAGTGTCGCAGCGGAATGTTGACCCTCAGCGAGGACGGGAGGGCGACGCGGTACCGCAGCCGGCGCTTGTCCAGCGCCGTCAGGCCCTGGCTGCTCACGGGGTCGCAGTGGGTGGCCGCGAAGTTGACGAAGAAGAGCATCTCGGGCGTCAGGTCCGGAAGGCCCGGAATGCGGAAGTTGCGCTGCATCGAGTGCGGCGCCACCAGGGCGCGCATGTACGCCTCGAACGAAGGCTGCAGCGCCCCGATCTCGCCCATGAAGCTGCGCAGGAACGGAGCCATCGGGGACTCCTGCGCACGCGACGGCACAGATCTGAGGTGAGGGTTTTTTTTAATGCGATAGCACTAGGACAGTCATGGAGGCGAAAGCTGTCCGGCGTCGACGATGTATGTATGTATGTATGTATGTATGTATGTATGTATGTATGTATGTATGTATGTATGTATGTATGTATGTATGTATGTATGTATGTATGTATGTATGTATGTATGTATGTATGTATGTATGTATGTATGTATGTATGTATGTATGTATGTTGGTTTATGGTTTGGTTTATGGGGGTTTAACGTCCCAAAGCAACTCAGGCTATGAGAGACGCCGTAGTGAAGGGCTCCGGAAATTTCGACCACCTGGGGTTCTTTAACGTGCACTGACATCGCACAGTACGCGGGCCTCTAGAATTTCGCCTCCATCGAAATTCAACCGCCGCGGCCGGGTGTATGTATGTATGTATGTATGTATGTATGTATGTATGTATGTATGTATGTATGTATGTATGTATGTATGTATGTATGGATGGATGGATGGATGCATGCATGCATGCATGCATGCATGTATGTATGTATGTATGCATGCATGCATGCATGCATGCATGCATGTATGTATGTATGTATGTATGTATGTATGTATGTATGTATGTATGTATGTATGTATGTATGCATGCATGCTTGCATGTATGTATGTATGTATGTATGTATGTATGTATGTATGTATGTATGTATGTATGTATGTATGTATGTATGTATGTATGTATGTATGTATGTATGTATGTATGTATGTATGTATGTATGTACGGACGGATGGACGGACGGATGGATGGATGGATGGATGGATACGGCTGAACCCTTTAAACCGGGCGGTGGCTCAAGCCACCTAGCCATGACTCATGAAATTTTACTCTTGTCTTGATTTTAGAAACCGATGAGATAACCTTCACTTGGTTACTTCTACCCGCTTAAAATCGGCGTCTGACGTGCGAAGCCTCCGCCTACCACATGTCCACATTCTCGAACAAAAATTTTTGAATATATTACCCCCTACCCCTATCCTTTCTTACTACCGCTTCCCCCTTTTTCCCTCTCCATTTACTTTTATTCCCGGTATTCTCAGCTCAGGTGCTTTAAGTTTCGATGGCAGACGCCGCGTCTAGCAACATTTTTTCCTTCCGTTGTTATTTTGTTAATAAATAGCCTCTGGAAACAACAACAAAATTGTAAGGTACTCTTATGGCAATATTGAAGGTCCATTCTTCCGGACTGCAGCAAAATTTTTCCTTTACACTATTTTCATAGCTCGCATAGCAGTTAAGACTGCTAGAGACGACAGCAAAAACGTTAATAGCGAAAAAAATTCAATCCTGCCGACGGGAGATCTGCGGATATATTGATTTGAATAGTGAAATCTTGCAATATGTGAGAAAATTGCGTTCATAAACTGTTTCCCGCTCAAAGATGCCTTTGTCAGAATTGTTGGGTATGACCGTGTCGTGGCAGGTGGTGATTAGAGTGATCCCCTCTCCACTTATCAGAGAGAGGAGGAAGAGGCCAGACTAAGGTGACTCGGCAAAAATTAATTAAAGCAGCGATTACGAATTGAAATGGAATAAGAATGGAATCAGAGTTAGAATACAATTGGAGTTTGAATATTATTAAAGTTGTAATAGGACGCTGACTAAAACGCAATGGAATCACAACTGGAATAAAATCAGAACTGGAATAGACTGGCGAGTGAAAGAAAAATGCTATCGTATTTCCTCCCCATTAATCCAACTGATCGCCCCTAGATTTTTTTCTAGGAGTCCTAAGACGAGAAACCGCGACGAAGGACGCTGTATGCTTCAGCAAGCCGACATTGATGGAGCGCTTTCCACTGCGAGCTGTATGGGCATATACATACTCAGCTCTCTTAAATTCGGGTCTGGCATTTCAAGCTGGTACATTATCAGAAACGACGGGGTCAGTAGATGCATATCGAAAGCCACGCTGCCTGCCTTCAATTATTGATCTATGTACAAACGTTAGCGCAAAATAAGAGACAATCACAAGAAAGGTGGACAAGAGAAGCGCGTTGTCTTGTCCACCTTTCTTGTGATTGTCTCTTATTTTGCGCTAACGTTTGTACATAGAACTATGCACCAACCAGCCCAGCAACAAGTGTTACTTCAATTACTGACATTGGTTTACAGATCACGGATTGCACTAGTTAAAAGCAAGAAACAAAGCATACAACTAATAAACGGTGAAAGATATAGATTTAATGAGCAAATAACAGGTCTGAAACAAATAATGAATGTTACAAATGAAACATCGGAACAGACGATGCACCAGTAAGGCATCATCACAAAAAGAAAATTTAAAAGTACAACTAGGAATAAGTAAAATTAGGTGGTGCTACGTCAGCAAATAATTTTTCGTTGCATAGTTTGGTTCGGTTCTGTGGCACTGGCTGATAATACGGCATTCGATTCTCTTAGTGTGTATCGTAGGAAATAACACGCGTAATGATCACAAGGGTCACGGCAGCGCCACTGCGAACCCTACGCACACCGCTGACGCTTCAACAGGTCCGGCTACTAACTTTCCTGGGTCCCCCATTAGCTGTTTCTTCGGTCCGACTAGTCCCGACGACGCGCATTGTCTAATATCGCACCTGTACATCTGATAGCCCTTTCCCCTGCAGTGGGCGTAGTCAGGCTGCTGCTGCTGATGATGATGACGACAAGCTCCCAGCTCGTCGCACCTTCGTTAACGTACTGCGGCCTATCAACATGTTTTGTGTCCTTTCCGCCACTTCTAGACGCCGTGGTTGTTTCGGTCTGCCAACGGGGGGCTTAGTCAGCTTATCGGGCTTAACAGGAGTACGAAAGCATGCTCATTTCGACGCCCCCCTGAGTCACGGCGCCGTCAATGCGATCCTACGCTCATCGGTAATGTTTCACAGGTTAGTAACTATGACGCTTACTTTTATAGCGACGACTATCCAGTGCTATCGTGGCCACCTGATGTCAAGCGTGCTCGACGCTTGCGTGCTATAACTAAGGCGTTTGATATATCCGGAAAGTAATTTCGAGCCTCACCCGGGTCCCGGGTCTCAGGCTCAGCAGGAAAAGCTAGGCCTCGTGGCTGGCTCTGTCTTGCGTCTTGAAGCTCGCAATGCCACCGTTCAAAATTCTATCAACAAGGTACTTTAGAGTCGCTCAGACATTAAGACTGATTTTGGTGCAACTGACGAGGCGAGTTCCCGTCTTAAGCTGAAATTTGCACCGCTGTCGTCTGCTGCAGTACGCGGTGATCGGTGGCTAGGCTTCGGCAGATGTACGAGAAAAAATAGGCGACCTTGAAAATTGCTCTAGGTGCTCTAATCTTCTATTTTGTGGTATCTGTAGAAGTTCAAAACAGGCATGTGTTGGAACGACTCGCGAATGGATTTTATCCATATGAACACGGTATTACCTTGACATCAGTTTCCAGAGCACATCGTGCAGGCCGCTTTCCGTCTGACAAAAACAGGCCTATGATAGCCAAAGTCATTGCTTAGCATTCGGATGATTCGAGCTAAAAACCGCTATCGTACGCGGCAGGTTGCGGAAGGCGAGTTTTCATGAGCATTTCGTGCTCTTTAAGCCTCAATCACTGCTGTGTAATACAGCGTACGTATACATACATAGCACTGGAGCTACATTGTCGAAGGGGCCACACTTATAGGGGCCGCACCTCAAGCTAATATGAAAAGACATGCAAAATTTTACCGAAGGTTATCTCGTTAAAAATGCCATGCCATCGTCGCGTGTTCAGTGGCACTGAATACCGTCGCAAACTGTAACGGTAAGGTGAGCTGCGCGCCGCGAAATGCACGGACGAGCAGGTAAACCTCAGGGCAGGCACAGTCATGTTGCAGCGCCTAAACGTCAAAGAAACGAGGCTATCTGAAAGTGTGTCGTATGCACTCAACAATCGCTCGTGACTGTCTACACTGGTTGCAAGATGCAGCCAGATCGTTATGCTCCGTTTATCATTAAAATTACGCGTTATTTTTTCTATATCTTTCTATTATACGCTCGTAAACTCGTCCCGCAAAGCAGCACTCTACAGCGGTGTGTTTTTTTGTCGTATTTAGTGCTGCGCTGTCCATTCGCCGTTATGTCGTCGCGCTGTTTCGTCGGTGTGCTATTTATCGGCGTGCTGTTATTTTTTCTTCAGGCATGCTGACATTTCCGTGCGCTCTTTTGTAGCCGTGCTGTTTAGGGGCTGTGCCATTTTTAGTCTGCTGTTATGTCACGTGGTGTCTTTTTGTTCGCTGTTTTTTTCGCGTCCCAGGTTTTTCCGCAGAATTTAGCTTCTCGGTGATCTCCCACCAACGTCAAATTGGCAGCGGCATCTCGATACCTAGCCTAAAATTTTGTTCCAAAACCATTCAAAGTATAAAGAATACGCGTCTATGGAAGAAAAAAAAATTTAGAGTGCTTTAGGTTGACAAAACTCCATTTTCAAAAAAATCTACATTTTTTTTTCCAGCGGCTTTAAACAGATCAGGGACCAGGATTTCCAGTGTCTGATGTCATGTTTGTGGAAACAGAGTGGAAAGTTATATTTTCATTATTAATCTACATTTTCGGCATTTTGTTTGGTGGTCCGACAACCTCTAATGATTATTATATTTTTCTTTATCATCATATTTGCCTCAAGTGTCATGAAGTTGCTTTCCGGGCCATAATGTGATAGTTCATTTTATGTACAGATGAGCATATTTATCCCTTTTTTTACTTTGTATATGTGGATTCCACTTTCGGCGTTACTTTTGTCTTCGCTTTTGAAAGTATTTTGGTGTAGTAAGACCATATTTTGATGCATTATGTCCACATATTTCGTGCTGTTCAAATTGCGTTTGGTTATTTTGCCTTACGTGGCGCACTGCTATTTGTAGGGGACCAGGCCTAGTCAAGCTGCGAAAAGCAGCTTTTTACCTCGTCCAGCATCGTAGCGGTGGCCTAGTGGTCTTAGCATCCGCCTCGCATGCGGGAGGTGCGGGGTTCGATCCCCAGCGCCGCCGGGTACCCACCGGTGACAAGGGTGCAAGCTTTCCCCTACCTGGTGCTCAGCTTCTTTGGAGTGAAATGCTTGGGAAGTGGGTTTTTAACCTCCCCTTGTGAAACGAAAACTACCTTGTGCCATGGCGCTCTTTGGCCAAGTCTGCCCTTGCGCTATAAAAATTCATCATCATTCACCTCGTCTCCACTATGCCTCATGGAGTAAATAAAGGATGCCCAAAACTGACATTTTGACAACGCTGTTACCCCATCGAGCACTGTATAGGCTAATAAGTCAATGCGTCCACACATTCGTGTATGTCGCGCTGTAGTCAAGCTAGTGGTCAAACGCCACATCGCGGAGATAAACAGCTTCTGAGATCAAACCATGCCTACAGCTGAGCAGCTTTTTCCATAAAAAAATATACAGCCGCTAGTTTGTTGTGCGCCAGGCGGTGACAAAGCTAGTGAACTAGACCGCGGTCCCTAGCTCCTGGTAACACCGGGGATGTCAACGTCATCCTGCTCACGAGTCTCGAACGCTTTATTTTGTCTGGGACAAATACTGGAAGCCCAGCTATGTTACGATGACTTTGCGCTGTTTCTCTCGCGCTTCCATGGTCCCTACTGACCTGGAACGTGCCGAAGCGCTGGATGCTGTCCAGGTAGTTCTGCGTGAAGCACTTCTGCTGCTGCCGGTACCGCACCAGCGTCTCGCTGCTCCACCAGGTCTCGGGCATACCGCGCACATTGATGGTGGACCCTCGCACGTCGATGGCCTCGTACATGCCTGGTTCGTTTGTTTGCAAGGAAGAAACACGAGAGAAGTTAGCAGAGTGGCAAGGAAACGAAAAAGGAAGCAGCATTTATTGTGAAAACTTGTTCGTGAAGACTTCAGTCTAAGACGTCACGCTATTTAACAATTATCCCTTTAAATGAACTTGAGGGCACTTTGCGTCGCTATAATGATGATGAGTAGCGGCTAGTACTGCAACAATAACGGCAACTACCAAGATCTTCATCATCACCATTATTATTACTCGACGACTGTCTTTTCAGGTTTCCTACTGACACCCGCACCAGTTATGCATCACACTTTTATACCTCCCGAAACTATTGCCTGTTCAGCGTATAGCCATCATATATATTTTTAGTCATCGCCTACTCGGTGGGAGCACAACACGTAGGATCTACTCGGAGGAGGAGAAACCGGCTAAGAAATAATGAGCGCATGCCATAAACGGACTAAAGAAGAGCGCTGCAGACGTTGTGTGCCGCTTCCTGCACGTGCCAGTTATCCAAAAGAAAAACAAAAACACCACGGCTGTAAGAATCCCGCTCGCTGCCAAAGCGATTTTCATCTGAAATCGATGAACGGCGTAACAACGTTCAAGAGTAAACAGACTCTCATGTAAGGGTGATCATAGGACAATCTTTGAAATGCCATAATTCCTTTGATTGATACAGACACATAAATCTCTGTTGTAATCCAGGGTTTGACGGAACGCTGTCTGGTCAGGTGTTATAGCGTGGTTGAACAAGTCTTGGCTCACTGACCAATGGTAAAAGAAAACAGTTAGTTGACGTTGCGAACAAGGAACCCGTAGGGGTTCCGAAACGTCAACTGTTTTTCGGCCATTGGTCAGTGACCCAAGATTTGTTAATAATAATAATTGGTTTTTTTGGGGGGAAAGGAAATGACGCAGTATCTGTCTCATATATCGTTGGACACCTGAACCGCGCCGTAAGGGAAGGGATAAAGGAGGGAGTGAAAGAAGAAAGGAAGAGGTGCCGTAGTGGAGGGCTCCGGAATAATTTCGACCAGCTGGGGATCTTTAACGTGCACTGACATCGCACAGCACACGGGCGCCTTAGCGTTTCGCCTGCATCGAAATTCGACCGCCGCAACCGGGACCGAACCCGCGTCTTACGGGTCAGCAGCCGAGCGCCATAACCACTGAGCCACCGCGACTTAGGATGCACATTTGCAATCTCAACTCGAGCGTGAGTAAACCGACACAGCGCTGCAATACATGCCTTCCACGATGTGGGGCACGATGTAGGGCATCAGGATGGCCGGGATGGCCGACTGGGCCACGCGCTGCTGCAGGGCGACCACGCCGAAAGGGACGTGTAGCACGTTCTTGCCCGCGTTGTACTCGTAGCCGGGAAGCAGGCTGGACACGTGGTAGCGGGCGTCGTAGTCGGCGTTGTCCTTTGACAGCCAGTAGCGGAACATCGTCTCGTTGAGCAGCGCCGTGTAGTCGCGCAAGGCCGAGGCCATGGTGAACGAGGCCTGGGTGCTGGTCTGGTAGTACCTGCACGCTCGCCAGCGGAGTTGAAGGCGGTCAGGTTGTTGCATCCCCACACGAGGAAACACGATGCCCGGGCGATAAACAATATGAACCCAAGTTATCTGTGGTCCGGTTTGTCTTTCACGAATCCGATTTAAATACCCCTTGTTGGATGTGTGGCACCAGAGTAGACGCATTGCCCCCTCCCTAGTTTTAATGTTTGGGATGGCAATCGCAAAAATTCAGGGGGCACTTTGGCAATCTAAATCGCGCGAGGCGAAAGCCTTTCTCCACCCATTTTGGCTGCTTCTTTTGCTGACTGAGTGCTGTTAGTTACTGATTAATGACAAATACCTAATTAATGACCAAATAACAGTTAGTAATCACTGAGCAATGACTATTTGCTGACGAAATAACAATTACTGATTAATGAGTATATACTAAGAGTATATGGGTTATAGCATATTATGCCACTGATGACGTCCCTAGGATTATTGACAGCAAGGAGGTCACATCCCCTTAATGACTACAAGTCAACAATGTGAATGTGGAGAGGCGACAAGCACTACGAGCTCTTGCAAGATCACCTTGGAACTGTCAGTCCAGCAGCCTTATGACCGTCCAGATGACGTCTAGCATAACGGCTAACGAATCAAAGACGTCGTATATTCACGTGACAGAAAATCACACATACTACCTATACGCTTAGTCTTTATTAGAGACATTCAGCCATCGTGGTTTTATAGTGATCATAATTGCTTTCACTGCTGCGACCATTACGGCAGTCACATGTCGAGCTAAGAATTTAACCTGCGCTGAATGACCGGACGCGATTTTGAAGGTGCCCTCTTGCGTAGGCAAAGAAAACGACCGAACATGGTGCATTTTGGGCAGCAGCAATGTGTGCGTGTGATCCAAGTATTCTGCGGAGGACTGGTTTTTCGCTCTTGTATCTTTTGTTTGGCGACACGTGTAACAGAAAGTTCCTGGAAGGTATCGTCAACCTTAAGGTAATATGATCTGGAAAAATGAAGAATTAAAACCCTTCCGGGGGACCTCAAGTTACCCACTGTTGTGGCAGCTGCAGCGGCTGTGTTTCACTTTCATCGTCACGTATACTGCCACTCCAGGAAACTGCCGTTTATCTCTCTCGCGTGTTACACGTTTCGCCAAACCTCACCTTCCCCTCTTATTTCAGCAAGGACGCTGCCAAGACGCATGTTTTCTGATACAGTGAGAAATCATTACCTGATCAACGAATCCATGTGCTCCTTGGCGCCGATGAAGTCCACCTCGAGGCTTTCGATCTTCTGGGTTGCGATGTCGGCTTCGGTCTGCGTCAGCCACGGCGCGCGAGCCACCGTCTGAGACACGACCCCCTTGACACTGCTTACCAATTTGTCCAGGTTGTGGTCGTAGGCGATCTGCTCCATGGTAGTCTTCCCCATCGCGGCCCGAGCTATCTTGCGTATTCCGTAAGGAAACAGCCTCTCCGTTAGATGAATGCAAGCTTGCAAGCGGGCGTTGTACTTAAAAATGTGGTCGTCGTAGCTCAACGGGATCAGGAATTCGGCCTGCTTCGGTAACAGGGGCGACAGCAGCACGATGATGCGGAAACCTATGTAGTTCAGGAGCGTCGATAGAGCCGTAGACGTCAGTATGCCGGACAGCTTGTTGATGAACGCGGAATTGAGGACAATGACCTTATCGGATCCCGGTTGCAGGTACGTTAGGTAGGCGTCCCACTCCAGCTTGCCCGAACGCTTCAGGTTCACGATGGAGACTGTCGAGTTCAGTATGGACACGAACCTCTTGGTCGGCACAGACGCCTCGTCCAACTTTCGTTCCAACTCGACCACGTCGTCGGCAATGTGGTCCGTCTCCGCTTTGCTTCCGAGGAGCGTGAAAGCGCGCTTGATGCAGTTCTTGTACTCCTGGAACCCCTCATCCAGGAACGTCATCTGGTGGCGAACCATGGTCAGCTTAGGCGCATCCAGGTGTAACATGTAGCCTTCATTCTCGAAGCGCTTCCGAAGGGTCACGTGGACAACGGCGAGTAGATTCAGCGTCTTGTCGACGACCTTGAGCACGTCCTGGAATTTCGTCGACGGGGGATCAATCGTGAACGGCCAATTTGTGAGCGTGTACGAGTCGAACAGCTTCTTCACGTCTTCCCATTCCTGCTCGGATGAGCTAGCATTGCGCACCTGGATACAGTTCCTTAGCAGCAGGGAAGACTGGGTGATGAAGTTCGGAGAGGGTTGCTCTTTCACCTTCTGCTGGAGCAAAAACTTCGCAATGTCCAGAATGAGCAAACCGGGCCCGCTGACCACGTATGGCCTGCTTTGCACTTCGAGCTCGCCGTTGTACCACCGGTTCGAACACACGTACGCGTAGAAGTCCTCGCAAGGGCCAATCGATTGGTTGATCTTGTCGTAGATAAGCCGGCTTTGCCACAGACAGGCGTCTGTGCGGCACTCGTACGTGAAAGTCGACTTTTTCGTAGGCACCGCAGTTTCAGCTGTCGTCGGTGGTTTTCCTTCTGTCACCAGGTCCCTCAAGATGCTGAAGTTGGTCCTGGGAGTGGTCTGAACCGCGTCAAATGCCGTCACGTCCGGCTCATCGGCGAGCACCCGCCCCTGGATCCTACGTAGACCGTGCGAATGTCCAGAGTGGCCCGGGGTGAAGGCGAACTTCATGAGGACACCGAGGAACGCGCTGGCAACCATGACGGCAGCTATGATCATGTAAGCTTGGCTCTGCTGGTACGAGTCGCTGCCACACTCTGTCTTATCTTTCTCCTCATCGCCCAGCCTGTCCCCCAAGCCCAGAGAGTCGTCGTACACTTCTATGATCTCGTACTCTCCGGACGAGCTGCTGTCGTCCTCCTTGGACCGGCGCCGCGAGCGGTCGGAGGACGACTCATCCTCGAAGCTCACCGAGGTCGACCGCAGAGGCACGTCCCTCTCGTCGGATCTGGAACGTCTCCGGTCGGAGGACGACCTGATGGAGGACCGGCGTCCCTTGTCTCGCATGTTGAAACATGCCTCATGGACAGCCGTTCGCCAACCGCTGCTGGAGGAACCTCCGGCTAGAAAGGTCGGTGCCGCTCTGTGCGCCCATTTCGGGCACGGTGTTTTCTTCTTCTTCTTCTTCTCCTCAAGTAATATGGCACATACCCACGTGGGGGGGATTGGCCAAGGTATAGAGTAGAATGCCAATGAAGCATTTGCGCGGCGAAGGAAACGTCAGAAGACTGAATCAAGATAAAAAAATTGGAAAAATAAAATGAATTCAAGAGGTATGAGTCATCCGGAATCGAATCAATCTAGCCTTTTTTGGACATGCGAAAGAATTTTGTATATAGCTAACAAGATAATCGATTAGTTGCACTTATGTAATCGTGAAGGTAGCCGCATACACTGCTTAACGGGAATCCCTTGGCGCTCGCACCCAACGATAGAAGAACTTGAAGAGACAGAGGCAGTCCTAGTCTCGAAAGAGGAACCTCCAGATATTGCTTTCTCTGAACCGCGAACCGCCGGCAAGAGAGGAGAAAATGATCGATTGATTCAACTTGCCCACATGATACACAAAGGTTTGTCGCAGCGAACCCGCACCTGCATAAGTACAAGTTTAAGTGAGTAATTCTACATCGCAGGAGCGTCATGGACACTTCACAAAGCTTTGACTTACACCACCGGATATTCCATGGGTACTTTAGGTGTTGAAAGTCTACGGTATTGAGCAACGGATCACTCAAAGTGGCTGAAATATGTTGGAACCGCTGGAAACGTGAAGCTGCTAATAGAATGAGGTGAGGGACGGGATATATTACAGGTGCGCTGAGAGCTGACCTTGCCAATAAATCAGCCTCCTCGTTAAAATAGACGCCTGAATGCCCAGGTACCCAGACCAAACGGATCTCGCGCACTGTGCTCGGAACAAAAAACCTAAGTGAACGAGTCAAGAAAGATTTTTCCGAATTTTGGAGAGAGACAATAACTGAAAGGCAGTCTGTAAGAATAAGAACCCGGGCGACATGTCTGGGAATTTTGAGAAGAGCCAAACCAATGGCCAAAAACTCTGCGAAGAATATAGGAGTATAATCAGGGATACGAACGGAGTAGCTCCAAGCGAGATTCTGCGAATATATGCCAATCGCCGCCTTCTCACAGCTGCCGGAGGCATCAGTGGAGAGAACAGTATGATGTGGAAAATTCTGTAGGTGTTCAGAAAGAAGACCATTTAGGGTATGTGCGGGCATATGCTTCGCATGGGACGGGAAAATAAAGTCGTAATAGAAGACGGGATCAGCCTGCGTGTCAGCAACTCGTTGCAAGGAGACCAGATCAACCTGAAGCGGAGCTAACTGATTCTGCGTGAACCTAACTTGCGGAAGCTGATAACGTGGCCAGTGATTAGTCAAAAAAAGGTGTGGTTGGGATACAAAAATTGGAATACTAACGCCTGGGGCCGGGTCAAAAGACTTGAGGAAAGTACGCACTGTTAGAAGTTGGAAGCGGGAATAGAGGTTGGGGATACGGGCTTCCAGATAAAGGACAGCGTTGGAAGCTGATTTTGGGAGCCCGAGGCATAGCCGTAGGGCACGCCTTTCCAGTAAGGCTAATGGCTGCTGCTTGTAGTTCGCGCTACCAGAGAACAAGGGGCAACCAAATTCCAGAATCGGTCTCATATAAGCCTTATAGAGCAACAGTAGCGTGTCACGACGCATGCCAAACTTTTTATTGCCAACTCGGATCAAACGGCCCAGTGCACGTTCCCCTTTAATAACATTATTCTTAATATGGTGTCTTCAGTCCAAATTTTGGTCATAAGTAACACCTAAGTATGTAACCGACTCCACCTGCGGAATTGGAGTGGAGCGGTAGGCTTGCGAGATGTACATAGGAGCGTCGGGTGGAAATACCAGCACGCCACATTTGCTGACATTAAGTGATAAATTGATTTGGTCCAACCAGACTTCAAGAGCATTTAGATATGCCTGCAAATACCCGTAGAGCACATGAATATCCTTTGCTGATGCGAAAAAAGCTATATCATCTGCGTATACATAAACTGTAACGTTAGGATGAATGGGGATGTCCCGAACTAATATGTTGAAAAGCAGCGGAGAAAGAACAGAGCCTTGCGACACACCTCTTGATTGACCATAGGAATTAGAACAAAAAGATCCGTCTGTACAGAAGAAAAATCTATCTTTTAGAAATTCACAAATCCAGGCGTAGAGGTAATGCGGCGGTGTTTTCGTTCCTCCTCCTTCTTCTTTGCCACTGTACTGTGTTGGCCTGAGTAGGTGATGGCAATGGTAATTTGTAGCCGGCACCGGAATACGATGCCAACTGTATTGGGGGCGAAGGCCCCGGAGGAACGAAGACGAGGCTCTCTGATCGAGTGGTAGACGAAAAACCCTTTATTAGACTAGGGCACCAGTATCTATACCTTTTGGTCAAATTAAACTTACATGAACCAATTACAAAGTACATACCCCGAAGGCAAGGCAAGCCAATCCACTAAACTGAAAGAAGAATCAAAACCACGTATAAACACTAACCATAGAGTTTCACAATATTATCTAGAGCGAAAGCGCGCGAAGTTGCACTTCATCCGCGTACAGGCGCAAGGATGCCGGGAAGTCGAGGCCTTGTATTTGGGCTGCCTATTGTTGTCCATGAGGCGTGGATTCAGCTGTAACAATAAACATGTTTTCTCACGGCAAACATGGGAGAAATGTTGAGAAAGTTTCTATATTAGTCTAACACTTCTGTTAACGTTATCGAAGAAGTGGAAAGCGCACAATTAAAATAATTTTACCCTTGCACAGACGCGAGCATCGCTACGCAGATGCCGATTAAGAGGCAGAATTCACCTTTTCGGCCCAACACTATAGCAAAGCCAAATAAGGAACCTCGTCTTCCTGGCATTTTCGCGGCTGATTAAGTGCTCTGTAAGAAACTCGCATAAATGGTGGTGCCAGCTTTACCTCCATAGGTAATGTTGAGATAATCTGATGCCAACGTCTTCTTGGGAGGCATGAAAGCAAGCAAAAATTGCAAAAAAAGATGGCGGTCATGCAGACTTTATGAAGGCTCTTTCGTGTGTTCATTATGAAAGACCGGATGGCGAGCGTTATAATTTATTCAATTGGTTAGCTTCAATGGGTGCCTGGTATATGTATATATTTCCAGCCCAACGTGAAAGTTATATTGAAACCACCAGTACTGATACATGAGCACTGCAGTGGCGCGCTTTCAGTCATTCACATCCTTTTAGCCTGCCCAGTTTATGAAACACATCGTCATGCACATTTTGCAAACCTTTACAAATATCTCGTACATACCATTCCATCCATCTCTTTTATTAGGTAATGACCCTATGGCATCATTTGACAAAGTTATGGAATTATTAATTAGCACTGGAATTTTAAAGTTTTCATAGTTTTGTTTTTAAATATCACATCACCTAAGGGTACCCTGTCACAGACAAGGAGGTGCCGTAGCCATGAACGGTGGAAGGCAACGCCTCGCCTTCTTGATCTTGGAAATGCCCTGCGTTCAGCCTCAATTTCAATGTATTTTTACCGCCATCATTACACCACATTTTAAGTAATGATATTTAGATCTCGTGATTTTGTTCCAGCCATTTACACTGGGTTCTTAGTCTCTTTTATTTCCTTACTCTGCGTAGCGTTTCATAACTACATAATTTTCAATATTAAACTAGATTTAGATAAACATTGCTTTGGCGCTGTTTGGCCTTAGTCGCCCTTGCGCCAATAAACTCCCAACTAACGAACAACTGAGACATCTTGTCCGGGCCTGGCTAGTATCGGACCATCTAACAGACCATCTGGCCATAGTAACCCATGACGCAGCATGCTTTCAACGCTCAATGCAGCAGTTCCATAAATTTTCAATTCCTCTCCGGTCTCGAATTATACTCAACTAGCAGTGATGCAAGTCGCAGCTAACGGTAATGGGCTCTTACGGGTTAAAGTTGCTCTCTGGGTAGTGATACACACCATGATGCTTTAACGGTTTCAACGACCCGGTTCGTCGCATGATATGCACTTTTGCACTTGTTAGCGATAATGTATTTGGACGCATTGGAAGCGTCCGGAGATATTATATTAATGAAGACTTACTGACGTCATAGCACACTCGACTGATTCGTTGTTTTCCACCCTTGGCATTAGATAAGATGCTTAACGTACAGGAAGAATGTAACTTGTACCTTATCTGCGATCCAAAGTCAAACCACAGCAACAGCAGCAACAAAAGAGGCTTCTATGCAAAGCTGAGAGGGCTCATGTGTCCTCGCGAGATCTTGACAAAGATGTAGGCGCTCAGTGAGCCCTTCTTGTGTCTATCATGCTGATAAATTTGAATAACCAGGCCTAGTGTGCGGGCTCATCATGGCGATCAGAGCCCACAACACATCCTCTCAACAGAACTGGATTTGGCAACCCTGACATAACCCTTGGCCGCCGCGTCTTTTATGAATACATCAATAAACCCCTGGCCCTCTTTCCCCAGCGGCTGTAGAGCTACTGGCCAATGTGGCAGTCATACCTGGTAGGCTGGTACGCAACAGAGGGTGCTATGGATCTCGGCATCCAGACAGGCCGCCTTTGGCAACTAATCATTGCAACGTTTAACGCTACAACTTTATCTAGTGAGGCTAGCCTAGCAGCAATTTTGAAGGAACTAGGTAGCAGTAAATGCGTTGTCTCTAGACTTCATGACGTTAGGAGGACAGATGTAGCATATATATACAGTATTTGAAGGTGCGCCCGTATTCTGCTATCATGGTTTAACAGAGGAGGACTGGGTGTGCGATCCCTGATCAATACAATATAGCTGACGATATCAACGAATTCTTCAGCAATTATAACGAGATGGTGGCTGCTACCATAATTAAGTTGAACAAGAGCTACAAGTTGAAGGCTGTATAGGCTTGTGCACAGACATCCACTTACGAGGACAATGTGGTAGAAAGGTTTTATTACGAAGAATCGGCACTGACTAAAGCAAAAACGCAGCACACTTATGGGTAACTTTAATGCCAAGGTTAGAAAGAAGCAGTCAGGTTACCAGACAGTTTCGAATTATGGCACAGGTCGTAATAATAGCAAATGGGGGCTATCAGTGGAGTTAGCAGAGCGCAACAGTTTGCCGATCAAGAATAAGTTCTTTCGCATACGGGAGAACAGGAAGTGGACTTGGGACAGCTCCAATGGCGATACTAGACACGAGACTTCATATTGTGCGCGCCTCTGTGCATCGTGTAATGCGAAGGCAAGAAAACCGGTGGTCTCTTAGGGGCACTGGAAGGATTCCTAGAGAAAGCAACTGTAGCAGGGCGCGGCAGAGATTCGGGTGGACGGTTGAGGTTGGGAAGTTTGCGGGGATAAGCTGGCCGTAGCTGATGCGGGGCAGGGTTAAATGAAGCTTAGTGGGAGAAGTAATTGCCTTGCAGTGGGCGTAGTCAGCTGATGATGAGCATACATGTGTCATGTGGTACGTTGATGATGGCAGCTCTTTACTGCTCAGATAACCTCATATTTGTTCGTATTCGCGACGGCCGCTTTTATCCAGTCTAGGTAGTTTGTCAGGTTTGTGTAGATGACCGGAATATTCTCCTGGTTGCATCCTTCTCCGAAAGACACCAGTCCCACGATTTCGAAGGCTTTATGTTTCTTCCGTACCACGGGAGCGCCGGAATCGCCCTGAAATGTGAGACAGAGAAAGTTGGCGTGATTACATCACAGAAGAAATGGCAATGAGAGTTCCCGTTTTATTTTTCTTTACGTTCATCGCGTTTCTAAACGACTCTAAACCAGTGACGCTGTGAAACACAAAGACTGGATTAAATTCCACTTTTTTGCCTGGCACTTTTTTGATGGCCTGTTGTGCTTCTGGCGGTGTTGGTCGTCCACTGCTATTTTTAGCTCTTTTTATTTGCCCATTCTACTCTTTGTCACCTTTTGCTACTGAGCAGAGTTTTTGTGCAGGCACATCGAAGTTCGACCAATATCATTCTTCCATAGGTGTGAATTGCAAATATCCTTCGACGCTATATACATTACTGACGACATTATTCCGTCCCATGCTATGCTTAGGACACGAAGGCTGTGTTATACATGGCAGATGGACCCCGCCCCATCCTCGTTGCCTTATTAACTACAGCTACCGAGTTCGTTTGAATTAGACAACGATAGTTTCGGTGTTGACAAGAAATGACTCCGGTAATTAAATTCGACACAGGTTTTAAAATTTCACGCCCATCACTATGACAAAATTGAATACGTGCATATGCATCCTCTGTAATTTGTCGGAAGTGTACTTGGTGCCGTTTTCTCATCATGGATATCATTTCCCAGCGATGGACCACTGAGGCAGGGAAGCCTCACGACATCGTGGAAGCTTCTGGCCTCTTTGGCTGATGACGGAAAGTGGACAACTTCTAGTTTTTGCTTTAGAACTCGGGTGGCAGCACGCTACTTTTTAGCGGCAAGGTTCCCATATTCTAATGAAACTTGTACTGCAGATTTTCCTTTCATTCTTGATTACTTGTACCAGATTTGTCAGTCATGCGGCGTTTCATTCCGGCGAAAATCGACTTCAAAATCTGGCGTTTTCGTGACTTCAATTCAGGTGATTTCTGCTAGTGACACTGCATTTTCGACGGCAGAAATATTCCCCGAGCATTAATAGCCATTTTCTCGTCGTCACTAACACAA
The DNA here is from genome assembly GCF_052857255.1 of Amblyomma americanum. Taxonomy (NCBI): domain Eukaryota; kingdom Metazoa; phylum Arthropoda; class Arachnida; order Ixodida; family Ixodidae; genus Amblyomma; species Amblyomma americanum. The sequence goes on along the minus strand of NC_135506.1, from coordinate 30,061,695 downwards.
TATTTAGGCTTGTATCGGTTTGGTCGGTGCATTTTATGAAAGGACTTGTGAAAGGAGGAGGAAGGTATTTTATGAAAGCCGCTGCATCAGCCATTCAACGCTCGTACAAGTGTTTTTCTGCTAATATTTGTGTTGTCATTTCTGCATTACTCGAAGTATCGCCCTTGGTCATCGAATGAGTTTCTATTTTCCGGTTCTGCTGTTTTAAAATAGTTAGACTCGATATTTTGAAGAACGGTTTGTTGTCGCGGAGACAGGGCTCTGAAGGAACATTATGTAACTATCAATTACAAACGTTCGAAAAACCCCTGTAGTTGGCCTTTGGAAAAAAGACGTGTTTATGATATTTTCTTCGCCGCTTTCCTTGTTCTAGCGGTCATGTGACCTCTACGACCCTCCATATACCCACTTTTCTGGCCGCCCTTACTCTACGGTGCGTGGTGCTTACCTTGACAGTGCGTATACATGTTAGTCCTGCCCCCACGCACCTCTCAGTCACCTTACTACTACCTATGCAAAATACCGCCTAATTCCTCCCCCCCCCCCCCCCCTTACCCTCCCGTTTCCGTACCCTATGCCTGAGAGAGCCGGAACCCTCCTCGTGCTGTACTCCACTCAACACAATTGCTGTTCACATCACTCACGTGGAACATATATACAACGTTTACATGAACTGGACAGAGGTCGAGTTCAGTCCCCTTTTTGAATCAAAGGGTAAAACCACCGAGGAAGAGAGTAAATCCCGAGTCGGGCATATCCTTCTCAAAATTAGCTCTTATACCCCTGTCACACGGGACTTCTTCTCGGCCTTTGCCGTAAAGTTGTCTTATTGCACTAAAGGAGAAAAACCGAAAAGGAGCAGCGACGCTGCTACACGGCAAATCCAAAGGAGCTAGAACGCGGCCTCCGTGAATGCCAAAAGTCACCGCTGTGTGTGAAGCGGCGCTAGTAACATTATGAAATTAAAGCAGACAGTAGCACTTCAGCTAAGAGTGCTTTCGTTTGTTGGAAAAAGTAGCTATCACGATAATAAACAAGCGTTCTGACGGTAAGAAACGGATATTTTGAAACAAGGGTTTTTTTTTTTTTTTTCATCATTCTCGGTCCGACCACGGTAGGCGCACTTTTCCGTTCGGCTCCTCGTTGTGTTCGAGAAGCGTGCTTTGTTGCTTGTGTCTTTGTGCACACAAGCCAACTCAAAACACGCACTCAACAAAGAGCAAACGAAGAAAAAAACAGCAAAGCGAGATGCGCAAGCACGTGTGTGTCGATGCGGCTGCTGAAAAGCGTTCAAGTCCTTTCTTAGCAGTGTGGATGTCTTTAGTTATAGCCTCCTCTACGGTTAAGTGCACTGTAAACGCAAAATTAACCATTGAATAAGATAAATTAGATATTTTTTACGGTTTCAAAACTAAAAATTGCGTCAGTTTTTTATTCTTTGAGCTCGCTAGCTGGCGCTGCCGTCTGGGTTGCTCCTTTAAGCAACTTTAAGGCCGCTGACGGCCGCCTTTATTGCTACGGAACTTTATCGCAAAGGTCTCGACGCTTTGCCGTCTAGATGCGCGTCACGCGTCTTTGGGGCAAAGGACCTTCATTTCTAAGGCCTTACAAGTGCCCCTGTGACAGGGGTATAACTCTTGAATAACCGACTCGACCCCTACTTGGTCGAGTTCATGTAAATGCTGCTGTGATAAAGATTCCTCTCGCTCTTTCTCACTCGTGCTTTTGAGAAACTGAGCACACTGAACAATGATGCGCAAAGGAGTTGAAAAAAAAAAAGGTTATCTTTGCTGAATCCCTTCAGAATGCCTCGTAAGCAGCTCGTTTATATTGGGGAAGTAAGCAAAAAGTCGGAACTTTTAACTGGGAGAATGAAGTCCTCTCGGCAGAATGGCTGTTGACCGAACCGTGCATTGCGTCATGTCCAACATTCATGGGAAAATTTTCAAAACTAGAAAATTGTAAGGTACTGTTATGGAACTATTTCCGATGTGTAGTGAAATCATTCTTTTAAAATTTTCCATCGCTCGCACCGAATTAACAGTTAAGACTGGCAAAGAAAACCAATTGTGAACGATTTTGACGATACCAAAAACGTTATTAGCAAAACTATGGAAGCCTGCGGACGTAAGTTCAGCGGATATATTGATTGTTATAGTTAAACTTTACAGTTCATGAAAAAATTCAAGGGGCACTTTGGCGATTTAAAGTGCGCGATGCGAAAACCTTTGTGCGCCCACACTGGCTGCTTCTGTTGCTGACTGAAAGCTCTTTAGAAAGACTATGCCTCTGTAGTTGATTTCTAATTAAGGACAATTATTAGTGATGGCAAATTACTAATTGATGGCTAATTGCCAATTAACGAGTAATAACTAAGTGTTTATTAGGGGTATAGCATATTATGCCATTGATGACGTCACTAGGATGATTGACAGCTAGAGTGTGACATATTTCGCGGACGGACGGACGACGATGAGCCATTAAAGGCTTTCGCCTTAAAAATTGCGTTCATAAACTCTTTCCCGTTCAAGAATGCTTTTGTCCAGAGTGGTTGGGTATGTGTTTATTCGATGAATTCGTATTTCTCGGTGTTCTGGACGGCGTTGCGTATCCAGGGGAGGTACTGCTGGACGTTCGTGTAGACCCCCGGTACGCCCTCGAGGTTGCAACCGTCTCCGAAAGACACTAGGCCCACCACCTCGTAGGTGTGTCCGCGTTTCAGCATCAACGGCGCACCGGAGTCACCCTGCAAATATGGTACATCATTTGCAGCGTTGAAATTGAACGCCTCTATACGGAAAGTGTTCTTCAGAGCTTTCTAGGGCTCACACTCAAAAGCTGAAGCCGTAATCTGGTGCGAAGCTTTTAAAAACAACCCTTTTTGTCAATCATGGACATAATCATGTTTTCTTCGTAGGTATCGCGCGTTATTTTTTTAACACACGTACCTCTCACATGTCGGTCCTTTTGCTCATGGAGCTGTGTTCATTAACGAGTCAGACATTGACGTTTCTTATCGAAGTCGTCTTTGTGTATGGCCTAGCTTCGAGTGCCCTGGACTTAATATACTGCTCAAATATATCTCCTGTCTTAATTGTCGGCAGGTCACTAAGTAAAATCGATTGTCTTCATGTGGCAACTAAAGTTGCCAGTGCCGGGTGTGAGACTATTCACAAGACTTTAGATTGTCCAAATTGTATCTATATAACGTTCTAACAGTTCCAAAAGCCTGTGAGAGTTGACAGAATAAGGTGCTCCTTTTGATTAGTGGTTAAAACTGAATCTGGACGTCTGAGGAATCGTTTATCATGTTCATTGACCATATGAGCACTTCCTGGTGCATGCACCTGTGTCACAAGTCTCCTTGCCGTATGCCATTGACTCCGCAACCATGAAGAACACCAGTTTTGTATTTTCGAGAATGCACTGCACAACTATTTGTGCCATGCATTTGAATATCAGTCCTTTACTTAGCGGAAGAATGCCACAGCGCATCGCGGCGTAATGGAGCGGGAGCATTCCGTAACCGTTTTGCAGTCAACTCCGGTGGCCCGTTGACGCATTTCCATACAAAAATTTCTTTACGCAGCCTATAGGCTGCCCATAGACTTCTGTCTATAAAGTTCTTCTGTTTATAGACCCTCTATGAACAATCCCCAGAGAATAGTCTATAGGCAATGCAAATCCTATAGACAGTCTATAGACAATCTATAGATTTATGGCCATACACTTTTAGTAGACTTTTGTCTATAGACAGTCTATGGACTATGAATAGACAGAAATATCTGTAGGAAGGCAATTCAGTGTATAAGATGTCTGTACACTGTCTATCGACCATTTTTAAGGGTTGTAGCAGTATGGTTCACTCCTGGTGTCAGCAACAGTTTTCGTCTAGTAAGTGCAGACTATGTACCCGGTTCGTTTAACCTCTACACTACCACAACGTACCTGACACGCATCCGAACCCTTTTTGTAGGCGCATATCTGTTCAGGTGTGTAGAAGCCGATCCCAGCCAGTCCTTGTACGCACCGGTTATTCTCCCACACCACCTGGGTTGTGTAGCGCAGCACTGGAGACCCGGTGCCATCTGGGCGCGATGCAGAAAGAAATTACACGTGCGTTCAGTTAGGCAGCATATCTTCGAAGTGAAGGACGGGAATTTTGGTACAGCTGTCTGGAACTAAACATGGCTGCAGCGCGAATACGGCGGACGATCGTGTATAGGTGTATATGTTTGAATGGGTCAGTAAATAGGATTACGGGGCACTTGGTTTGAATTTATACGTTTAAGCTCCCAAAGCGATTCAGGCTATGAGGGAAGCCCTAGTCGAGGGCTCCGGATAATTTAGATCAACAGGAGTTTTTCAACGCGCCCTGACATCGCACTGTACATGGGCCTCTAGCATCTATCAGGAGATGCCTGCACAGCGTATAACAGCGCGATTTGAGTTGCATCTGAACGTCGTGCTCCGAGGGCGGAGACACTCGTCAACAACTGCGGCGCTTCAACGCTGCGTTGACGAAGTCCTTAGGGTCAGTGGAAAATTCAAACTTGGCGCGTTTTCTCGAATATCACTCTCTGACAATGCATGTGGCGCCATCTCTCGGGACAGTTATGAAAACGCTGTCTGGGCGCACTCATGGGAGCGCGCGCGCGCTGACCTCGAGACCAGCTCAGCGGCTCTATAGACAGGTGCAGTGCCGCGCGAATTGGCCTGCTTGAAGGCATGGACGAAGTGAGAATAACACTAGAAGTCAGATAATGGGACCGAACAAGTATCGACAAGCTTTGTGCAATATGGTGATAAAATGTCAATAGAAATAAGTAGTGGTAAGTGGTTTTATTAAAATAATAATAAAAAAGAAGGAAAAGATTTTTGCTATCCTCGGCATCTGCCATCGATACTGAAGCACCTGAGCTGGGGCAGCTGAAATAAAGGATAGCAGGCGGAATGGAGAAATGAAATGAAAGAGGTACTAGGGGACAGCAAGAGGTGGTAGCGGGAGAAGTAATATACACAAAAACTATATATTTACACAATAAGAAATGTGTACAGGTCGTGCGCGTGATTAGTTCATGATGGAGCATGCGAAATAAGTAGAAAAATTTGATCGGCAGGCTAAAAGCAGCGTCATTGCGGCGACAGAGAAGTTGGTAGCGTCGTGAGTTCCTCTAGCAGTAGTGACACCACGCATAGCTGTAGAGTCTCCGAAATCTTCAAGTTAAGATCATCACGTGAGTATCGTGCACATGTCGCGCTGGTCTGCGTCCACCCTTTTTTTTTTTTGACCCTCGACTTTAGGGCTCTGTATTTCCTTCGCCTTTATGCAGTCCATTCGGGAAATACGATGCACCTCGACAGCCCATTTCACTTTCACTCGGCTTTTAATTCGCAAAGGGTGACCGAAACCCATGTTTGCCGATTTGTCGATTACGACGAACACCTTAGCGTCTTTAGCTCCAGATATGAGCGATCTATTTGTCCCTGAAAGGCTCTTTTTTTCTTTACTGATCCTGAAACCTTAGCGGAGTCCACGGAGATAGAATAGAAGGTTGGAGACACTACGTGTAAAATACTTAGCCTTTTACAGTTTCTTGAGACTCAAATTTTCTCCGCCGTTTTCGTTCAACCTGTGCTTCATATAGCACCAGACCTATTATGAGGGCCGCATCTGGCCGGAGTTGCCCATAGCAACGAGGTTGGTCACTCGTTAGATGGGCGACTTCGCGGGTGAGCGCGCACGCTGACTTCAAGATGCGGCTGCCCTATGACGTCATAATGGCGGCGATAGAGCAGCTATAAGAAAGGAAGGGGAGCATCACAGAAATTAGTAGTTGTCATATTAGCATTAAGCATTAAATACTCTCTTTATTGTTCTTGACTTTGGATTTGAGCTCCGCTTGTAAACGCAATTGATTGGGTCTTGTACTGTGTGACTTGGCTGTGGTGGTCAAGGGTGTCTACTCTACCCGTAAATGGGCTAAATGGCCAAGCTTTAATAAAGTTTTCAGGGATAATTCCGAGCTCAGCTTGCTGCACATATAGCAATTAGCCTCACCTGTCGGCCTCTAATAGAGAACACCACGTGACTCACTGGAGATATACTTAGCTGTGAGAAAACTGTACGGTACGCTGAGTTGCTGTGGGAACAAGCCATAACTCTATATTGCCATAAGGAGGAAGTAAATAAATAACAAAATCGTGTTGACAGCGATGACCCTATTTTTCTACGCACTGCAAAATCTTACTTAGGCTTAAGCCTATGCCATATATACCATGGTGACAAAATAAATTAAATTTATTTGAGTTTAGATGAACGGTAGTCCACTCACTCTCCACTGTGACTCCCCAACCGGCGACGACCACTGTTTCTCCGACGATGCTTTGAGGCTTCTGAGGCAGGCATATGGTGCGTGTGCTAGGTCCCAGTTTGAACGGCTTCTCCACGTACAGCACGGCCAGGTCGTTCTTGAAGGTCGAAAAGTCGAAGTCTTCGTGCCGGTAGAAGTACTTGACTCCGACCTTCGTGCCGTTGAAGAACTTGGCCGCACCGTAGAGCATGATGATGCTCGTCGCTCGCTGATTGTTGGTCCTGCGTGAATGAACGGCAGATGGCGAGTGCTGCCCTCTAGTATTGCCCATCGATAACAGAGGTGGCTGTCTGCAGTAACAGAAACTGAGCCTCGGGGTTAACAGCGGCGGTTAACGGTAGATGGTGCGTGGTGTATCTCTGGCACGCGCGATTCGCTGCATTATGCGGCAACCGGAGATCGCAAATTATTGATTTAATAGGCCTGCTTATTCGTGTGGAATATTAATTTCTTTATCAAACTATGATAAGGCGGCACGAAGGCCAGGGAGAATGTTGAAAATTTTCTGCACCGTACGCCTCTTTTCTTCTTACTCTGTACGACTTTTTATTTATTTTTGATCAGCTTGGCACAAGTAGTTATGTAGAGCTGAGATTACAGCGCACATTGGTTAGCCCAGGTGACTGCATCAGGAAAGAAAAAGAAATGATGAACAAGAAATGGCCGCAAAGCTTTTCCTGAAGCCGCTATCCAGTTCCATCCAGCTCCACCAAGTTGTGAATTTTGCAGCTTCATTTTTCAGCAGATAAAAACCAGATTGGTTTTGCGCTATTGCGTGTCAGCATAAAGACAACAGAGAACGCCAGTGCCAGGCAACAGTCGGGCACGGCTTCAAAGGCATATGCATACCATATCGTACAGTGACCTGCTGTAAGGATGTGCCGTGAGGTCAGAATGGCTCCAGCACATCGAGTGACTATAGTCCTGTACCGCACCTGTAAGAACACCTGCAGCCAGGAAAAGAAGTCAGTGGTGTGGAGCAGTGCAGCCAATTACATTTTGTGAAGTTTAAGGTTCTCTCAGTCGCCAAGGGAAAGATTTGAAGAGGAACAGACGCCTTGCAAGATTAACGTGAGAAGAGTTGAAAAACTGCTAAAAAGAAGGGATGATGAAGACTTGACTTAAGCATGGCGTAATTATAAGGGTTTGGACAAAACCGAAAATTCAACAATACATTTCAAGCATGGCGAGTAAATGAGTATAAGTAAATCAACATGCAGAAAAATGGTGCGAAATTGCAAAAAACTATGTTTAATTCGGATATTAGGTACTTTTAGCATAGCGCATGCCGCTACCGCTTACCGCCTACCGCATCTCGCATTGCACATGCGCTGACTGGTCCCGACGGCGCAGGCTAGCACGGTGTTGACGGAAACGTGGCGCCATCTAGCGCCCTCAGGAAGAAACGTGGCGCCATCTAGCGTCCTCAGGACGATCTGCGCATGCGCAGCGGAGGCTCGCGGTACGCGTTATGCTAAATGTATCTATTATTAGGTGTGATCTATATACTCTATAGACATATGATATGACAAGAAAATTATAAAATCACTGAGGCCAAGCCGCCGAATGGCGCTATGTACACCCATAAGTGGGATACTTCAAGTGAAGCCTGCACCATAAATGTCATCCGATGGAAGTAGCCACATTTTCGACTCACCACCCACGGAAACCTTTGGATGTCAGCTGCGAGCCCGTTCACAATGCGAAAGTCGATTGATGGAATCCCACAGGCTGCGATAAATCGGAAAGCGGACATGTGCAAATAGGCGCCGCGATAGAGGTCGGCCCGGGACCGGTAAAAGAAATGCAAGGCAGCCAAGGAACACAACCTCACCTTGGACGCTAGAACGGATTTACTAGAACAAACTTTTCAAGGCGAAGCCGCGAGTTTCGCATATGATCTCAAGGAGTGATACCACAATAATCGTAATAAGCGTTAGATTGTTTTTTTTTCATTTCACTCCACCCCCCCCCCCCCCCAAAAAAAAAAATTCCTTCCTGCGCTGTCCACGATATATCGAACTGATGTGACTAGCTTTGTTTTACGATCTGTTGTAACCCTTGCGTTGAGCCAATTGGACATGTAGAATTAAATTAAAACAACATTGAAGCAAACTGTCGCCGTGCCCCGCGGCAGGCATGAAGAAAAAGTAACGCAGATAAGTTGAGGTGCCCCATAACACTAATCCCATTGATGCATGGGATGTGTAAAACTTTGCCTACTCAAGGTGTCTTTAGGATACCCATATTAGATTCCGATGATATTAGCTGTAGACTCCAATATTGTTTTGATTTTATCCGATTAAGTTATGCATGCCTCGGTTTCCAGCAATAAAGCGTGTCGGCAATACCATTCGAATGTCACCGGAGAGGCACGTACACTTATGGTTGAGTCCCACTTCGCCTGGTAGGAGACCCGTCAGTTTTTTTCCCGCTTGCCCAGACACGTGCAAACACTGCAAGTGCAAGCAGAAAAGGGAGACGGGCAATGAGTGGATATGTCAGTGCACGTTAAAGATCCCCAGGTGGTCGAAATTATTCCGGAGCCCTCCACTACGGCCCCTACTTCTTCCTTTTTTCTTTCACTCCCTCTCTTATCCCTTCCCTTAAGGCGCGGTTCAGGTGTCCAACGATATATGAGACAGAAACTGCGCCATTTCGTTTCCACAAAAACCAATTATTATTATTATTAATGAGTGGATAAAGTTAAACATCATGACGCAGGACTACTGACATCACGCGGAATGAGACAACCACGCTCGAGTAGCGCCATACTTGCTACGCGCGTAGCAAATAATAATAATAATAATAATAATAATAATAATAATAATAATAATAATAATTGGTTCTTGGGGGAAAGGAAATGGCGCAGTATCTGTCTCGTATATCGTTAGACACCTGAACCGCGTCGTAAGGGAGGGAATAAAGGATGGAGTGAAAGAAGGCATGAAGAAAGAGGTGCCGTAGTGGAGGGTTCCGGAATAATTTCGACCACTTGGGGATCTTTACCGTGCACTGACATCGCACAGCACACGGGCACATTAGCGTTTTTCTTCCATAAAAACGCAGCCGCCGCGGTCGGGTTCGAACCCGGGAACTCCGGATCAGTAGCCGAGCGCTCTAACCACTGCGCCACCGTAGCAAGGACAAGGTTTTTGATTTCATTTGATTTTATCTTTATTCACCATCAGGTGATGTTGGGTGCACAGGCAAAAAGCCAGAAAGGCTTGACTAGGCCAGTGCACCCATTCTTTTACAGCAGGGCAAATATTATGTTACACAACATGAATACATACATCGATAAAAATAGAGGGAAGGCAATGGAAGATTACACAGCATATATGAGCCCCTCGTAGACACCATGTTTGCATTATCAGAAAAAAGCAAAACATAAAACGTTTACTGTCGTATTAGCAAAAAAAAAAGATACAGAACAAGTATGGCTAGTTAATAAAATAAGTACAAGTGGAAAACACATACGCTGTCTAAGTAAATATATCGTGCAACTTATGTAAACGCCGAGCTCGGGCCTGGTGTTTGCAACGTCTCCAGAAAATGAAAATTGGTTTTTGAGGACTGGAAGTGGCCCAGTAATTGTCACATACCTTAGTGAACACCCGAACCGCGCCATAAGAGAAGACAGGAAGGTGGGAGTGAAAGAAGAAAGAAAGAGGTGCGGTAGTGGAGTGCTCCTGCAACGTCTTCAGTGTCACGCCTTTTACAGCTTGCAACAGTTTTAGCCACTTCACAAACGCGACTTAAATTTAAGGGGTCTTTCTATCAAGGCTTGCTCTTGTCTATCTTCCTGTTAATATTTCTTGCCACAAAACAATAAATTGGAATATAGCAATGAACGCACAAAACATTACAACAGCTAGAACATTTAGTAACAACAAAATGTGTGTAAGCGTAGAGCTGATACGTTATGCACTCATATATTCATTTTCTGCAGCATAAATAATTATTGGACAGTCACGGAATACACAGAACAGAATATGTGAGTGTGATAAGTGGTGTGGAACTATACAACCTCAAATCATCGTTATACAAGGGATGATAACAGATTTATAGTCAGAGTACTATAAAGTGTACTAGAGGAGGATGCCGCGTATGTCTCCGGCCACGTCTCGAGTCAGCCTCTCACTCTCCCTTGATTAACAAACTTGAAGGCTAATTAAAATCTGAACAAACATACTCAAGAGTCCAGAATAACAGAATGAGCGGAGTCAGAGCAATGTAGCTATGTGAAAACAACGTTGTCAGATGAATGTGCTGATCCCCATTCCTACGTTCTTTATTATGTATCTGCAAGAGCAGCGTCTTCTATGCAGCTAGAAATTCTGACCAATGAAAGTATTAGGCCTCTGTCTGTGCTTTGGATTTTCGTTTTTAGAGGAAAAAAGAACATCACGAGCAGTACCTGCAAGCACAACCAAGTCGGCGCAGTAATTCATTGCATTAGATGTTGAACAGCGCGGAAAACTGAAGGACACAAGAGCCACTGAAAGCAACGTCGAACCAACTGGCCCAACGTGCAGTTCTTACGCAATAATTCATAATGACAATTATCCCAATGCAATCATCACGGCCAGTATTGCCATGAATATCATATCACAAGATCATTTATGGTGTGTTGAATGCTCCCTGAGTGACAAAAAAAAAAAGTGTCGAACAGCATCAACAAGAACAGCCTTGTTAACACAGCTAGCAGTAGGAACACTCACGCAGCATTCTCTCTGCTTCATCAAAAAATGGTAAACATTGGCTTGAAAGATGCATTTGGTGCACATACCTGAGCAAGGAACAGCAAAAATAAAGTCGCTAATAGCGCGCGCCTTTCCCCAAAGACTTTCCAGCATTTCCTGAAGCAGCAACTCAAAACACAGCCGTTTCTGGGCATAATTACATTAAAACTAAAAAAAGATAAAAACCGTAAACTTTCTCTTCATGAGCTTTGCGCAGTATGGCCGGAGCCTCAGGCAGGCCCCCGAACGCAGACGTCAGTACGCACCCGCGGACGCGGATGGAATCACGTGACTACTTTCTGACCAGTCGAAGCTCAGCATTCGTTAGCGAAAGGAGCAAATGTGAAACAAAAACTCGATTCAACCGGCCGACAAAAGCGGGTTGTGGATTGCCGAGCCGCTGCTTAAGACAATGCATCAGGCACACGCTATACATGTGTTTAGAGCCAGCGAACGCTGGGAATAGAGCCGAGATCACGACTGCGCCGTCTGGAGCGAACCCTGCAGCAGATAGAAAGGCGGGCTGAATCTTTACGACTTTTCAATTCACCGAGGAAAGACATAACGAGATACGCGGGTGCGCTTGCAAGTCTGTGTTCTCTAGGTGTGTGCGGCTCGTGAGGCAACTAAGATTGCGTCCGGTATTCGGTGCATAATTCGAAGCAAGCTTATATTGAGGCTCCGCTTTGTGGATATCGCTGACAGCTGAAAGCAAGTGCCTGCGATCGTCGGGCAGGTAGCAGAATTCATGACAAATGCAAGTATCGTTGCTGGAAAAGGCAGGCTTAAAGGAGTAGATGTCTGACAGAACTGACGATTAAAAGATGTTTTCCTTTATTACGTTGTACACGTTCCCAGGAAAGAGTAGTAAGATGCATTGTATCCCTTACGAAAATTTCTTTACACAGTCTATAGACTGTCCACAGATTTCTGTCAATGAAGTCTACAGACTTTCGATATACAAATCCTATAGTCTAGTCTATAGACAATACGCATCATATATATATATATATATATATATATATATATATATATATATATATATATATATATATATATATATATATATATATATATATATATATATATATATATATATATATACAGTCTGTATGTTTATGGCCGTACACTTCTAGGAGACTTTTGTCCATAGACAGTGTATAGAGTATGAATAGACAAAGGGGAATATGTATAGGAAGGCGATAGAGTCTACAAGAATTTTATACACAGTCTAGAGACCATTTTTATAAGGCATTCACAGGTGAAGAAACATTTGTGTGAAAAGAATAGCGACAATATAGAGGAGTCGACCTGGATGGGCAGCAATGGGGTGGTGTGGAGAACTTCGTTTGGCGTTTTCTCTTAGTGCATTCCTATATAGACTTGAATGTTCGCGATTTTTCTGACGTTTCTTCGGCCGCGAAACGCGCCTTCATTCCTGAGAAATCTGCATCTGGGGTTGGAATATTTCTTCCGCCCCTCGATCTAAAGTCAATACGTTGGTGATGACGTCGAATATAGTCGATCTACTTGAACTTAATAATAATAATTGGTTTTTGGGGAAAGGAAATGGCGAAGTATATTTCTCATATATCTTTGGACACCTGAACCGCGCCGTAAGGGAAGGGATAAAGGAGGGAGTGAAAGAAGAAAGGAAGAATAGGTGCCGTAGTGGAGGACTCCGGAATAATTTCGACCACCTGGGGATCTTTAACGTGCACTGACATCGCACAGCACACGGGCGCCTTAGCGTTTTTCCTCCATAAAAACGTAGCCGCCGCGGTCTGGTTCGAACCCGGGAACTCCGGATCAGCAGTCGAGCGCCCTAACCACTGAGCCACCGCGGCGGGCGCTTGAACTTTTCACTTTGAGTATTTTCTTTCGTCTTGTTTGCGCTATTAAAGTGCAGTAGCTGCAGTGATAAAAAAGTCGCCTCAGTGTTCTGGCGGGTAATACATCGCTTTCTGTTCTATCAGAGAAAAAAAAACGATATCATGTGACGTCACTACAGTGTGCTTGTAGAACAATTGGCGGTGGCGACACATGTCGTTCATTTTTCGCTCTCTACTAGCTCATAAGACGTTCGATTTCGGTGAAGGTAGCTCCTTGTGAATATTGTGCACATCGATCTATCTTGCCCGAATGGTTCTCTATCGTCTTGGTTTTCGAAAGAATTCCGCATAAAAAGTTACCCAATTTAGGAAGAGAACAGTGACTCCGATTTGAAAGCAGTAGACATGAGTAGTAAACAACCATTCTATATCTGATTATATCTGCCTTTGATATATTGCTAGGAAACCGTAGTTTTACCCGAAAATAAGGGGCCCTAATTATATCGTGTGCTTCACCATTTAGGTGGCCTGATCTGTTACGACAAATGGTGTTTTATCTTTAGAGTACAGTTGTTTGCGGCAAGTTGGATATTGGGACCAGTCAAGCCACTTTTACGTAGCTTTTTGCATCACCTTTGCCCATTACTTTCAGTGCGCACGTTACCTTGTGACCCCCTAGGGGAAATGAAGTTCAGAATCTCTGAGATTATTTTCATGCGCGATAGAATTTAAAAAACCCAGTTTTCACATCGCTCCGCGGCAAAACTGGATTTACAATATCGAATAAATTCCATTCTATTCGGGCCGTGTGGTTGGCGTGTGGTTATTGTACTCGACTTCTGACCCGAAATACGCGAGTTCGATCCCGGCCGCGGAGGTCGCATTTTGATGTAGGCGAAATGCTAGAAGCCCTTGGAGTGGGCGATGTCGGAACACGTTAAAGAACCCCAGGTGATCGACATTATCTGGAGACTTCCACTGCGGCGTCCCTCATAGGCTGAGTAGCTTCTGGACGTTAAGCCTCATAAAACCAACCATTGTAATCAAATTTAGCCTGTCTCAGCCAGAGCCTCTAAAGACAGTCCCTCGCGCGTGATTGTCGAATAGCATGCCGATCTTTTTTGCACCCTCACTCACAAAGTCCTTCCCCGGTTGGCTATTTACGAGCCAATCAAAGCTAAGCCAACCTCGTCACTTCGCATACTATCCTATTCGAATTTCACTGTTGTCTTAATCTGCCAGTTGTCTTGTGCTGCAGCACCATGCCTTGAAGTGAGCACCCTGCTTCGTTGCTAGTCGCCTTCGTCTCCTTGTCCTTGTTTACTCAGCCCGGTCGTTACCGCTTTTTACTTCATATTTCGCTTCGCGGCAACTCGCCGCACGCTATTTCGCATTGTATGCACGGGCAAAGAATGCCAGACCGTGCGGTTGCTAAGAGGACAATTGCGCATGCGCACACGCGACCCGGCAAGCGCGACAGCAATTTCTCCGGTGACGCCAGGCCGCCGGGTAAGAGTGAGACGGGTGAGAGGAAGAGCTTAAATTTCGACCACCTCCCTCTAACTCTGTTATTCTCTTTCGCTAAAACCATGCAGTGCAGATGATCTTACAGCCTGCGGCGTAGCAGCTCGCAAATGTTATTTGCGCTTCAGTTCAAGGCACAATTCGCTATACAGGGGCAGAAAAGATAAAACTCCGCATGTTTGGCGAAGGTCTGAAGGCGCAGCTTTCTTTGTTGTCCCTGGCCCTTCCTAAACCAGAGGAAAACCAACCATACATTACCGGTGTTCTTACAGCCTGCTTCTGGATCGGGTTAGCGGCTAGCGAAGATTATTTGTGCTTCACTTGAAGACACAATTCGGTATAGGACAGAAAATACAATACTCCGTATGTTTGGAGAATTCCTAAACGTAGAGCTTTCTTTGTTGTCTTTGATACCACCTAAACCATAGGAAAAGCAGGAGATACTATCCCACGAATTAGTTCAACACACAAGTTCGCGTAACATTTCCTGCGTCAGAACGGATATGGAGCGGCTATGCCTTGGCCAAGGCTTATCTTTGGCTTGGACATGATTTGCCCTTGTTGTATTTGATTCCCAACCGTTCATACCAGCGGTAAAGAGTTGTAAGCTCAGCTCTGGATTAGCCTACACGAGGCAGCCTTAGCCTCTGCAGTGGTGCACCGTTTTTGAAGTCAGACGGGGAGTTGGCTCTGGTGTAAGGGGGGTGGGGGTGGGGGGCTAGAAGAACAATGGCTATTGTTTAGGGTCTAAAATGGCCCGTAAGCGGAGAGCTTGGCGCCTGAGGCCCATAGCCGACAAGCACGCGCCCTTGCATGCCCACCACTCTTTCCGCTTCGACTCTCTCCGAGATGCAAAACTACTCGGCCGCCTCGAGAATGTCCTGCAAGTTGCGACAGTACGTGTTTCAAAAACTCTTTACTTAGAGGTATTTCACATCGAACAAAAATAATAACAGCCCTAACAAGAATGATCCTTGATGGTACAAAGATTTTAGTGGGCCTATACTAAGTCTGTTATGAACACTGCCGAAAAATGTCTGCATATTAATGCGAAAGCTCTACTCCAATGGGTAAACCTCGAGCAAGATTTTGCAATGTCTGTACGCTTGCGGTGTGTTGGTGGATTTGTGCCAAGTGAAGTAAAAAATAAAAATAAATCAAATAAATATCCGTGACTGGGATTTTAACCCACGGCGGCGCTAACAGATCAGCTTCGCTGGCCACTGCACGAGAGCGCTGTGCTATATCGCCGCAGATTTTTTCTTGATTGCAGGGAAATAGTGCCGAAAAGAAAAGTATAAGCATGCTTACGTCACAAAACATCAGGGCACCTTACCCCTGCATGGATTCTCCTTCCAAAACATCAAAAGTCTGGGAGGCACACACACGCATCCAGATAAGGGAGCCAGCTAGGCGGGTCTTGCAGGGCAGCATATCCTCCCCGCACCAAAGCGCATTGTCTACGAAACAAAGATTCCGAACACGCCTCGCGTTAAACTGCAACAAACTCACGCGCTCTGCATAGTAGATCGTGTTCTTCATCAACTAATACTGCTAGCAAACTAATATTCGTGCTTTGAGCTATTTGGCGGTACTGAATGATAGATGTACGCTGCATGCGTTGGCGTTAGACAACGCTGTGGCAGAAACACGGCACGAGACCAATACGCGTTGACAACATTGCTTTAGAAACGTGGCACTGAAGCATTGGCCGTCGGCGTACATTGGGTACATTGGCATTGACAATGAAAAAGTTGAAGACGCGCATAACTGGCTCCCTGGGTCAGTGGACACCTCAATCGCTCCTTTAAGTAAATTGCGATGGTGTCCACTTGTTAAAAATGGTGTTTCGCACAATATTTCGTGCTGGGCAATGCTAGACCGCTAGCCATTTTTTTAAAGCTTAAGCACTGAAAATGAACTGCGGATAGCAATATTATTCTGCTGCAGTTATTCAGAAAGTTTACATAGCATGGTGGGTTTTACAGACAAAGAACTTGTAAAAAAAAAAAAACGCCCATTGTCAATAAGTCTGCTGTAAACTCTGAGGGTCGTCTGGATGCTCAATGTTCTGTCGTTGGGAATAACTGCCAGATATGCGTCAAGTTCGGCTGGCCTCAGACGTCAATCTCACGTTAGTTTTGGTTCCCCTACTTTCGCGATAATATATAAATATGAGCAGTGATGCAGTACACTGCAAAACAGACTGGTAAAACCCTCGGGCTTTGCTAAAATTACTTCTGTCAGATAACTCTTCAGATCCATGCGTTAAAGAAACGAATTTTTAAAATAAAAGGGAATGAGTGAAATCTAGCCTGCTTGGGGTAGACAGGCTGGGTGAATCAAAGAAAGCGGATAATGAAGGTTTTTATTAGCAGTTAATCTGAATCTCGCCAATGCCTAGCATTTACAGTGAATGTCGAGGTATTCAATGTCCATCATTTCATTCCATATCTTGTCCAACATTCTCAGACAAAAATTTTGAATATTGAAAAATATTAAGATACTGTTATGTAAATATTGTTGATAATGGTCCATCCTACTGGTATATAACAAAAACTTTATTTTAACGTGTTTCCATCGATCGTGTCTAGCAGTTAAAACTGCCGTAGAATACCAATGGAGAAAGCTTTTGACGATAGCAAAAACGTTAACAAAAAATAATGCAAGACTGCTGTCGGTTGGTCTGCGGATATATTGTTATATTGAAATCTTCCATTGCATGAAAAATTGAGTTCATAAACCGTTTCCCGCTCAAAAAAAAAAAATAAGTTTTTGCCCAGAATTGTTGGGTGTGACTGTGTTACCGTCGTTAGGTCAGCTTAGGTTAACATGGATTACGGCAGTTAAAAGAAGTCTATAATAGGAGTGAAACGCGGCTCTTAGACATCGCTCTAGGACATAGACCTGAACCGCGCCGTAAGGGAAGGGATAAGGAAAGAGTGAAAGAAGAAAGGAAGAAGGAGGTGACGTATAGTGGAGGGCTCCGGAATAATTTCGACCACCTGGGAATCTTTAACGATGTCAGTGCGCGTTAAAGACCCCCAGGTGGTCGAAATTATTCCTGAGCCCTCAACTACGGCCCCTCTTTCTTCCTTTCTTCTTTCACTCCCTCCTTTATCCCTTCTCTTACGGCGCGGTTCAGGTGTACAACGATATATGAGAGATACTGTGCCATTTCCTTTCCCCAAATACCAATTATTATTATTACTAAGACATAGCTTTGTATGCACACTACTTGCTCAACGTACACCCGCACCACTGCAAGCCAAGAGCAAGACGGGGTGCAGTTCAGCGTAGCAGCGACGACCATGGCATGTAGTAATAATAATTGGTTTTTGGGGAAAGGAAATGGCGCAGTATCTGTCTCATATATCGTTGGACACCTGAACCGCCCAGTAAGGGAAGGGATAAAGGAGGGAGTGAAAGAAGAAAGGAAGAAGGAGGTCCCGTAGTGGAGGGCTCCGGCATACTTTCGACCACCTGGGGATCTTTAACGTGCACTGACATCGCACAGCACACGGGCGCCTCAGCGTTTTTCCTCCATAAAAACGCAGCCGCCGCGGTCGGGTTCGAACCCGGGAACTCCGGATCAGTAGTCCGCGGCGGCTGCGTTTTTTATGGAGGCAAAATGCTAAGGCGCCCGTGTGCTGTGCGATGTCGCAGCCGCCGCGGTCGGGTTCGAACCCGGGAACTCCGGATCAGTAGTCCGCGGCGGCTGCGTTTTTATGGAGGAAAAACGCTAAGGCACCCGTGTGCTGTGCGATGTCAGTGCACGTTAAAGATCCCCAGGTGGTCGAAATTATTCCGGAGCCCTCCACTACGGCATCTCTTCTTCCTTTCTTCTTTCACTCCCTCCTTTATCCCTTCCCTTACGGTGCGGTTCAGGTGTCCAACGATATATGAGACAGATACTGCGCCATTTCCTCCCCCCCCCCCCCCCAAAAAAAACCAGTTATTAAACCAATTATCAGTAGTCGAGCGCCCTAACCACTGAGCCACTGCGGCGGGTACGGCATGTCAGACGCGCTCGTTTTACAACTCGCGGTCAAGAATTGGGATCCGTCGAACGTCAGAAGGAAGCGACACTGTTTGCGCTTCACGAGGTTTGCTTTCTCAACACGGAGTCGACAGCAGGCTCCCACTGTGTCGCGAACAGGATATGCCACGGCAAGGGCGACAAGGCGACGAAGGAACACCCGCCCTCAGTCCACAGGAAGCTGACAGGCTGACGCCGCGGGTGTGCGCACGCAAGAGCCAGCTTTCTGAGCGGAGCGTATCGCGCCTCTGCTGCGAACGGGTGCGGAGTTGCGTGCCGATTCACAGACGCGTGTTCAGGGATCGGCTGGTTTGAGCGAACGAATTTACGACACTTCGGAGAAGAAACCGCCCCCCCCTTGACGCGTCACGAATAGTTGAATGTCCTTCGGTGACTATTCGCAGCAGGAAAGTGACGTCAAGAAGGGACGGTCTAAATAAATATTTGCATGACGTCGCTCTTAACCTTCGGCTTCCGAAAGTTCGAACTAATTACGGAAAATTCACCGCAATATTCGCTGGTATAACAATATAGAACGTTTTACCACTCGGAGCTAAATCATCACGCAGCAGTTTTATTTTTTGCATCGTATTAAAAGCTTTTTAGATTTTAGAATTATGCACTAACCCTGTGGTTAGGGCGCTCGACTACTGATCCGGAGTTCCCGGGTTCGAACCCGACCGCGGCGGCTGCGTTTTTATGGAGGAAAAACGCTAAGGCGCCCGTGCGCTGTGCGATGTCAGTGCGCGTTAAAGATCCCCAGGTGGTCGAAATTATTCCGGAGCCCTCCACTACGGCACCTCTTCTTCGTTTCTTCTTTCACTCCCTCCTTTATCCCTTCCCTTACGGCGCGGTTCAGGTGTCCAACGATATATGAGACAGATACTGCGCCATTTCCTTTCCCCCAAAAACCAATTATAATAATATATATAATATATAACCCTGTGCACCCCGTTGTATGTTTTTCCGTTTTTTTGATCCACTCTTATTGTTTATAGTTTCTTGCTTACGTTCGCGCATACGCGATTTTGTGCCTTTTATCGTTGTTTGCACCTAGTAACCACTGTCTTAGTATTTGTTGAAACTACCTATTATGTGTTAGGAGGTCCTCCTGACGGTTTTTTAATCATGGGACCTCCTAGAGTACTAACTTCAAATAATAATTTTTCTTGCATTGAAAAAAAGAAAAGGATTCCTTCTCCTAATTAAAGGAAATGAATTGTTTTTTTTTACACGCATAGTTTGTAAAAAATGTAACATTAGTAATGAGGCATGGCAGTATTCAAGTACCCCGAAGACTAGTTATGAGTGCGAATGCACGGATCTCTTCTAATGAAAGGAAATGATTTTTTTCCCGCGACTGTTACGATCTTTACAATATACAAACGTGTGTCTCAAGGTACAAATGCTGCAATTAGAAATATTGAAAGGGAATTAATATAAAGAGTAAAAATTTTCTCTCAGCAGATATTGAAATTACCAGTCATGAAAATAACATGTAAGCGAGGGTTCCAAAGTGAAAAGACGGTAATTATACTTTTAGTGGGATAGCTTATAAAGAGTAAAAAAAGTAAAAATGTAAAAAATGCAAGAAAACATTCTTCCTTTCTTTCTCTCTTTCTTTCTTTCGTTCTTCCTTTCCTTTCATTCCTTTCTTTCTTCCTTTCTTTCTTTATTTCTCTTTCCTTCGTTCTTTCTTTCTTTCTTTCTTTCTTTCTTTCTTTCTTTCTTTCTTTCTTTCAACCGTACCCTTAGGCCTGTTTTGGAGTGCGAATGATATATATGGAATTAACGTTTTTTATCGAACAATTTGGGGCTTTGGTCGACGATCACGATGTGTGCCGTGCGTTAACAACGTGACAACGAAGTGGCAACCTTCAGAATGTCGCGGCTATGTTCCCGTTTTTCAAGCCCCATTCACGGAGCTAATAATTAGTCCATTATCGCGTGTGCGATAATGCGTGGAGGTTAGGAGGTAGTGCACGATAGGCGTGCCGAAACATCGCAACGCTAGAAAATTAGGTTTTCTGTTTAAAAACATGAAGTCCGATGAAACACCTTTCAGCCACTGAACGACGAAATATTAAAACCGATTGACTCAGTGCCGCGTTAACGTAATTCACATGAACTTCTTTATCTTTATTCAATAATTACCCCGCATTACCCGAAGGTGTTACAGAGGGGGGTTACAAATGTTCAAATCTTCATTAACAGAGCACACTTGCACTTCCGATTAGTGATTCCACTGTTGCACAGTCTTGACAAAAAATGAATTGGCAAGCAAGTTTGTCCTGGCACGGGACTCTCGAATTTTGCAAGAATGGTCATGTCGTTTTGGAACTTAAAAGGACAGTTGAAAATAAATTTCCCGATTTATGCCGGCTCTATTGTGAGTAGAATAATTTTATCCTTAACTCCTTCTACGAGAAGCAAGGGATTCTCATTGCAAATAATTTTTCATTTCCGTACAGCTATGTCTTCGCCCGTACCTTTCCAAGACAAACCTTGCTGCCCTGTTGTGGATTCTCTCCAGCTTGTCAACCAACGATTGCTGTGCAGGGTCCCATACAACACAGGCATATTCCATGATAGGTCGCACACACGACATGAAAGCCGTTTTCTTGAGGTTTTGTTGCGAACGCTTTAAATTACGTTGAAAGAAATTCAGCGCCCTACAAGCTTTGCTAACCACATGATCCACATGTACACTCCATGAACAGTCATTCGACATAACACCTACGTATTTATATGTGCATTGCTGACTAATGCATTATTTATGTGATACTGAGCTAGAATTTTGTTCTTTTTTCGGGAAAAGCAGAGGTGGGCACATTTTGCTGTAATCAAATACATTTTCCATTTCAAACACCAAGCCTGGATTAGCGTTAAATCAGTTTGGAGTTGAACAACATCACTTGCAGTGTTAATATTTCTATACAAAACACAGTCATCTTAGTCGCGGAAATTTTAAAATACTGGAGTAACTGGATAATTGTCAATGATCGGTTGAGTGAGCATGCAGATATGAAACTTAAAATAAGGACATCAGCCGAAGTATTTTGGCGCCTCGCTGCGTGGATAGGGGGCGTTTGCCTCTGTTTCAACTAGTTTCCATGGCGCTGACTAACTGGTGGCACTTTTATTTTTGAGTTCCCTAAAATCAGAAACCGGCGTTAAGTATTTGCTTCAAGAACGGCATTAAAAATTGTGTTACGAGCTTATCAGAATTGGGTTCTACGGACAGCTGGTTGTACCGAAGCAGTTAGCAAGCTGATGATATTGTAGTGTCTATAGAAAGCACGCTTAGGAAGTCACGTTCTTGACGAGCAGGCATAGCTGAAGAAATGATAACACGAGATACAGGGTGAGCGACAACTGTTGATTAGCTTATATTTCCCACAGAAACGCTTATAACCGCACCAAAGTGCACACAACCACAAAGAAGCCAGCGTTGAGTCAAGGAAGGATAAGATGACAGAGCTCGAGAAAGAGAGAGAACTTAGAATGCTGGAAGTTTTTCACACACTGGTTGATTCTCAGCGCCTTCCCTCACTAAACAATTATTTGAGCTTTGACAAACCCTCCATCACAAGGGGTTCCCATAGCCTGACCCTTACCCCTTCCTTCTGCCGCACTGAGACGTTCAAGCACAGCTTCTTTCCTCTGGCCATTGAACTCTGGAAGTCGCTGCCTGGAAACATCCGTTCGTTATCCGTGGGAGAGTTTTTGGCTGCCATTGCTCGTTAGAGGTATTTTGATGTTCTGTTTTTTTAAATGTGCGTTTGTATTTTTCTGCATGATTTTTTTCTCTCCCTGCCCACTTCTGCAATAGTCTCATCGAGATTGCAGTACGTATAAATAAATAAATGAGTAAATAAATGTAGTAGCAAACGAAGAGACGAAACAATGAGATTAAAACTCGGCCATCGAGCCGTTCATAAAACCAAGATGTTCATCCGGTGAATGACAGGGACGGTTTGTTCATGCACGTGGGGTTCCTTTTCTTCATGCAATACGCTTCTTTTTCTCTTTCTAGTCGATATTTTAACCGACCGATGAATCTGGGTGTTAAAAAACGGCCGTGGCTTAGCTTGGTTAAGCCTGGTGATTGCGAAGCAATAGTGTCCGTAGCTCGCTGATGCTTCCTCTTTGCATTCTGCCGAGCTGCCTTGTTCGTAGGCACCATCGTAACATCTGGCTGTATGACTGCCTTGGCGAGAGGAGCGGAGCTGTTTTATACAGCTGGTGTGACGTCACTCTGACCGTAGCGCCCCTGGTGAGAGGAGCGGGAGTTAGGCCGCCGTTGGTGGCTACCGCCTCCCCTCGTGACGGCGTGAGATGGGGCCCCGTTTTTACACAGCTGGTGTGACGTCACTCTAGGTCACGTGGTGTGACTTCACGCAGCGAGGTCACGCTAAAGGTCAATGGTGCCTACCACCGCCTCGCCACGGAACGGGCTGAAGTGCGACCTAAAGTAGTATTGCTTCGCAATAAAAGAGGGGAGCATCGGAAAGTTTTGCAATGTGTGATGTTAGGTCGGATTTATTGGTCGAACCGACGCATAGGCTATGAGAGACGCCATAGCGGAAGGCACCAGATTGTTTTAGATAATCTGGGGTTCTAACGTGCGCAGACATCACACAGCACAAGGGCGTTTTTGCATTTAATTTCCTTCGAAAAGCGGCGCCTGGGCTGGATTCGACCCCGGCACCTTGGGATCCACAGTCGAGAGCCAAAGCCTCTGAGCCATCACCATGTTGGCTTTTGCAATGTGAACCCACGTGGCTACCCTATTCATCTGCTAAAGTAGCAAATGCTCTCCTCTTTTTCTAAAAACTGAGATGATTCAATCGTCCGTCACATGATAGACTAGATAGAGGAAAATAATAATAATAATAATTGGTTTTTGGGGAAAGGAAATGGCGCAGTATCTGTCTCATATATCTTTGGACACCTGAACCGCGCCGTAAGGGAAGGGATAAAGGAGGGAGTGAAAGAAGAAAAGACGAATAGGTGCCGTAGTGGAGGGCTCCGGAATAATTTCGACCACCTGGGGATCTTTAACGTGCACTGACATCGCACAGCAATAGAGGAAAAGCGCAAGATTATTTTTCAAGACAAGGAGCCCCAAATGCCTGAGAAGCCGTCCTTGTCACTCACTGATTAAGATAATGTTTTCTTGGAAAGGTTCGATGCCCCCGTTTTAATCTCTCTGCTTTTCGTTCGCGTTTGCTAGAGTATCGATCTTATCCTTACTTAAGTCAAGCTCGGTTCATTTTTTGCTTCTGTGAACTTTTGTGTGGCTATAATCGTTTCAGTGGGAAAAAGTGAACCGGTCCTTGTATTGCTGGGTCAGTTCGCATTTCTTCGGCTGATCCAAAGTCCTGCAGTGTCGAGTATGATCTGCCCGATTTGACGCAAGACAAGGGAGAAAGGCATTAGTCACACTTTACATACATCGCCTTTCACACATTCTAAAAAAAACGCCCTGAAAGCTTATATTCAAGTACTTTCACCAACTCCTGAAACGTACCCATCAATTCTGGACAAAAGCATTTTTGAGCGGGGAGCCATTTATGAACGCAATTTTTTCATATAATGCAAGATTTCACTCAATGAATATATCTACAGATCACCCGACGGCAGTCTGTCTTGAAACTTTTTTTTCTATTAGCATTTTGCTATAGTCAAAAGCGTTTCCCGTTGGTTTTCTATGGGAGTCTTAAGTGTTATATTCGACCGATGGAAACTCAATAAAAGAAAGACCTTGCTACATATAAGAAGAATGGGCGATTACCTTCAATATTATCGTAAACGTATTTTGCAATTTTGAAAATTTTTGTCCAGAATTGCTGGACATGCTTTGGTATAGACTTCCTGTGCCGCGGAAGAATTCCAGCCGACAAGTGACCGCGAAAAGTTCCGCGCACCAGAAACCACAAAAAAAAATGCACACAGGTGTCGTCTATAGCATTCCAGCTTCTGCAACATGTAATATGCAGGTTAATCACTCAAATGCCTCAGCGACGGGCCTCCTTCAGAGCCAGAGGGATAGCGTGAAAACATTCAGTCAATGTCATTCAGATGTGCACTGAAAAAAAAAAAAAGTGACGCCGAACCCTTATTTGATGAATGTTGTCTCGAAAATTTGGAGACCGCACTGACTGCCAGTCTAAAAGATGAAAATGTTGGACGTACGTTTATCGCTCTGTATCGGGGAGGCTTGACCTATTCAGTACTTAAGAATTTCCGATTACTTGCAGAGTGCCTAGATTTTCTTCGTGTTTCTTCTCTTGGCGCATGCGCAGAATTGCCAGCGCAGTTCCGCAGTGAAATGAACCCTGGTTCACTTCACTACTGCCAGGATACTAGTTCCGGTCATTCTTTTAGGAATAATTTCTTACATGTACAATACTTGCCGTGATCTTTTCATAAAGTCTTGCAACTGGATGTTACACGTACAATATTACCTGTGTACAAGAATTGCAAACTGGAGCTGTTCATGGGCTAGGGCCTGGCCGATAGCCAATAACCAGCCCGGGCTGCGACCTTTCCAGAGCCTGAACTGAACTATCTACACCCATATCATTTGAATATCGCTATGCTGAGCAAGGAATCTCGCTTACAAAGCAAAAAGGCCTTCAGGCCTAGTATGGGAAACATGGGGCCATGAGGTACACACACTGACAAAACGCATACAAAGGCCAGTCTCTCATGGGGACATTTTTTCGGGTTCTACCAGCGCAGGATTAACGGCTACTTCTTGTCGCCCTGTTCCAGTATGCTGGATGAGGAGGAGAGAAGCGTTTGCTAAGCTCGAATGGGGTTACTTCGGGGGCCACACTTTCGCTGCAGACAAGCTGGCCGACCGGCGACATTTAGGGGAGTTTTTTCAGACGCAGAAAAATGGATAGGAGGCTGGCACATTGAGTCGGGCTTCTGAGTTCGCTGCCGCTCACAATATCGACTTGCTTCAGTCACGAGCTGAACATTGTCCGTAGTTCTGGTGCATTCTTTTTCAAAGGCGGCTCGGAACATCCTGAAGTGGAGCTGCAAATGGTTGACTGCGTCCGGCATAGGTTTATTAACGCGAAACCCTATAATGAATCATAGTGTCGTCCGATAGCAGAGGGCGTCACACGTTTAACTCTGGAACTAAGATAACAGAAAAAGAATGGTTGCTTCAGATAGAAGAGAAAAATGAACCTAGAAGTCAAGTTTGATGACTGTAGAGTAATTACTTAATTAATTATAGGCGAAAATGTCTGAATCGCGTCGAAATAGCGCGGACGTCGATATGTGACGTCACATCCACCGCAAGTCGTCAAGGCATAGTAAAAATTGTCACAGAATGGTTGGAAAAACGTCGGATTTGTCTCAAATTAGAAAATGTGTAATTAATCTTAATTAGCACTTAAAGTCTCCTAAAGATGTATAATTGGGGTATCAATATAGCCACGGGAACGGTGTGACGTCACATCCACCGGAAGTTGTTTCACGGCATAGTAAAAATTGTCACAGAATGGTCGGAAAAACTTCGGATTTTTGTAAAATTAGATGAAAATGTGTAATTAAGCGTAATTAGCACTTAGTCTCCTAAAGATGTGTAATTGGGGTACCGATATAGCCACGGGAACGGTCTGACGTCACATCCAGCGGAAGTCGTCACGGCATAGTGAAAATTGTCACAGAATGGTCGGCTTTCGCCTCTCAACACTTTAGTTGCCAAAGTGTCTCGTAATTTTTTTCTTTTTTGCTTTTGGCTGGCCCCAAATGGTTCAGCGATTCGAGTCCAATTGCCACGTGTCACGGCCTGCCCGACCGCCCTGCTCCCATGCGCCCTTCGCACTTCAAGCGACTAGATCCTCTTGGACACCATGAGTTGCAAACAGAGCGGCTTCTACCACGGAGGAGCGTACGTGATGAAAACCTGATGCTTCTAATTCATCCGCCAAAATTTCCTAAATCCTAACTCACATTTCCTCATTTATTTCCGAAATCCAATGCGAAATTTCGAAATACGCTGTGTGGGGCATGTTTGGTATCATAGTGCATCAGTGCTGAGTCACTCTGACGCCGAACTAGCATTAGCCCAATGGCGCGATGTATTACGTCAGCCTCCTGGTATAGTATATACGTTCCCTCCCCCCCCCCCCCCCCGTTTTTTTTTCTATCGACGACAGACATCAAACACTGTTCGTCATCGACTGCCGTCCTGCTTACACTGTGGCAGCGGTTCACAGCCGACATGTCGGCGCCAACGTCACTTCCTCCGCCTCCGAAGTCTTCGGACACATCAGGCGAGGCTTGGCTCGGATGGCGAACTTGTAAGAGTAAGTTTACTTATTGTTCTTTACTGCTATGCAGGTAAGCAAGCACTGCAAACAGGTGCATGCAGCTACACTGCTAGTGACCATCGCTGAAGAAGCTAGAAAGGCGTGAGCGCGTTCAAGTTTGGAACAGGAGCAGACAAAAACGATGTCACCATCTTGATATACAAATTTGAGCATATCTATAAGCCTGAAATCGATCTAATCTCTCAAGAATTCCGCTTCTTATCGAGAAACCAAAAGGAAGGCGAAGGCATCAATGCATGGCTGACGGAACTCCCTATCCGAGGAAAGAAAAAAAAAACTGAGTTTGATCACTAGAAGATCGTATGATGCGCAGCCGTATTACGTTGAGCATTCGAGCCCAGAATCTGCAGCAAATGTTGATTGTTGAGAGCCCATCATATTAGAAGACAGACAGCCTGTCGCGCCCCAGTCAGAAAGATGAATTTCGCGGAATAAGCGAAGCAATGTAAACCGCCCACGAATCGAGGGTTAAAGCAACAGCAAGGGACAGAAACGAATGCAGTGGATGCGTTTGCAGAAAACGTAGAGGAAATGTGGCAGGCTTGAAGAACTTTGCTCAAGCACGCAAGTCGTCGGCGCCGTGATCACGAGGCGTGATTCAGAGAAAGGAAGCATTGCGCGGGCTGTACGTGGAAGAGGACGAGACCAATTTTTTTGTTTTTGCCAGTGCACCCGATAACGACAGGCAACTGGAGTGTGACGGTCTTCCCTCAAGGCACACCAATGACGTGCAAGTTAGACACGGGTGCGAACTTCCGTGTCATTTCGAGGAGGGACTTCAGGAAGCTACCAGATAAACCAGACAGAGCACACCTGCTGGATCACGCTTTGGATATTTTTTGGACACGAAGGCGCATCGCGTTCGAAAGCACGGCTGTTACTTTTTTTTTTTGCGAACGACAAAACTCGTGAAGAAACGTTTTTCACCGTAGAACAGGACCGCGGCGGCTGCGTTTTTATGGAGGAAAAACGCTAAGGCGCCCGTGTGCTGTGCGATGTCAGTGCACGTTAAAGATCCCCAGGTGGTCGAAATTATCCCGGAGCCCTCCACTACGGCACCCCTTTCTTCCTTTCTTCTTTCACTCCCTCCTTTACCCCTTCCCTTACGGCGTGGTTCAGCTGTCCAATGATATATGAGACAGATACTGCGCCATTTCCTTTCCCCAAAAAATCAATTATTATTATCGGACGTGCCGGCGACAGTGAATGATTCAGCGGAGAAACGTTTGTGGTTTATGTGCCTCGTGCAGAGCGTTGAGTGTCCACAATTGCTCACGGCCTTAGAAAAAAAGACTTCGATTACAAGTTGAAACTCAAGCCTATTGCCCTGGGTGTCGTCGCGCCAGCTAGAACGGCTGCCATGACCCTTCAGGACAAAGTTAAAGGCGGAATTATTGTGTACGGAGGAACAAGACGTCATAACAAAGGTAACCGAGCCTTGTAAACGAGTTGTCTAGTGCACGTTGAAAGGAAAAGGAACTCCGAAAGGTCGGCGTTCCTTTTGCTTTCGGCATGAACCTCTACTACTTGACCAGGTGAGATGTCTTCAGACAGCAATGAAGAAAAACCAGCGCACAAAACGGAAGAAGACAGCGACATACACATCTGTGTTTGTCGCTTCTTCTTCGTCCTGTTTTCCGCGCTGGTTTTTCTTCAGTACGGGGCCGATACCGACCAGCCCAGCTCACCATTCTTCTTCTACATGTCATCAAACTATGTTTCACTTGCCTAGTCCCGTCATAACAGTTGTGTGAAAGGACAAAGTACTAATCTCTATTTAATCCAACAAAGCTCGATAGGTCGCCACTACGCGAGAAGTATCCCATGCCAGAAACAGATTATGTAGTTCCGCAAATTTTGGGTCATAAACGAGACTACCATGAACAGCGCGCGGTCACCCACCCTTTGTAGTACGGGGAAAGTACGGGAGACGGGCGTTGACCCCTTCGCAGGTGCGCAGTTAGCCACAAAGCTGCCCTCGCTCTTCCGTCCCGCGATGCTTGCCCCCCTCCAGCACCTGCAATCACGTCGGAACACGTGAGCCATCTCGGAAGACTGTCTGTGCGGTCAGCTCCAAAGCACTGCTGTGCCAGGGCACCTAGCGAGGGCAAGGCGCTCCCTGCGATCGCCATTCTGCGGTGATTCGATGTTCGATTCGGATGTCTGGGACGTGTGAGGTCCCAGGAGTTGACTACTGGAAGGGTCATATCGCTTGTTACAAGCAGCTGTAAATGTTGTAATATATATTTCCGTATATGTAAAAGAGATACAAGTGGAGACCGGTTTCTTCACTGTTCAGCTTTAGCTAACAGAAGCGAAGAAAACGGAACCTGAAATTTACTCGGGATTAGTTTTTTTTAGAGCGCGTCTCTTTGGCGTCCATTCCTGCGTTTCTCGGCGTCGCCGTTGTCTCAGCTCCGCAGCCGGGGCAGCGCGCGGCTCCAGCTGCGCGCGCTCCTGGCGCTGTTTCTCCCTCACGCCCAAGCCGAAACGCATAGCCGCCGCCGTTCGCCACTGCGTTCGTCGCTGCGAGCACAAGCTGTCCTGATAACAAATGTGATGGTCCGGAAGCCCTCCTTCCGTACTGGTCATTCCAGGATATGCATACACGCACCCAAGGTGGCCTATTATTCCGTGGCACAAAATAATCGTACCAAATTCGAAGAAAGCAGAAACTTTTGGTCTTTCTCGTGCCGAACATTCGGGAGCAGATAAAAGCGAAAGCGCGGACTAGATATCGAATCGTACTTCAGAGCTTGTCAACTGTGCCAATAAAGTCATCTGCAGAACACGAAGATACCGTTTTTGAGCTACGAAGTGGCTACGTTATCCTGAGAATCCGTAGGAATGGACTTGTTTATTTACGTCTGCCGACAATTTGCCGGATTTGCTCACTTCTGTTGTTCTTTTTATAATGCACAAATTCCGCCAAATGACGGTGAACAATACTGAAATCATGGTGTCCGAAAATTTTCTGTTCATGGACCACACCAAAGCGACTAAGTCAAAGCCTTTCTAACCATGCTGTGGTATCGCACAGGCACTTCGAGCCTTCATTATCCGTGCTCTGTAACGTAATGCCTGCAAGGGCTGTCCCCGAGACTAAGAAGGTAGTGAAGCAGTTCACGTTAAAGATGGTCCTCTCCCAAATAGCTTTACTAGAGTGGCGAAATCCAGGGATGCTGTTTTGAAGTCGCCTGTGCAAAGGATCGTGGGAAGACAGACGAGAACCCTCCTTCCAGTAAACGGAAAGCCCGTGGTATCGTAGACGATATCCGACTGAGCCGTTCACAAGCGACTGCAGGCAATCCGCCAGCACGACAGGATCTATTTCAACCGTGGCTTCAAACATCTGCCTCCATTATCGCAAGGGAAGCACATAACGTAAAACACGCCCTAACGGACCCGGGTACCTATGGTCTTCCTGAGGCCAGCCGAGACACCGCGTTAAGCGTTCCCAAAAACTGAAGGCGGCCAAGAGGTCAGCGGGACCCGGGAGCATTTAATTACGCGACGGAGCTCCGTATAGCAAGGAGGTCCTTTAGAGACCGAGGTCACACCAGAGTTACGAAGTACGAGGCGATGTCACAAGCCCTGCCCGTTAAACACTTCAGAGTAGAGGTTAAACTAATTGCTTCCCAAACGCTTCACTGCTTCCCGAAATGTCCGATAAGCTTCCGAGAAAGTCAACTTGTGCAACGCGTACCACACACACACACAAAAAAAAAACAGTGCGTGAAAAGAGAGCTGACTGCAAAAAAAAAAAAAGCGTTTTGCCATGTATCCTCCTCAGTCTATTCCCGGGGATGCTATTATAATAGCGGATTGGAATACTGTCGAATGACAACATTGGCGAAGGATAAAAGCTGAACAGGCATGTTGCACCTTTATAGTTCTACCAATCTCTCTGGAAGAGTGAAACCATTTTGTCTTTTTTTTTTGCCCTTGGTAACGCACGTGTGATTGCACGCACCTGAGGCAATCGACATCACCTGAATATGTTGCAGCTTTTGAATGGGTGAGTGCAATTTCTAATAATCAAAGTTTTTCCGCCCTTCGTCCCCCTCAACAGTTCTACGTTCCTCTGAATGCGCATCGACATTGATCGATCCGTCCAACGGGAGTCGTAACGGAACGAGCGTACACCATGTTTCAGTCCTTCCTTCAGATCCCACGGCAACGAAATACGCTCAATGTTGACAGCTCCAGTCCCTGGGTATTCACATTGTCATTATCTCCTCTTCCTTTTCCAAGAGGACTGGCGAGTTGTCATCAGCACTTACGCGGAAACCGACTACCGCCGTTCGCGTCGCTGCTGTATATCGTCGGAAACGGAGGCGTAGACAACGGGAGGACACAGACGTCTGTCTATCTTCGACAGTGTCGACATTTCCTTCCTCTGCTCTTGGAACTTCGTCGCGTTCGTAACGCCAGCGATGCTACCGACGTCGTGACGTCGGAATGACTCAAGACAAACATCGACGAGCGATGAATCCGAACCCGCCTTGTATACACCATCCCTCCTCCATCATACAGCGCGCCCTATACCCCGTCTTTCTCAGCAGGAGTCGCAGTCGCATTCCCTGCGTGCGAGTATTATTGACAGCGAGCTCTTAGCGTCTTTATTTCCTTGCCTCGTCCATCTCCCGCACCTCGCGACCTTCCCGCTTTGTTTCTTTAGAACGAGAGGCGAGAGAGATAGAAAAGAGAGAGGAGGTAAATGAAAGAGAGGGACAGAGAGAGAGAGAGAGGAGTCGTCTTCGCGTCGACGTAGTGGTCGCCGCGCGCTTATATAGTGAGCGCCGGCAAGCCAGGAATTCTTTTCTATTCCTCGAGACACGTGCGCTGCGGCGGCTGCGTCGCGAGCTGACAGCCTGGTTGGGACGCGAGCCAGCTACTATCCCGTGGACAACAACAGACCCGGAGAACAGAGCTCTGCTTGACAAAGAAGTGTGTCCCGCCTCCTTTTCACCATTCCTCACCATTGTGGTTGATGAACTAATTGTCGGTGCAGAGTAGCGTCAACTTCTGGACAGCCTGCCAATTTGTTTCTACTCGATGTAAGTATAAACGAGAAGCAGAGTTCTTACGTTGGTGTTTATTTGGCGTTGAGTCCTTGAGTGATGGTAAAAAAATTCCTTTTGTATAGCTACTCTCACCACAATCTTGAGAGGTGCTCTAATCTGTTAGGGCTTGGTGACAGCAGACGCAACTTCTTCCGCTGCAGTTTAGTGGCTTTTTCTTAACTTTTATGCCACCGTGGCTGATGGAGAACTACTCTTTCATTCCAGTATACGGTTTAAGAGATTGCGCCTTTTCTTGAGCTCAAAAAGAAGCAAATATTAAGACACTATTGCCGTGTCGTATTTTCATCTCTGGATCAACACAGAATTGAGCTTGCCGCCAAAGGAAACCTCACTTCCTTCTTGCGTAGTACGTTGGTTTTTGTCCACGCGGAAAAATAAGATCAACCAGAGATAGGAAGAAAAGGAGCTCTAGAGGTAGTCAGAGTGCTTTTGTCTAGTTATGTTCAAATCAGTACTTGCACAATTGAAAAAAAAATGGCTTGCGCCAAACCAGGTTCAGTGGTTTAGCTACCTTAGTAATCTTAAGTTGCATCGATGACCGTACAGTGCGCAGCTAGTTACCGTTATGCAAGAAATGACCAAGCAATATTTTGGAGGGCTGAAGTCAGGGACGATATTTGGTCCCTGCTTACTGTATCCGACAGGCAACTCGAAAATGTCATCCAGGCAACATGCGCCAAATGCAGCTGTCTCCGTGACGTCACTTACGGTCATTGACTTGCTCTGAAATGAAAAAAGTGAGTGCGCAGACCACGAGTGGTTGTCAGTGTTAAAACGCTTCCCGTAAAAACATCCTTGTTAGTTCATACCATTGCTCGCGTCGGTTACATTAGTGATGTTACAATGAGAAGCTGCTTCGCGAACAGAATTTGCCCCCAAGCACTTGTACATAATTGGCAATTAATCCCATTTGCGTCCCCACTTACGCTTTCACTGTAACGCGCGGAACAAAATGAGGCAATTTATGATGACGGGGCACAGAAGCATATACAACTAAGCTTAATGCCTTTCGCGCGCCGTGCAAGTTACGGGATAAACAGCGGCGGGGAACCGCCCGCTCCGTAATTCGGACTGTCAAGGCAACGCGCTTGCACAAACGACAGCGCGAACAGGGCCCGGTCGGTGGCTGCTGGAGACCACGAACAGCAAACAACTCACAGAAAGCTTTAGAAACGAGGAGAGGGCCTCCAGAAAGGGTCAAGTGTGGTTGTGTGTCGTGTGTGTGTGTTCTAAGCGCCCCTATCGTCTCATTCGTTCCCTCGCCACTTCTCTTTCCTTCAGCCGCTTTCCCCTCAGCGGCTCGCGGCGACCCCCGCTGCTTCCGTGACGTCAGCGTCCCTCGCCAACACCCCGAGGAGGAGGACACGAGGAGGGCGTTCGAGATTAGTCGTTGCTCGGGAACACAGGGACCACGTCGTCGCACTGGCCGCGAGGACCGGCTCTCTGCCCGACCAGCTTTCAGAGACTAGAAAGGGGCGTGCTGCTTTCGCTACTTCTACTGGAAGACACTATTCAAGGCTGTTGTCTTCACTGCTGGGTATGTCTGCCAGAAGGACAGCATTGCGGATCGTGCCTTGAGGAAGACTGGTCCGGAAATTTCGGATATCATCACGCCGAACACCGGTGTTTCCCTGGACGTGCTCACAGTGAATACGTTGTCGAAGAAGTAGACGTGAATGACTCGTGGGGCGGGTGATACGTGATCTTGAAGTGCAGTGTTGTGCTTTCCACTTCCTATTGGCTGCATGGACTAACTTGTAGGTCCGGGCTGATTGTTGTTGAGAGAACGCTGTTGGGACTCCTCATGCTTGACCGCCAGCGTGTGCTAGATGCGGCATCATTCTTCGACAGGAGCCAGTGCCAGTATTGTTCCTTTCTCTGACTGCTCTCGGAGGACGAGCAAGTGTCTGCAGGAGTGAAGCGTCGGAAAACCCTTTCGTTCTGGACAACAGTAGTCCGGTATCTCAACAAATACTCGCTGTGACGTTTTTTTTTGTGTTTCTCAAGCCTTGACGCTCGTGGGAGATAAAACGTGACTTCTAATTTATCAAGGAACCGACCCCAGCGTCAAGCGCCCGTTCCGACCAGGAGGAAGCCAAAAGACGGAGGCCGAAAGAACCCGCCTGGCTCGTTTGGCGCGAAAGAGGAGACCCTGAGTGATAGGGCCATCGCTGAAGCTACTTTCGTAACGGAGCACTGAAGGAGCGCCTGGCAACACGTTGGGCCATAGGAGCCCGGCAGCTGTGGACGTAGCAGTGAACAGTACGTGGGTGCCTAAGATGGAGCTACAAAAAAGAGTTCGCTGTCTCCGGTGGGTGATGTGGATGTGCCTGGCTTTTGTTCCCGTAACGTGAGTATCGACCCCCTTTGGTGCCTTTTCTTATTAGCGCGTGCATCGAGGCGTTTCAGGCGAAACGCGGCAGACAAGCAACCTTCCTAAGTAAACTTGTGCTTACCACATATATGTACCTGCCAAACAGAAACAATGCTCAAGAAATCCAACGTAGCGTGTCTGTACGCAAGAAGTTCCATATATAGATAAGGCCCTTTTGTTTAAAAGGTTTCCCAACGGAAATGCAGGACAAATACGTCGAATAGTCTTGAAGTGTCGTCGTGTCCTTTTCAGGTGAATAACTCTTCATCCGACCTTCGTAATTACAGCAGATGTATTTGCGCGCGTAATGCAGTACTGTAAAGCAGAAGCTACGGAACAGAAATCTGCTTAGATATGTGGCTTACTCCTCCACATATTTAATTTGATCAGTTTGTTTTTGCTCCCTCGGCGAACAGTGCCGAGCATCTAATAAGATAGGCTGCAGCGTCTACACTACCGGTAACTGGGAGGATCGCCGGGCTTAAAATTATTCCGGCACTCGTCTCCGATTGGCTTAGTGGGTGTCTTGAGAACGGTTTTTCTGCGCTTTTCACGGCATCGATTCTATGGCACCGTTTATGCTCGCTGCTGCCTGGAGAAATACCAGACTGACCCGGCTCTTGCCGGGGATCGGCTCCAGCTTTAATTTAAAACCCATTTGTTATTCCCTGTTATTCCCTGTTATTTCCTGTTATTCCCTGTTATTCCCATTTGTTATTTCCTCAATGTTATTCCCTGCTGTCAAACGTTCTTGGCTACTGAGAACCTCGGTGTGTTAAGCATAAAAGATGCGCCGGGCTCGACGCAGCCGAAAGCAGACGCCATAAGCCATAGTTCGCTCCAAGCGTGGCACAAAGTTCGACTAACCTCATTAGAGCTGCACATTTCCAGCGCGAATGCTAATCGCGTGCTCGTTGACTAAACCTTCCAATAGGTGATGCGCGTTGTTTCCTTTTTTAAACTAAGGCTTTTGCTGTTATTAACATATTTTCTGTGGTTACGCGCTCGCTAAACTGCATTTATTTTGATGCTCAGTGTTCTGATATTCCACACCACGACCGCGCGGAGGCTCGCATGAGGACTATCACGGAAAGATCGCCTCTTTAAGTACGTTGCTGGCTGCATGCGCTTGCGACCGAAGAAGCTGTCAAGTTTATCTGGATGAAAATTTATAAATGGGTTGCGGCACGGGATGTCCGGAGCGCTCTTTCCCAGAAGGCTAACTTGAAAGTAGCAAAAATTAGTTTTCGTGGCAAAGTGCTGCTTAGTTTTCTGCACCCAACCATGGGTTAGTGCTGTGAGAATTTTAGCACGGAAATTCTCCCGGCTTCCGGGAGAATAGGCACTGCCTATACAATAAGATAGATTCCGAACTTCGAAAGGAAATGATTGGCTAGCCCTCATAACAGGGTGGGATAATAAAAGTGATGCGAAGCCATAGTCGTAAGGCAGTTAAATAAAGGCAAGCCGGTCATTTCTTCATGTCATCATTTAATAATAATAATAATAATAATAATAATAATAATAATAATAATAATAATAATAATAATAATAATAATAATAATAATAATTGAATTTTGGGAAAGGAAATGGCGCAGTATCTGTCTGAACCGCGCCGTAAGGGAAGGGATAAAGACAGGAGTGAAAGAAGAAAGGAAGAAAGAGGTGCCGTAGTGGAGGGTTCCGGAATAATTTCGACCACCTGGGGATCTTTAACGTGCACTGACATCGCACAGCACACGGGCGCCTTAGCGTTTTTCCTCCATAAAAACGCAGCCGCCGCGGTCGTGTTCGAACCCGGGAACTCCGGATCGAAGAAAGAGGTGCAAAATCGAATTTTCGGTCAGTCATGTCTACTGGCACAAAGGATAACGACGCCCAATTAAACGCACGTCCTTAATGCGAGCATTTAGTCTGTCATACCCTCGCGTAAAATGCGTAATACGTTACGCAACAAGAAAAATCAGACAGGTAAAGAAAACGTACATCTTTATATCCTTGGAGTGTAGTTTCTATCCTTCATATCGCTTAATTATCCTCAAGGTTCTAAAGAGCGTCTAGCATGCATGCATTCACGGCTCTGACCGAGGACAGACGGTGCAATTAGCATAACTTCGCAGCCAGAGAACACCCATCAAGATTAGCAGTTGCGTGCAGTTTAAAGAAAGCAACATTACTGAGAGCAGGATTTCACTGTTGTCTTCCAAATAACGCGTAGACCAGGAGGTGAGTCTGGTGCAAGAAATCGCGCTACAAAACAAAACCTGTACGAGGAAAATGTCGCTGGACAGAACGTGCTTGGCATTGCATAAAAACAACTCACACAGTATGCGTGCCATGATTGAAAAAAAAACTAAATAAACAAAAGATAAAAGACGACCCCCCTTCCCCGGGCATGCTTGTCAATGAGGAACTGTTGCCTTCGGCTTTCTCCCAGTAGATTAAGAGCACGTAAGGGAGGCTTTGTAGTTTAGTTTATTTAAACAGTGGCGACCTCGCTATCTCAAGCGCCGTCACCCCACAAAACTACCCGTTCAAAGGCAGGACTGCACGACGAGGAAGTCTCACATGCGCCTCTAAGTGGCGAGAGTGGTTTATGCCTTTGGAAGCTAGTGTGTTTGTCCACGACTTCGTGTAAAACGGAGCATTCAAAAGCCGTATAGACACCCAGCAGAGAAAGACGCGCTCGAGAGCGAGACAGAGACAAGGCCGGCGTCATCTAGCGATGACCACCGCTTCGGGCAATGCGTTGCACGACGACACCGAAGCTGGCGAGGCGGGGTCATTTGAGAAGCTTATTTTTTCAATCAAGCCACAAAACCGCACGCGCGCGAACTCGCCCCCCTTTTATTTGTTTTTATTTGGCCTCCATCCATCTCAAAAGGAGGGGGAGTGGACCGGCTTTGGCTGTCCGCGGGGTTTCCGCTTATCGCCGCGACCATCGCTCTGTGCGGAAAAAGGCGCGCCTCCCCCGGTGAAACGAAGTAAAAGCAACGGCAAAATGAGTTCTTCGCGCGCCCCGAGCTGCCGCCGCCGCCGCGTAATTTGCGGTTGTGCAAGACCGGAAAGCACGGTTTAGTTCTTTTTCACTCTCTTACCCTCTGCGCGCTCCTCCTTATCACAAGGGCGCAG
The DNA here is from genome assembly GCF_052857255.1 of Amblyomma americanum. NCBI lineage: Eukaryota > Metazoa > Arthropoda > Arachnida > Ixodida > Ixodidae > Amblyomma > Amblyomma americanum. The sequence goes on along the minus strand of NC_135506.1, from coordinate 30,024,231 downwards.
ACGCCGCGGGTGCTTCGTTAGGAGACGGCGCGTAGTTCAGCTCGAACCGGAGGAAGACCCCCCCCCCCCCCCCTCCTCCTCCTCCTCCTCCTCCAACGCCGTCTTCATTCGTTCTCTCTCTCTCTCTCACACACACACACACACACACACACACACACACACACACACACACACACACACACACACACACACACACACACACACACACACACACACACACACACACACACACACACACACACACACACACACACACACACACACACACACACACACACATTACACTCGTAGGGGCCCCTCAGCCACCGCTCCCACTACAGCATCCTCTATGCTTCAGTAGCATTATCCGGGAGAGTGATTAAAGCGGGGGACCCTTGACGTCACGTGTCCCGAGCCGGCGGTGACAGCTGGAGATCGCGCGGAAGGCTCTCCCCCCCGAACGGCTGTTTACGAGAAGCGTGTGATGACTGTGCCCGCTATCAGGTGGCGGTGAATCCGTCAGAGCGACCGCTGTCACGAGCGCGGGTGCGCGTTCGAGGAATGACAATTGAGCTTGCAGTTGAAGAGATCATCGTCCCGTGCGTGCGGCTTTGCATGTGACGCGTGGCATTCGTTGGTAAGAAAGAGTGCGGTGAGCGGATCCGATATCGCGGTCGATGCGACGGACTGCTACGCAGCAGACATGGAACACATGAATGTTTTAATGTGTTCTGTGTGTTATTGATCAGAACATAGCGCCCCTTCCCGCACCTCCTATGTAGTAGCCTCCATGTTAGAGCCGTTAGAAAGTCTAACTAAATAAACAAATATCAACAGATAAACTCGTGGCGGTCGTGTACTGACGGCAAAGACTCGTGGGTATTATTAAATGCTGCAGCCTCCACAAATCGCCCAAGCAACATTTTCTGGCAGCGACATTTTCGTGCCAATGACAGGAACACTCGGTTCATTTGGATTAACTGATATCAAACACTGGGTTTCATGGCATTCATAAGTGGGGTTTACCGTCCTTAAGTTGCCCGTAAGGTGGGAGACTCTGCATTGCAGCAATGCGGATCACTTTCGAACACCTGGCGTCCTCTAACGTATACTGACGTTGCACAGCACAGACAGAGAGAGAGAGAGCAGCATTTTAATTATTAGAGGAGATATGTGCCTGGTAGTTAACCTGACATGCTACTCCAGATGAGGGCGAAGAGGGGGAGAAGGAAAGGAAAAAAAATAGGTGAAAGGTGAAGTCACGAATACACAACACTCGCGCACTCACAAACACACAGGTTCATCTAAGGGTGTCTATCAAACCCGCGTCCCTAAGATAAACTAGTAGGGCTTTTCTAACACGCGTAGCCCCACACCACAGGGTTATTCATACATTTCACCTGCAATCTCAGCCACGGCTGCCGGGAATCGAACTCGCGACCTTGAGCTCTCAACGACCGAACGCTATAGCCTGTAACTATAAGGCTACACGGAGCCACCTCGGCGGGCCTGACATGCATCGAAATGCGGGTAAAGTACAGAGTAATCTGCGTGCCGGCCCAACAGTCCGGATGAAGGTCTCCACCTTGTTCGCCGAACTCGCCTCCGAAGTCCCCTTCTACAGCCATGAGTATATCGTGACCACCATACACATTATTCCAATTAGTCCTGGCTAAGCGCGGAGGCGTATGCCAACAGTTGCGGGTGCTGTGTGTCGCGGACCGTCACGCAAGGTGCTCGTCCAATGCGGCTTCGTCGTAGGCATTTAACTGAACGTACATAAGAGCGAGCCTCCAGCCTTTTTCCACGAAACTGCTGGCACTCCGCTCACTGTGTCCGTCTGTAGCCACGTTTACATGAATGCGACAGAAGTCGACTCCACTCCACTCTTTGAGGGAAAGTGTAAAAACGTAGAGGCAGAGAGCAGAGGACGAGTCACGCCTTTCCTTCTTAAAACCTGCTCTTTCCCTAAAAAAGTGGACTGTATTCGACTTCTGTCGCATTCATGTAAACGCCGCTTGTGTAGGCGGTCGTAGTATAGAAGGAACGGAAATGAATGAAAACTGAACGCGCCTATCTTCCTGCACTCCGCTAAGGGGCTGCAGCTCTTTGTTTGAATTTGTTTCTCGAGGAAAATAAATGTCGCGATAGCTGTCTCGATTTTTGCTGGACACCTCAACTACGCCGGGAGGGCAGGGAGGCAGGTGGGAGCGAAAGAAGAAATAGAGAAAGAGGCGTCCTAATGGGGAGTGGTGTTTTGTTTGCACTGTCTCTTAGTCGGTTGATATCATTACTTTTTTCCTCACAATCAGTGCGTAGTTTTACATGGGGCGTTACTGAAACGCTGAGAGGGAAGCTTGTGAGAGATGTTTTCATACGCGAGGTTTGCAGGCTATTAATCGGCGCTTGCTTCATGTTATGCAGAACATTGTCTCTGTTCATTCATTCATTTGACTACTTACACGAGTCTAATTGCAGCCCAGACGGGATGAATATACAGCGTAATTTTCATTAGCACTTCATTGACTGACTTCTAAAAAAACCAGCAGCAGCAGATAGATCAGCTTTGTCAAGTTCGTCGCCCCCATTGTGTGCAGCCACTCCCTGCATTAGCTTGCACAACAGGAGTTGTGTCCGGCCAAGCCTCCTAAAGGCGCACGAACAGAGCGGTCACATGACGGCGCAGCCATGACTTGGCGTCGGCTGAAAATAAACACCCTAGGACGCGGCGGGAATTTAGGCTTGGGCGCCGTGTTGCATCGAAAACGCCTGCAATATTCAGACCGGCCCATTTCCGCTGAGCTCACTGCGAACGAAAGCAAGCGTGCGGGCCCGCTGTGTCTAGCGGAACAAGAAGCGAAGGCAAACAAACGGGTTGGTGACGTCATTCCGGCTTCCAGTGACGCTCCGGGTCCGGCAGAGCGCAAATGGAGCGTGCACTGCAAGACTCGTGACGTGGACGGAGAATGCGACCGAGAAACTATGCATAGAGAACTAGGCGGGATTGCCGCTTTGACGTGAAACCCCTCGCATGACGTCACGTTGCGCTTTAGTGTCACTTGCATCTTGTTGCTGTTGTGGAAAAGACCGGACGCCCACCGAGGTGGTCCAGCGATCGGTCAGAGCGAGATCGCAGGCGAGATCTCTCGCTACGTGGTTGGTCTTGTTTGAAGACAGAATAGCAATGGGAGTAACCGTACGAGTGTTTGGGGGCATGTTGAAGCCCGGAGCAGCATGCGGGAGGTTGCGGGGTTCGGTCCCCAATGCCGCCGGGTACCCACCGGTTATACAATGGATACAAGCTTTCCGATGGTCTGGTGCTCGGCTTCTTTAGGTTGAAATGCTTGGAGAAACGGCACTTTGACCCCACCTTGAGTAGATCGAAAACACCTTGTGCCATGGAGCGCTTTGGCCCCAGGTGCCATTGCGCCATACAAATCCATCATCATCATCATCAGGACGTACGGAACCTGAAATGCTATTCGTGAGAAGTAACAGTCTGTCTGCGATGTGCAAATTATTTGTCAGTGCGACAAAGATTGGAGATATGTTTATTTCAGTGCTATTGCTTGTAGAAGGGGTATTATGCTTATGAAGGGTCTTACTTGCAGGCTTTTCTCGGCCTCCTCCGTATAGTTGCGGAGGCAAACAATGAATAAACGAACTAAACCCGTGAGGCTATTCAATCGCAAAAGAAAAGGGAAGGAAGAATAAAAGAAACCTCAGAGTTCAGTTCAAACTAAAACCAATCAGATTAGTGTGAAGGTAGCTTTTCTGATTCGCGAGATTAGAACCTTAGAAACGCTTCTCGCGTCAGTAGAATAACAACTATATCGTCCGCCAAAATTACGTTTCTGCCTTTTCTTTTTAAACTTCTTGGCATTTTATGGAGATCGTTGAATTTGTCCAAGGTGCACGAAGTTAACTGCCGTTGATGTGGGATGTTACTGGCGAAATTTCTCGTGTTCAAATACTGCAATAAAAATGCTAGCTGAGCAGAACTTTCAACTAACTTTAGTTCGTGAATACAGGGGGCTAATAAAGTCTATCAACATTGTGCGTTGTATGTGTCTTTGTGCCTCTTGTTGTCCCGTCGTCTTCGCCAAGGTTTTTTTTTTTGGCATTCACTATGAACCGATTAGCCCAGCATCATGTCTTCAGTATTTTGGGTTATCGTTCTGCCAACTAAACCGACCAGGACGACTAACAGATGCAGGGCGAGACCGAAGCGATCAACAACTCGAAAGCGGGAACTATGTTTTACTACTTCCCATGGCAAGTTTTTCTCCGGAAACTGCGAAGTTTCCGTGAAAATTGCATAGCTTTAGTTTGTAGCCGCATATGGTTGCGCTTAGGTGTATGATAAGGAGGAATTGCTTTCTTAGACAAGATGATGTAAGTGAATCAGAGAGGCGTGTCTTAAGAACCAAGAAAGTGAAAGTTCCAGTTGTAGGTTCAAACTTTCTTTCTTCATAGCTTTTAATTCGCATCAGAAAAGAGATCCAGAAAGAAAGAAAGGCAAGATAAGAATAAACAAGGATTAACAACAACATACGTGCAGGAAAGGTTGCATCGTCACTGCTCCCAACGTGGTCCGGTTAGGGGCCGAGGAAACCATCGTGGTTTTCAACCGGGGATCTCCAAGGGACGTCACCCTGTCCCTCCACGACCACCCGGCGCGCCTGCACACCCTCTTTCGGGAGACCATCAGCATGGGTGCAGGTGAGTTGGCTTGCGGACTGAAGAGACTGCCAGCGTTGTGGCGCAGTTTTTTCTACTGCTGTGAATATTGCCTTGGTACACGAAAGGAAATAATTATGTGTGTGGGAACAGGATGGCCGACACGAATGAATATTAGAAGAGGCCGATGATGAGGTCCGTGTACTAAAATGTCGACATATTGAAAAGTTAACACATCATGTCCGACATTCTGGGACAAAAATTTTTGAATATTGAAAAAATTGTGAGGCACTGTTTGGAAAAGATTGAGGTAACCATCCATTCTCCCGATGTGTAGGAAAATCTTTCTTTTTAAAGTTTTTACGTCGCTCTCATCGAGCAGTTCAGGCTGCCGTAGAAAGCCAATGAGGAACGCTTTATTACGATAGCAAAAAAATTAATAACAAAAAAATGCGAGCCTGCCGAGGGGAGATATGCGGATATATTAATTGTTTTAATGTTATAGTTATGTCTTACAATATATGAAAGAAATGCGTCCATAAATCCTTTCTCATTCAAGGATGCTTTGACCATAATGCAGGAGATTCCAGCCTGCGCACTGGGGACATTGCATAGACCTGCTGATTGATACTTTTCTAGATTCCAACACACAATTGATAATGGTTCCTCGTATACGGTAGAGAAAGGGTACTGCGTCAAAAACTCGCTGCCGCCAACTAGAGCCTGTTTCAATGAAAGGGAATAATAGGCGCAGGGGGAATACTGAGCATTGTTGCCATTAACGGATACGCAGACACTAGTACAATGCCAGCTCACATGGACTGCTTGCTACCAATGCTCAACTAGGAGCCCGCGCTCAAGCCGTTGTTCCAAGCAGGTTCATATGGGTCACTAGAAGACTCCTTCACATGGACTGCTTGCTACCAATGCTCAACTAGGAGCCCGCGCTCAAGCCGTTGTTCCAAACAGGTTCGTATGGGTCACTAGAAGACTCCTTCACATGGACTGCTTGCTACCATGCTCACGCTCAAGCCGTTGTTCCAAGCAGGTTCATATGGGTCACTAGAAGACTCCTTATCTCCCGTCAGATGTCTCGGTCTGCGTGCGTGGTAGATAGAACTAGCCGCCTGGTCCTGGAACCCGACACCGCAGCGTTTCTGCTCTAGTTCGATAAGACACTCGCGCGCCTGAACGCGTCTCCCCTTATGAACTACGCGGCAGCTTGAGTCTGCCGGCAGAATTCGAGGGCGTTGCTCGCGGTTGCGCAAGTCACGTGACAGGCGTTGCGACGTACACTTGCGGCGACCCACAATCTCGATGGCGTCTCAAGGGGCGATGTTGGGCGCAATGGCCGTCGAAATATGATACCAGCTGATCACTGTGGCGGAAACGGCTGTCATGTGTTTGGCTGAGTTCCGGACCATGGGGCGCAAACAGAGCTAAAGCCGCTATGACGTTCAAACCTGGAGCCTCGAAGGCTGGACGATAACGTCACTCCAGATATGTTGACGTGTGGGTCTGTGTGTGTTGAAATAAGGGCTTTTCCTCATTCAAATGCCTACTGAGTCTGAGGAGGCGGCTTGGTCCACCCGAGTCAGGTTTCGGGTCATTTGATGCGAAGACATTTCACGTAGTTGCTGACTGCATTATTTATTTATTTTTATTTATTTATTTATTTAGCAAATACTGCCGGCCTGTGTTACAGGCCTTAGGCAGGAGTGGGGTACAAACATATTGATAAAAATAACAAGTACATTGCAAAAGAAGCAGATAGCGAACAGAGCAAAAACCAGTACATACAACATAAAATCGATTACAAAGACATAGAACATATAATGACATCGATCCTGGCAGCAAACGAAGGCATCGGACTTGGCCCAAAACAAGGATACATAAGAGCCCTATACATCCTTCAGAGCTTGTAAAAATAAATCCACCGATTCGCAATTGACAACATCAGCAGGTAAACCATTCCACTTAATGATAGTATGGGGAAAGAACGAGTACTTAAATACATTAGTTTTGCATGAAAACGCGGCAACTTTCTTAGTATGGTAAGAGCGTGTAGGGTGTCGAGATGTGTGCTCAACTAAAATTCCTTCCTCTATTGTTAGTTTATTGTGATAATACAAGTAGAATAACTTTAATTTTTCTCGATGACGACGCATGGCCAGGTGTTCAAGTCCTGCGGTTTGTAGTAGGGCTGTTGGGGAAATATTCCAACTGTAACAATTAAAGATAAATCTAGCAGCTTTGCGTTGGACATTTTCTATTTTAAGTTTGTTACTTTCGGTCCAGGGATCCCACACTGCCGCAGCACTTGATGCGTATAACTGGAACTGTCGCAGCAGCTCAGCTTGTCGCTTGCGACGTTGCAACGAGGACATTTCCACGACGTCAAATAGCGACACAGCGAAAGATACAGAACTAAGGGTTGCCTTTGACTTATCACTTCGGGTGCTATGTATCAACGACAGGCGCTGCGATGTTAGCTTATGTGTAACCACAAGAAATCAATGGAAATTTCCAGAGGTAATCTTAAGTCGTGCGAAGGCTTTCGGTGGAATTATACCGTTTTAAAGTTTCTAAGATATTAGCTGTTAGGTGGATGTCTGGTATTGATGCTAAAAAAGTTAGCATGAATTTTTAAGTTAAAAGTACGATGTCGGGCGTCAAATTCATTTACGAGTCTTGAAGACACACTGGTGTTCAGTAAGTGGCGCTTTGGATAAAGATGAGCGGCTTTTAACTATCAAAGAACCTTCCACGTGTTTAGCGCTATCCCAGCAAGATTAATAAGCAGTGGACAATAACATAGTGTATAGGTTCTTGTACGTGAAACGCCGTAGTGCGCTGATATAGGTGGCCATTTAAAAAACACTGACCTTTTTGGCTGTATAAAAGGCGTGCAGACTGAAAGACGCGGGTTCGATCCCGGCTGCGGCAGACGTATTTCGATTGAGGTTTATGGTTTATTGGGGTTTAACGTCCCAAAGCGACTCAGGCTATGAGGGACGCAGTATAGTAAAGGGCTTCGGAAATTTCTACCGCCTGGGGTTCCTTAACGTGCACGAGATCGCAGAGTACATGGGCCTCTATGGAATTTCGCCTCTATCGAGCATTTCCATGGAAGCATAATGCTAGGGGCCCGTGTACTGAAGCGATGCCAGTGAACGTTAAAGAACCCCAGGTGGTCGAAATTATCTGAAGCCCTCCACTACGGCGTCCCTCATAGCCTGAGTCGCTTTGGGACGTCAAAACCCATGAAACCAAATTGATTAAAAACGAAAATAATCTAACGTCTGTCCATTACAATGCGGCACTTAATATTTTGCCATCCAGAAAAGGGTACGCTCTCGGGATTTGGCGTCTGAAAGGAAGCATCTTGATACAGTATAGCAGGTCTATCTGTTAGTATTCGTATTATGGCACTAATACGGGTGGGTTATAAGCTAAGAAGCTAAATAACTAACGAGGATCGAGCCAACGACAGAAAACAAAACACATGCCTTCTACCTTTTTTTTTGCTTGCGTACAGAAGCTCCTTTCTGTCTGTTCACTGTTCCGTTTATAGCGCTGTGTTAGCATTTTTTTGTGATTAAGTAAGCAAATAAATAAATAAATTGCCTTCTTAACGTGCTCAGCGGCGCAGGTGACATCTCAGTAAGCGGGAACGCTCCCTCCGAGTGCTAAGGAACGCTTGATAATTATATAAATAACAGGAAACAAAGAAATAACTTCTAATGAAATCATAAGTGTCTGCGCCTCCACTATAGATAGTGATGCTCAAAGTATTGAGTGTATTCCATCCGGACACTCAATGGGGAACTTGCGTTGAAGTTTGCGGTGCCGATTGCAGCGCCATAACACACTACCTAGCGAGAGGAGCAAGCAGTTTTGGGTAGTACTACTAGTACTTTTCCGCGCCACCTTCAGGCGCTTATTGGCGTGAGCCTCCGCGCTCTGTCGAAGGCGCACGTGCCGTGCGTCAGCTATCCGGGCTACGCCGAGAGAAGCTGGGCAATGAATGCTGTCAGCCAAACGCGGGTATCTATCTAATCGCGCAGAATGTGTTCTCGCGTTTGCAGCGGCCCAAGCGGCTGACAAAAGCAGTTTTGAGTCACCGAATGGAACAACTGCAGTGCCACCTTGGCAGCGCAGGTTCCCCATAAGCCTGTACCGAAATTATTAGGCTTAGTGGTGTTCTAAGTGCTCGGTGTTAAATTCTCATGCGCTTCGGTTAGCTCTTAGGCTCGTTAAAACGGTGCGCGGATGTGAAAGCTGTTGCTGACACCAACCACTCACGTGTCTTCGCCCTGTTCGCTCCGGAATGGGGAGAAAAAGTCGGTGAATATTTTATGAAAACTATCAACACACTGTAAACAGATATGTTTGTAAAGTTTAGTTTATGCTTATATAAATTTAACTTTATAAAGCAAGTAATATTTATTTAAATGCAGTTACAAAATTGTAAACAACCCGCAGGTGAGTCGCGTGTGGTGCGCGTGCCCATCGACCCCGCGAAGCTTAGTTCCGAAGAGATCCGCTCCGGGCAGCGGCGCTACGTGTCGCTGGTGGTTGAGTGCTACGCGGTCTACAAGAAGGAAGCGCGGCTACTCATCAGCGACAAGAGCGGCTACCTGCTGCTGCAGAGCGACAAGCCGATCTACACGCCCAAGCAGACAGGTGAGGAGGAGGAATGGACTCGCTGATTGATGAAAAAAACACTTTTGACAGCCTAAGGAACTATAGCATCGCCTGCTAACCGTCTTCGTGGGAAATTTCGCACACGGTTTTCTGACGTTAGCTTTACGTTGATATTACTTCCTGTCCTTCGTTTTTCTTTTTTCTTTCTCTTTCATCTTTTCTTTCAGCATTTCTTTCTTGCCTTTTCTTTGTTTACTAGTAGTAAGACAATTGTCTTGGGACATAAGCTTGACTGCACCGTTATAATTGACGATCTGTTGTAGCGATAGCTATACATTACGGTAGCATTTCGAGCCATCAGCGTGGTTGGTCACGTGATGCGGAGCAGCTGCCGGCGGCGCGGTGCCGTGGCTGATCACGTGGTTCGTCACGTGATTGGTCACGTGACCAAGTTCCACTCAGCCAGCTATAGCTATTGCGTCACTCCAGGTTTAACCAGAGCTAAACCACCGCCAATTTTTTTTTCACTTTCTACGGCCCGGTGATTGAGACCAGCTTGACGATGCCACAGGAGCGCCTAAGAGCTACTTTTTGTCACTGTTACCAAAGGCCATGTCTTCGTTCGCTCATCATTGGGAGCCTAACGCTCTTTTTGCGCCACTTAAGGTTTGCAATTTCATGCTTGTCCTCGCAAGCTTCGGGGTGTAGTCAGAATAAACTCTTTTTTTAAAATGTTGCATGACCACAGAGTTCTTTACATAAATTAGGTTATCTGCTGAACAGTTGTTGATAACGCAGTCGAAAATGTCAATATGTGCATGCAGCAGCAGAATACAAAATACATTTTCTTCAAAATTTAGTCAGAAGTTCATGAAAATTACTTCATTCGCATTGACTATAGGCTGTAGGCTCTAGAGCATTTCAACTTAAGTCTTAATGGTTTTGTTTGCACTAGGGTACTCATAAGTATGATATGTGCACGGTAAGTGCCATATCACACGTTCTGCCTCTATATGTGACACACATCTTATATTTCTCTCTTTGGTAGAACTTAGAGAGTTAGTGGTTTTTGCGAACGCAGTTAGGTCGGAGGCAAAGTGTTTGGCAAACTATCAATACAGCACTAAAATTCTATTCAGATATGATGGGTAGCCGCCGCGGTGGCTGAGTGGTTATGGCGCTCGGCTGCTGGCCCGAAAGACGTGGGTTCGATCCCGGCCGCGGCGGTCCAATTTCCATGGAGGCGAAATTCTAGAGGCCCGCGTGCTGTGCGATGTCAGTGCACGTTAAGAAAACCCAGGTGGTTGAAATTTCTGGAGCCCTTCACTACGGCGTCCTTCATAGCCTGAGTCGCTTTGGGACGTTAAACCTTCATAAACCAAACCTATTCAGATATGAATTTTTTTATTAAGCCATCAGCCGTGGAGTGTGTTGAATATAGAAGCCTTAGGGTTCTCTGTTTCTACACGTGCGGCATTGTGGCCATTTGTATGCGTGCCTTATTGCGAAGGCCGTTTGTTGGATGGCTAACGAGTGAACAAACGCTGTAACTACCTTGCAGTTAACCTGCGGATGATCGCGGTCGGAGAAGACTTAGTGCCTTCGATCGGTGACCTGAAACTGGAAATCAAGGTATTTAAGCCACATATCAATTCATCTAATTGATATTCTCACGCCAGAACCTTACACATCAAGGCAGTGCATCATTCTCTTTTCTTTCAATACGCAGTTCAAATATTGTATCAGTTGGCTTAAGCTTAGTATTTCTTTCATTAATAAGTGCAGATTCCTAATACGGAGACTGCGGCTAAACTTCACTGCAAGTTTAGTGCTTAATAACAGCGCAAAAGCGAAAAACGGCTTCTAGGAATTTGCAGCAACAGTAAGTTCAAGGTGTTGTCTGCTAGAGGACACAAATTGCAGTTCCAAGGTGATCTGTCGAAATGACGGATTTATTTATTTTTTAACTGTGACTGTGCTCGTTTTATTATCTGAAAATGTAGTGTAATGTCGTCTAACCTTGGCAACAATTGACACTTAAAACAACCCGAAGGAGGGGACAAGACGTGGCGGCGTCTGTCTTTCCTTCTGCCCGTTCTTCGCGTCGATTCAAGCATGCCATATTAACGGAGGATCATAAGCGATCATACTGGCATTTCGAACAGACCTTGATTGCTTGTTGCGCCTCATGGTGTCCTAGTGGAAACAGGTTCTGTGAATGGGCTTCTGCGCAAGCAGGCGGGAATACGCCAATTGTTTACCACGACACGAGTGAAAAACGCGTGAATCATGCGCCGCCACAATCCGACGCCGGTGAGCGGCCGTGGCGGTCGACAGACGGTACGTGGCGTTGCAAGTGAAACGTTGTCCGTTGGTGCAACGCTCGCAGAACCCTCAGAGCATCGTAACGTACCAGACGGTGCTGACCACAAAGGACAACGCGACGGGAATGTATAGTCACTCCTACAAGTTCCCGGAATCGCCGATCCTCGGGGAGTGGAAGGCCGTAGTGACGTACGGATCATACGTGAGTATTGCTGCCCGCCTCTTCTTGCCTCTGGCCTCTTGTCGCTTTCAATCTGTGCCGTACTTATAGCCGCGCCGCGCGTTACCTTGTTCTTGCCATCGAGGCCACAGTCCTTCGGTCGCGCTGTTTTGTATATTCTTCAATTCGACTTACGCACGTGCTGTAGGCTGGTCTATAGAAAGAGACCTCGTCCCCACCACTATCTTATCCCGCGTGATAAAGGGAATATAATTAAAAATAAAATAAAAATGACATAGTACGTGCCAAAAAAGAAAATAAATAACTTCTATTTCTTCCTTTCTTCTTTCACTCCCTCCCTTATCCCTTCCCATACGGCGCGGTTCAGGTGTCCAACGATATATGAGACAGATACTGCGCCATTTCCTTTCCCCAAAAACCAATTATTATTATTATAACTTTTTGTGAAGATGAAAAAGGGGAAAAGGTGCAGGGGATGAAGCGAGGAAGAGAGGCACAGTATTTATTTATTTATTTATGTATTTCGTTACTATCACGGCTGTTGAGGCGTTAGATAGGAGTGTTTTTTTTTAAAGTAATTAATCAAAATCAAATACAAAAGGAGAGATATTAACATAGATAATGAAGAAGCGCAAATTTGAGTGCTTCTGGTTCTGGTACGGAGACGATGCAGGCGGGCAGGTGGCTCCAGTCGGAGCTGGTCTTGGGCAGGAAAGAATGAAAGTACTGGTTAGTTCTGAAAATTGGAACACTCACTTTGAATCGATGATCGATACGGGATGATGCATAACTTGGAGCAGTGAAAGTACTCTGTTTTAACGATTCATTTTTTAAATATATTTTGTGGAAAGTGAAAAGTCTAGAGAGATGACGCCGCAGTGAAAGATCTGGAAGGTCTAGAGTTCGCTTCATGAGTGCGACGCTAGTCGAACGAGAGTAGTTAGTGAAGATAAAACGACGCTTCTGCCATGCTTGCACGAGCAGGCAAAACATGTTAAAAAGGTGCGACAGAGGTGCGACCTATACTGTAAAATCAATCAGTCACCGAATGCTACTGTATGCTTCGAAGAACAACATTATCACAGTTTTAGCATAGACGTCAGCCGCCATACCAGCACATGCGCGGGTAGCCGGGACGGGCAAGGTACAATTGGTTACTCGAGATCGTATGCATACACCCTGTTGGCAGCAGACCCAAGCGGCATATGGATGCGCTACACGGTAACGCTATGGTAGAACTATTTATTGTCGAAGATTAGCAATAAAGACCTACAACACTTTTGCAATAAACAGCTACATTACGCGAAAAGAGCAATAAATAAGTTACAGCGCTTAATGACATTACTGTGAGGTTTTGAACCGCTTAATGTATCCGCATAATGCGCTTTAACATATCGCACGCTACATGAAAAAACACTGTACATATCACACGCTTTTATAACTTCTGCTAGGTCTTCTTGGGCATTAGCGTTCACCCGGATTTTACCTGGTTTCTCTCGTGTTTCGTCTTTGCTGCTCGTTAATTCAACGCCGTGTTGCTACATAAAAGAAGAAATTCAGACCAATAATTTATGCAGTCTTTTATATGCATATTGTGGGATCCAGTTTAGAAGAAATGAGGAAAGGAAGTAGCACAGCAAGATGAATGTAAGAAAATAAAATGGCCGTTGTTTACACCATGTATATTTCCAGTGACGTTGGAAATAGGGCGTATATACCATAATTTCCGGTTTACAGTCGGTACGCGATGGTGTACAGTTATGAGTGAATTTTGTCTGCAAAAAACTTGGTTTACGAGATCGTCTGCACTTGGTGCGCATACAGTACCCGGTACACTGTCCGCACATGGTACACAGTCCGCACATGATATATATGTAATCCGCACATGGTAAAGTCGCGAGTAAAAAAGATTAGCACTGGTGACGGTTCACAGGAGTGGCGTATATAGCAACGCTTGGAGCTGCGGTTAAGAACACGCCGATAACAAAAGTGCCACTTGATGTTTGCAAAGCACAGCGCATTGCCAGGCACTCGATGCGATTTTCGCCGCTACGGTGACGTCATTATGCTAATCATCTTTACTCGCGACTGTGCATATTGTCCGCACATGGTACATAGCCCGCACGCGGTACATAGCCCGCACGCGGTACAATGTCCGCACGTGGTACATAGTCCGCACGCGGTACATAGTCCGCACGCGGTACAATGTCCGCACGCGGTACAATGTACGCACGCGGTACAATGTCCGCACGCGGCATTGGACAGATCATGCTATATTGGGCAAAATTGTGAATGCTGCATGGTCCACGCCTGTAATATTCCACAAAGCCCAAAGTGTTAAACTTTATACATGCATAGCCCACGGGCTCTATGCCGGAAGTTATGGTACTTATTACAAGAACCTTCCGCATACGCTGAACGCCTGCCGTTGGATATGTAAAATCCCAGTCGAAAAAAAACGACAGAACCGTGTCAGAAATACGAGAAAATTTCTGCTTTGTCGTAACGACACATTTTTCTATCTCTTTGTGGTAGTTTTGTTTAGTACTGCAGCTTTTTTTTGCAGTATTTTTATGTAGTCTGCATGTGTGTAGTACTTTTATGTAGTAACGGCACAAAAACGCTGTTGTTAAAACAAAACTTTCTGTTGTTACTATAAGTTCTAGACAAAAACATTGTTGAGACCCTGTTGTAACGTCGGAAACTTGTCTGTTGTGTTTTTCGACTGGGATTATGCGGAAATAAATGTATAAATGTCTAAAATGACGTTATTGTAAGGCTTTGAACTGCTTAATATGTGTTCGCGGGGCAGATCGCACACACAGAAATATACATTGCAACTGGAGCTGGACATTTTTTTTCTTTCTGTTATCCGGCATTTTGAAGAACAGCAGAATGACAGCCGCGGAAAGTAATATAGATTTGACGTGTTTGCTTTCAGTTCACCCAGGAAACGCAGGTCGCTTTCCAGGTTGAAGAGTACGGTGAGTAATGTTGATGAACTCTTTTGTTTTGCATTTCCTTCAAGCGTGGCTTTTACGGGGTGTGGTCAAATACACTCTTCTGGCGGCATTGTTTCGTTACCAGCTAGCCACTCTGAACAAGTGTTGCTTACTGCGCCGCGTCTTGAGCTTTTGCCTCATCTTCCTCTCAGGCTGGTGTTCAAAGCGTGTTGTTGGGACTCTCAGTAACGTCCAGAGCGAAGGCGCTGAACAGGATGTGCACTGTAAACACAGGAGTTGAGGGAGGAGGGGAGGGAACATAATGTTCACTTTGAAAATAGTATGAAGTGTTCTTTAGTTTAGGGTCTTAGTTATGACATTCGCCTTTTTCCAGGGCGACTTTGCTGGGAGAGATTGCGGAATCGTATACTTTTTTTAGTCTCATTGGTCCATTATCTGCCGAAGGTCGAACAGCGCTCTAATACTGAGCAAGAAAGTCAGAAACACAGAGCTGAGCACAGAAAAGCAAACCAAATGCACAAGAAGTATAAGCTTTAAAAGGGTGCATTTTCAGGCTAATTGCTACATTATTCGAGCAGTACTTGCTACATTATTCGAGCTGCACAGAGACGGCAGCAGACGGCCACAAAGCGAGCTCCACGTTCCACAGCTGCCTTTGTTGCCTTCTTTTACCTTTGTGTTCAGTCTTCCTTCATATGAGATATATGGGTTTGCTAATAATCGAGTGGAGTCACTATAAGCAGCGAATCCTGCTCAGGCTAGCACGGCTGACTCTGATCATAAAATTTAGCAGCGTCTCATGTGTGCGGATACTTCACGCCGGATATGCTTCTGGTGACTTCAAAGGTGATTGCAATGGACATTTTCATATGAGATGCGCGCGTGCAGAAGATAAACATTCATACTACATTCATACTACATTGAGTGCCATTTGTCAAGCAAAACGAAGACTTCGAAAGGACCTTGAAACGCTTGTTTTTTTTGTTCTTTTTACCTCCGCCGTTTACTTGCGGCGTTGGATGTCCTTTCCAGTTGCATGTAGCAAAAAAAAAAGAGAAAAATTGCCCGTTAATTGGTTAAAGTTTTTCTACGGGAATATTAGCCCTTTATGCCTAGATTTCCCTCTCGTTGTTGTTCTCTTTCGTCGTGCTGTACACGTATTAAGCCAATGTATTTTTTTTTGTGCCGATAGTGCTGCCGACTTTCTCTGTCACGCTCACGGTCCCCAGCGTCATTCTCAGCGACCAAGAATTCGTGCAAGGAGAACTTGAAGCCAAGTAAGTGAAGATCGGTTCCCAGATAGCGGAGAGATGAAGTGTGTCCGTGAAATGAAACCTGCGCATAAACTTCCCACTCGATTCTCCCATAAAAAATCCCTCGAATCACGAAGCTTTGGGCAACCAGCTTGGTTTTTTTTTCTCTTGCCTCATTGCCTGTCATGACTGGAAAGTGCAAGAAAACTAGCTATTTACAGGACACTATTACGTATGGACAGCTTTCTTTGCGAGTTCACCAAATTAAGTCATGCTCCTCCTAAATCTCGCATGAGTACATGTATCCCAAGCCAGAGCTGACTGCAATATAAGACAACGTAGCATGCTATAACGTTCCGTTAAACATTGCTTCATCTACTTGTGTTTCTCTGGATCCAACCCTGTTGTCCCCTTCTATCGCTGACAATGTATTAACTGGGTCTGTAGAAAAAAGATAATCCACAGTAATACCACCAAGGTTGCTTGAAAAACGATACGACGTTAGAGTTTGCAAGGTTTCTTGGTGTAAATATCTCAACGACCAGCAATCCTCCCGAAACTGAAATTGTACTACAGCGTATTTTAAGTTGCTTAGGAGAAATGTCGCATAAAAAAAATCAATATCGCATTTCCTCCCGTAATAGACGCTCTTCTTACACTGGCTGTCAAAAAATTCATTTTTCCACCGTCACGTAATGATCGAATTCATCCTATTAATCTGACACGTAGTATGCTGCTGATGGTAGGGAATGCTGGCAGTCGCCATTTTTCGAATGTCGAAACAAATGCGCAATGGTATAAAGCGCCGATTGCCGAATGCCAATACTACTACACCTCATTCTGTAGGACGAACAGACAACAAAAATGTTCGGCGAGAAATCCGAGAGCTAAATCAAAGCGCGCCGGGTCGCAGAGGGTTTATTTTTTTAATCTTAGGCATCGTAGAATATTGTTAGTGTTGTACTTCGCGCTGTATGCTCAGCGTATATGCGGTTGCTGTGTGCTGGGAGACACCATTAATTACAGGCCGTTACGCGAGTTGTACTGGCAGGTTTATCTCTCTATCTCTCTTTAAGATCAAATATGTTGTCTGTTCTCTAGCGCGGAAAGCTTGCTTAAAGGTGCGTTTTTTATTTGCAACATCATTCGTACGGGATGAAGTATTTACTCCACCAGCCTACGATTGGTATGGTTTGTACCCCTTCAGAATTTCAGGCATATTTTACACCTTATAATGAACGCACCGTCAATATTTTTAAAGATTTTTTGGAGAAGAATTTCATCCATTATTCAAGTAAATGCGGTACAACAGTCACGAAATATGTTTGCGGGAGTTCTCGTAAAATAGGACGTTTTATAGACTTCTTATAGGACGTCTCGTGAAATAGAACACCTTGGTGTCCACGGTTATAATGTGAAAATCTGCTGTAAATAGTCTCACTTTGTTAAATAAACCGCGTACTGTAGCCCTCACTGCTAGCTGTAAGCTTACTGTAAGACCACTGCATAAAACGCTGACGCTATGTTACGAAAGTGGATGAGCATAGCATGTCTTCTTTATGTGTTTTTTTCCTGAAAGATACGTGTATGGAAAGCCGGTGGAAGGTTCAGCGTCCTTTACATTCAAGGTCAGGAATGAAGCTGGTACGGACAGAGAGATTGGATCTACAGACTTCAAACATGTAAGTGCACAAATCTTTCCGCCAAACCTCTAGCTCAGACGAAACACGCCGACTGTGTGATACATCTCTAAATATGACTAAGAAGCAGGTCGCACTCAGTCAGTGTTACTTTGCTAAGGTGTGAAAAGCACCTGAAAGTTGCTTTACTATACACGCCATGTTGAACACTTGAATTATAGTTACCGCCGCCGCGGTGACTCACTGGTTATGGAGCTCGGCTGCTGAGGCGAAATATGCGAGTTCGACTCCGGCCGTGGTGGTCGAATTTCGATGGAGGCGAAATTCTAGGGGCCCGTGTACTGTGCGATGTTAGTGCACGCTAAAGAACCCCCATCGTGGTTGAAATTTCCGGAGCCCTCCACTACGGCGTCCCCCAGTCTCAGTCGCTTTGGGACATTAAACCCCCACAAACCAAACCAAATATAGTTACCGCCTTTGAGTTCCTCAGAGCACCCTATTTGAATCTTCAAGCTCTCAGTAGTGTTGGTGGCTTTGTACTAGCTTCAGTCATCCTTGTGAGGAAACTTTTTGTGCCAATACGACAAACCTGTGAAGTGTGATAAGATTATTCCCGCGTCAAGTCAAGACGACTCGTCGCAGTCATGAATGGCTTTTTATGGCGAAAGCCTTTAATGGCGCATGCTGCGTCCGCCCGTCCGTCCGTCCGTACGCCCATGGCTTACAAGATCACCCGCAGGCGCTAGAGCGCGCGGGTAATCTCGGCGGCCATGTTGCGCCATTGGTAGTCGACTGCGCATGCGCGAGGGGGTGCCTCGCAGCTGCCGACCGAGTCGGGTGCCGCGCAACCTGCCTCCTAGCGCTCGCTTCAATGGAGTCTCGCAATGCAGGCAAACGCAAGTACTTAATGCACATCGTAACCACACATCAGTGACACAAGCAGCAACATCGCGCTAAAGGCTTCCGCCCCCTCCCCCCCCCCCCCCCCTGAATTTTTCTCTCATGTTGAAACGCAGCTCTCGTTCGGCAAGGCGAGCTTCAGCTTAAGGACGGACGAGCTGAAAATGCCTCGGCGCAAACGATGGAGCCCTCTGGTACACGGGAACCACCTCGTGGTGGAAGCGGACGTACTCGACAAGGCAACCAGCAAGCGTGTTTCAGTCGTGGACGACTCGGCCGTGTTCGCCACGTCGCCCTACATCGTTGGCTTCCGAGATACCCCCAAGGACTTCAAACCTGGCACCACGACGGTCATCGTGGTACGTGAGAAGATAGATGCGGTTGTCTTCCTCTCCTTTTCGAACACTGCAGTGTCATAGTAAGGGAATAATTACTCACTGGCATCCACTCAAGCGCAGCCCAACTGGCTACAAAGGAAAGCTATACAGCTTTCTCATGAACTTCGCAGTTAATGAAATTCGTCCTGCTCCGGGGTCGTCCTGCGCTTGGGCGGATGCCAATGAGTAATTATTACCTTATTACAAATCTACTCCACCTCGGACGATTCCTCTAAACATTTGACCAACTGCAGTGTCATATATCATACAATTCTTCAGTGTGTACCATGCATATATCAGAATAATCTAAGTCTATTCATTTTTTTTTGGAGTTGGAGGTTGGGGTGGGTTGTAAAGTTTCTGTGGAAACTGCATAACTGTCATCTGTAATCAGTGGCAGCATCCTGTTAGGTATTAGCGATTACTCCCTTGTTTGAAATAGATTTCTCTTTTGGCGCTTCTCCTAATACATTAAGCTGTAAAAACAATCTGTCGCCAATGTTCTATCAGCAGTTACAGCTTTTGGACGTCTGTTCACAAAGCTTCTGTGAGCCGATGTTAAGGAAGAATAGACATGACCGCGAAAATTCGTATTCGATGGTGCTTGCTGCAATATTTGGCAATGGCAGATTTCATGTGGAAGTTTAGTGTCTTGAAAATGTAAAAATTGCACATCACTATACTTTCTGAGCATCAGTCGACACTTATCGGCAGGCTTAAACCTATACGGAAAGTCGGATTAATTTCTCATGTGAAAATTACGGCGCAAATTGAGCACCTCTAGAGCGAGGCGTATTTTTGTTAAGTCGGCGACATTATGTCTATGGTTTGTTCCGGCTCATCCATCGTATTAGAATAGGAGGAGGAAGCCGCGGAGATTTCTCTCTCGCATGGTTATGCTCTATTTAGAACCTGGTTAAGGATCGACTGATGTCGTCATCGAACTAGTCGTGCTTGTAAAACATGTATTAGTCCACGACGTTCTGTCCCATACGTTTAATGTTCCGCCGATTCATTTCCTCAACAAACGCAGGCTGACGTCAAGGACCTTAACGGGAAGCCAGCCGCCGGAATCCCCTGCGTCATCGATGTCCTGGATGATCAGGAGCTGGGCGTAAATGTCGCCCCTGCCGAGTCGTTCACAGACGCCGCTGGAAGGGCGGCCTTCCTCGTGCAGACTGAGCGACGTCACGCTAAAATCAAGGCAAAGGTGAGGAATTTTCCATGGTGGCGAACGAGCAATGGAATCCGCAAAAAAAAAAGCCCGTTGCAGTGGCTTAGTGGTTATTGGGTACTCCTCCTGTGCCCCAGGTCGTAGGATTGGTTCCCGGTCACGGCGGAAATGTTTTCATGGAAACGAAATGCAAAAATAGTCACGTGTAGAGTCACTAAGTCTTTAGTTAGTGACTCTAGTCACGTGCTGTGCGACCTCAGTGCTCTGTGCACGTTAAAGAACTCCATGTGGTTGGTGCCCTCGACTACGGCGTCTCTCATAGCTCATGTGCAGCTTTGACGCTTAAAACCCTGCGTGCCTTACCATACCTGACTACACCATATCATAGCGTACCACACTGTGCCATATCCCACCGTACCCTACCACACTGTGCCGTATCGTGTGGTACCCTACTCTACCCTATCGTACCGTCCACACCGTACCATACCATACCGTACCATAACACTGTACCGTACCGTAACAAACGAATCTGTAAAATTGGTTCCTTTTTTATAAATGCGAAAGAAACATGAGCGATCATCATAGCGTCTTTATAGTGTTTCTCCAGAGACACGAAACGTGTGGCTGTCTGACGAAGCACACTAGTCTTCTAGTTTATCTTGCAACTTGGGCCGTATAATCCAACCTGTAAATGGGCTTTCAAGCATAATTAACTGATTGTGAAGTGCACTGCCTATGTGCATCTGCAGTTTCCCCAAAAGTCTGTAGGTGCGAAGATCAGTGAGCAGCCATGCAGTCGTAGGTAAGGAGTTGAAGCTTGCTAAAATGTAGCACACTTAAGTGTACAAGTGTACTGCTCGATGGCCTAAGCAAAGATCGAGTTAAGGGTCGCGAACTTCTAATATTCGTTGAGGACTTAAGTCCGTACACACTGTTGTTTTTTATGGTAAATAATATTTATACACGTGGCAGTCTGCCATTCAATGATGACCTTCATGGTTTTAAGGCAGAGCTGTTTAAATTTTAGTGGCCTCTACTTGGTTTTATGGTGATCACAATAGGAATGATTATGCGCGTCGGCGGCCTTACTTACAGGGTTTATCACTTAAACTGAAGCAAGTTTTTAAAACGTTTCTTTTGCACTGGTTTATCCGAGTGCAATAAAAAAACCTTTAAAAAACGTTTATTTACTTAATGAATTTATGACGGGAGCAGTCAGTTTCTCAAGAAAACTCGCAGTCTAGCCTCGCTAAAACCGCGGATAGCATAATTTTTCTTATTGCAGTTTTAGTTTAAACGGGTTTTGGCGCCCTTAAATAAAGCGATCGAAAACCTCAATGTGACTGCGGCATAAGTGCGCCTAAAATCTCGCGCATTGTGGGATGTGTTTATTGGGCAGTACCGCGGCTGCAATTGCTACAGGCGTCCACAGATAGAGCAATCTAGCTCATGAGCCGAAATTTGTGCCTTTGTGAAGTACGTGAGCAAACGCCTAGACTAAAAGTTATTTTTTTAATATTTCAAAATTTTGTCGTTTATTTGTTGATTGAGTAATCTGGCTCTGTGCAACGTTCTAGTTGAAACTTCCCAAGAACTACTTTCTGCTTTTCAACATTTAATTAATGTTAGATAAGTAGCAATTTAATTGGAACCGAAGTGGTGGGCTAGTGATTTGTGCAACCACTTGGAAGTGGGAGGTGCCTTGTTCAATCCCCAACGCCGCCGGGTACTGACCGGTGATGCAATGGGTACAAGGGTTCCCCTGGCCTGGTGCTCGGTTTATCTGGGGTGAAATGCATGGAACTGTCTTTAACTCCACCTTGTGAAATGAATATGCCTTGTGTCATGGCGCTCTGTGGCCACAGATGCCCTTGCATCATTAAAACCTATCATCTCAATCATCATCATCAAATTAACTGGAAATAAACCAGACTTTCGCATGCACAAGGAAAAGAAAAAGTTTGTTTTTTAGGTTATGTTTCCTCAAGAGGAACCTCCCCATTTTCAAACCTTTATTAGATTTGCGGACCGCATTTCGTATATCATTAACGAGGATGAGTTATACTTCTAAGCTTCGAAGTTTCTGCATGGGCAGTGTTTTTCTTTATTTTTATTTGAGAAATTGCGTATCTTTTTACGTTGGTACAGTTGTGCTTGAATTTTACAGCGACAGCTGTTATGCGCCCGTCCCTGGCTTTCTCGTCGCCGTCGGTGTCGTCGCCGTCGGCGTAATCAGCGGGCGCATTAATGTCACGTGACCGTGCGTCACGGTCAGCCTCGGTCGCGTAAGCCTACTGGTGGCTCGGTTAGGAACAGACGCCTGCCAGTGCAGGGGTGTATCACGTGACCACTAACCACCGGCGTAGTGCTTGACCACCGGCTCAACCAGTGGGTGCTACGGTCAACTTGGGTTGCATAAGCATACGGGTAGCTGTTTGGAACAGCCGCCTGCCAGGGCAGGAGCAGGGGTGCATCACGTGACCACTACATCAGCGGTCACGCGACTGAACGCTTAAACAGCTATCGCTGAATCTCGCGTTACATAGTCGTAACCGTCCTATGAGTCTTTTCTCTTTACTTTAACAGACCCCGCTAGGTTAACAGTATGCTGTAAATCAAATAAATGAGTAAGAGAGATGTTTTCTAGCTCACTTTTGCCTTGAGGATAGCTAATATTTGGCGTGCTGTTCTGCTGCAGGTTCAGACGCGTGATCCGAAGTACCACTCCCACCAGCAGTCCGAAGGAAGCATTACCATCGATGCGTTTGACTCTCCTGTGCAAGCTTTCGTTGCTTTGGAACGCATGGACACAAGGAGATCATTCATGGTGAGTGGCTCTTTCCATCCAACGTAGTTGACAGCTATGTACACGTACTAATCAATCACAAGCGGAGTCATTACCAGAAATTCAGGCCAAGCGCTTCTAGTTCTCATGACTGCCACCACGTGGCGCATGGCTTTGGGTTTTAATGGTGCGTTGACGTCGTTCGTGACGTAAAAAAGAGAATGACCGAGTGGCTGCAAAACATGTGCGGCTAGGTTTCGCAGCACTGGCTGGGCGCTGTCCCAGATTCCTAGAAATGATTTTAACGCTCGGATTTTATTATTACATCAACTATAATGCCAGTGTGAAAGTGTGCCATGCAATGTTTTCAGAGCTTATCTCTCCAATATTTGTTCTGGTTATGAGGAACTCCGATTGCCTTGATGAATGACTGTTTAAATTTTTTTCTTAAATTATTGCATGTTTCGCGCCTGTAACACTTTGATAACATGGGAGCTTGTTAAATCTTAGTTTCTCACAATCGTTTTTTTTTGCGCTTTTACTTTTCAGGTCGGAGAGTACTTCGACAGCCAGGTGATTACTGAACCAGCAGACATTTCGCCAGTCTACTATATGGTGAGTTCCACACCCAGGATGCAGTGATCTGTGAAACAGACTTAGCGTTGCTTTCAGTTGAGGCGAATGTAACTGGACTGCCACCTTGTTTATAGTAATTCATCCCTAGCAACATATACTTAATCCTTAGGTATTATATGCTGAATTTGGAGCTAAACAAAACACCACTCCTTCACTTTTTCTGCATTTTGCACGCGTACATTAGAAATCCTCTCTATTGAAGCTGGCGCCAAGAGAATCGAATAGGTTTTTATCAATATTTCGAAATTTCAGTTAATAATGACTGCTGATCAGAAGCAAGTTTTCCAAATCCAATGTGCCAATACAATACGCATACAATATGCCAAATGCGGCGTGTTCCATCCTCAGGTCATGGTCTTGTGCGCAAAGTTACAGAAAAAAATTACAGCACCGTTCACTCCGGCGTGAATCAAACCCGCGAAATGAAAATAGACCTCCCTTTCTCGGAGTACTGGTGCCTCTTAAAGTTAAGCGAATTCCAGCGTTTTCCTCACCGAAATTCCTCTTTCACATTATAAACAAGCGAAAGGTCAATGTTTCTTTTATTTTGTTGATTAAAATGTATTTACCTGCGCCTGAGTTCTGGAGGTGTGCGGCAGTAGCTTTTATAGATAGTTTTTCAACTCAGGAGCATAAATGCGGTCAGGCGGAAATTGGTGCTCACTTGAGTGCAATTAGGAATACACAGAAGTGTAGGGCGCTAAAGTGCTTTTTTTAAGTAACAAAAGTGCGATCACATACATTCTAAGTATGCCTTGATGCAATGCACGCCCAATCGCGAAATTCCCATGCCTATTCTCAGCTTCCACATTTCTTCACATCCTTCGTGTTATATAACATTGCCCAACACTATACCGTGCAACAGTCTTGGCATTTCAAAAACAAGAATCTGAAGAGAATGGCTGACAGCTGAATCCCGATAACTGTTGAATTGCCTTAAAAAAAGTTTATGTGCATGCAACCCCTGTTTTGCCGAAACTGCAACCGAATACAACAAAAAATACAACTGAAAATACAACAGATCAAGATACAGCACATGACGACAAATCTGTCGTCCTCTCATTACGACAGATTTTGCAGTATCGCGAAGTAGTCTGTCTTTGAGACAGAACTGGCTCTGTCGTTACGACAGGAGGCTGCTCAATACTACAGAAAATCCTGTTGTTACTACAAGAGTCTGTGTTGTCTGGTTCCAAAATACTACATGAAAAGCTGTCGCGACAACAGAAAATGTTCTATTGTGTTTCTCGATAGGGAGCCTGCAACTTTGCACACTGCAGCTCAAAAGGAGCTCTTTGAAGTGAGCTTAAGCCCAATCACGAAATTTAAAGCTTCACTTATTGCGGCCACTGTACTGAAGAGATGTAACGTAGCATGAAGTAAATCTGCTTTGTGCACACATGTGGGTGCAATATCAACGCTTTATTATAAATAAGTGTAGAACTTGGACGCACTTTCTCGCCGGATTTGCAGGTGACACATCGTGGCCAAACGAAAGTTCATGGCTCTGTGGAAGGCAGTGGGAACAACCCACACAGATCCGTGCACTTCGCTGTGACGAGGGACATGAGTCCAAGAATACGCGTACTTGTGTACGCCTTTCATCGGGGTCACCTGATCGCCGACTCACTCACCATCCAGGTTGAAGAGCTCTGCACGGAGTCGTCAAACGTAAGCATGCTCCTTCTTTTTTTTCCAGGTACACTTGAACTCACTTTCTGAAATGCCAGTTAATGAACAATTGAATGCTGTAAAAGAACATGCTTCGCTGAGTGTAAAGATGCTGGTTGGGAAATATTTACTGAGGTATTAATAATAATAATAATAATAATAATAATAATAATAATAATAATAATAATAATAATTCATCATTCATCATACTGACTGCACCCACTGCAGGGCAAAGGCCTCTCCCATGTCTATCCAATTAATAGCTGCAACAAAATATCGCCCGCAATAGCTGCAACAGAATATCCTCCGCATTCAGTTTCCTTTCCAGCGCAATTGGCTTCGTTACAACGAATAATCAGCTACACCGAATAATGTAGAAGTGAGCCCCATGCTCTCATTCCGATGTGCCATGTGGTCAGGGTTAATAAAGAGATTAAAAAATTCATAGCGTCTCTCTAGATAGTCCAGCTTGCCAGCTCGGAAATATTCATAGCCCTTTGTCGCAGCGATAAATTTGACAACTTACGGAATGCAAATACATTTATCATTCTAAATTTATTTGCAGACCGAACAATAGTGAGTCAAAAGAAAACAGTGGCATGAGTTCGCAAATAAATGGTTATTGGCCTTTGTTACTTGGTGTGGCGGTGTAAATACTTCGTTTGCAGTAAATAATGTGATTCATGTCAACTTTAAGCTCGGATAATTTTCTCATTTGATTTGTTCGTATGCGTGCAGATAAAGATTGAGCCGGACTTCAGAAAAGACCAGCCTGGCAGCAACGGTTCCCTGAAGGTACTCGGAAAGAGCGGTACGCGCGTCGGTATTCTGGGTGTTGACAAGGCAGTCTACATCCTCAACAACAAGGGTCTTTTAACCCGCGAAAAGGTAAAAGAACGCTTTATTCTACAGTAAAACATATCACTCGTACAAAACGTGACATCATTAGGGATTATGACCCGCTGTTCAAAAATCAACGAGCTGAGCATGCGCTTACTAAATTAAAAGAATAATGGAAACGGGGCGCGTCCTCTGCGACGGCCATTTTTGGCTTGGCCTTCGATTCTTCTGTAGAATTATTCTGAGCGTTGCGTGCCAATGTTATTTGCAGCTCTTTAAAACTCTGAAGTCCCATGAACTAGGCTGCGGGCCCGGTGGAGGTCTGTCTTCTGAAGAAGTCATCTCTAGCTTCGGCGTCGTCGTAATATCCGAGGAAGGTCGTGAGAACGTCTTGAGGACAGGTAACTCTTTGATCTACCCTTACGTTAAGATGCTTTTTATGTTTCTGAAGGAATAAAGTTAAGTGTCTTCATTATACAAGGCTACTTTAAAGAAAATATGTTTCTCAGTACTTTTTTTTTACACTTTCAGAAAATAGCTGCGAAGCGCGTGTTCGACGGCGCAGGAACGTTCTGTCAAGGGCACGTAAGTACTTCCACGAGCATAGAAATTTTTTCACCTAAGTACTGCTCAGAGAGCGCAGCACGGAAGACACAGCAGACGGATGACAAGAGCAGGCTTTAGTGTCGTGGAGGTCGGCCACTAATATTTAAGCTCTTCTCTGAGAAATGAAAGAAGTCACGTTGTGAATTTTTGTGGTTCTACAAACCAACTTGATGTCATAGGCTTGCAGGTAATCCCATGCCTGAATATGTTATGTCTTTTGGAATCAATTTTATTGCAACATTGTTAACCATCACGCCTTACCATGACATAGCTAGGGCTTTGCTTTATTCAACTTCTTCGACCTTAGAAATGGAGTTTATCAACCTTTGGTCATCCCTGGTGTGAATTCATGCTTCAGTTTTTGTCTAAGTGATTCGCGCATTGGGTAATGACGCAGCCGTGGTGGCTCAGTGATTATGGCGCTCGGCTGCTCACCAATGAAGACGCGGGTTCGATATCGGCCGCTGCGGTCGAACTTCGATGGGGGCGAAATTCCAGAGGCCCGTGTACTGTGCGATGTCAGTGCACGTTTAGTTGTGGAAGCGGCCGGTGAGGGAGACATCTGTCACTTTTTTTGTCTTTTCAAGCTTTTTTTCAAGGGATATCTTTTTGATTAGAACGCGGTGCCCTGTCTACACAGGCCAGTCTGTATTTGTTCTGAGTGTCCCCTAAGATACTTCCTCTCCCGCCTGGTTCAGTGAACAGGATTGCGCTTCTTTTTTGCAGAGAGGAAATACAGGGCCGACCCGTTCCTGAAGGAGTGCTGCTCTCTTGGTCTGAAGCCCGACCGGATCGGCCGTCGCTGCAGTACACGCGCACACATCATGCGGCGCTATATGCAAGGGGAAAGGGGCGAGAAGTGCGCCCAAGCCTTTGAAGAATGCTGCCTTAGCACCACCGCCAGACCCGCATTAGATCCAAGTAAGTTGCACATGTCTCTTTTTCTTTGGGGGGGGGGGGGGGGGGGGAGGCTCCACCACCACCACCATCACCACCATCATCATCATCATCCTGAATATTCCCACTCCAGAGCAAAGGCCTCTCCCATGTCTCTCCAATTAACCCGGCTCTTTGCCAGCTGCGCCCACCGCATACCTTCAAACTTCTTAATGTCATCTGCCCACAGATCAGGAGAGACAGTACAGCCAACTCTGCTAATAACAGCAGGAAGCTGGTTGATTCATTTTCTTAGCAGTTTCAAAACCACATACTACCTAGGGGATGTCGCTTTTGTGTCGTCTTATGTGTAGTGTCTGTGTTTTTAAAACCGCTAGAAAATGAATCCAGTAAGCCATTACCAACTAGCCCAACTTAATATGTTAACGAGACGAATGCCTCATTGGAGTGGAGCTTATTAGCGCGTTCGACAGGTGGCGCCACGAATTAAATACTAGTGGCCCTGCTCTCTTAAAGAAAAGTAGTAAAAGCTATAGTAAGTGCAGCCCTCACTAAATCTGACTACTTGCTTGATAGTAGCTTGGCTTCCAGTTCATTAAGTGGTTCTTCAGGCAAAGCGGCTCATCGGTTCAGCAGTAACATGTTACATTCCGCGATGCCGTTGTTTGCGGAGGTGTTTTCGCAGTTCTCAAACTCCGGAAGGCCACTAGTAATTATTTTGCAACGCCATCTATCGAATGCATCACGAAGCTGAATTGTGACCATATTAACCGCCCTCTGAAAAGTATAGCTAATGAAAATCAGCACTTACTGCCTCTTTACTGCCTTTAATTCATAGTTTTAACTTTAAAAAGGAAGTTTTAAGCGATAAACGACAGAGCTTCGCGAGTAAAATGTTTTTTTTTGTTTAATCAAATAATCTTGCAGCGTCATGCGCTTCTGTGCATAACAGTTGATCGCACCGCGGCATTTCATTTCTTAGCCCCGTTGACAGGCGGCACGTCGACTTAATTCTTACCACGAGGTGATCGCAAAGCGTGCACGAAGACGCGTCGGCAATAGGACCGAGGCGGTTCAGCAGAGCATGGTGGAACGCTCAGCGAGTGACAGATTATTAAAGCCAGTCTTAATGTGGCCGCTACCTGCCGGTATGTGGCGCTGTCATCGCTGGCTGTGCCGGCTGCATTTGGCAAATAGGCTGACCAGCGGAGTGTCAAAAACGCCGCATGTGTAAATTGGAGGGCGCTTAAGCTTCGTCTTTAAAGGGACACTCAGGAGAACTCTATCATTTTTTTTTGTTAGCAAAATGTGATAGTTCGGCATTTCATGGCTTTGTTGCCGCTTGTCCGGGCGCGAAAGATGCATTTATTTCAAAGAAATTTTGATTCGAAGATGAAAAAGTTTTTCCCGCCGCTCTGATTCAAACTAAGGGAACTCTTATAACGCCACGGCAACTCTTATGACGTCTCAGAACGGAGTGACGTAATACGTGACGTAAACGCAGACTCCGTGATTTCTGACGGCTAGCGGTGCGGTGCGCAACCTTGCTTTGCCAGCCTCAGAGATTCGTGGTTTCATGAAGTAAGGAAAATTCCTCCCAGGTGGCGCCTCTTGTCCTAGGAAGTCATCACGCTTGTACTTGCGAGATTGGCCTGTGGCGGCGACACCTGTATTTTGGTTCTTGCTATTTTCTACATTGCAAGAGATTTGTTTTCAGTAAGAGTGGCGTTTTTGTGATCAGGAGCTGCTATTCTATCGATACAATCCAACTTCAATTTCTCCTCAGTGTCCCTTTAAGAGAGACGCGCGACAGCGTGTTGCAGCGTTGCCGAGGAGTGCACGGAACGCCATCGCCCGTTAGGCGCGACGCGTGTCCCGTTGGAAAATTTAAGGATATGACGCCCAGCTGTCTCACATATCTCGGTGGACACCCGAACCGTGCCGTAAGGGAAGGAAAAAACACCGTATTCACTGGACGCGCCCTTGTTCAAACCAACGAGCTGGCGCGGCGGAGTGGTTAGCGTGCTCGTCTTGCACTCCGGTGGCCCTGGTTCGACTCCTCAACCCGACCAATTTCCTGCTCGGTTTTATTTATTAATGCCTCTGGGATTTTTCGCTCAAGGCCGACGCCGACGACACCGGCTTTTCTGCGACACGGGGCCCTCAACGCTGTCGCGTTAAAACGGTTGGTTTTATGGTTCGCTCTCAACTTGTGCTTTGTACAAGAGTCGTCCGAAAGGAAACTCGGCCTCCTTCACGTGTACGCAGGGGATCCGCACTTACCCACACCACCCACCTTTCCGCAACGCGTGCAAGATCGAGAGCGTTTTGGCACTGAGGTCACCATGGACGAGATCGATGGTGACGAATCGCCTGGCACCATGGTACGGAATGACTTTCGAGAGACATGGCTCTTCGACGAACAAGTGATTGGGTAAGCAATTCACAACGAATGAAATCCAATTATTGAAGCAATTATCAATTAATTACTTGATTAATAGATCGATTGATTGATAGCCTATTTATTAAATTATTGATCAATTGGTCGATCAATCCACTAATTGGTCAATCAATCAATTGATTAATCAATAGGTCGGTCGGTCAAATAAGCAGCCAGTCAGTCATGTAAGCAGCCAGTCAGTCGGTCATTCATGTAAGCAGCCGGTCAGTCGGTCAGTCAAGTAAGCAGCCAGCCAGTCGGTAAATCAGTCGAGCGGAAGTTAGCCACAAGACAGTCGTTATCAACCAATATCTATCACTTGTCAGCCATAAGAAAGTCATTATCAATCTATCGATAACTTGTTAGCCATAAGGCAGTCATTACCAGTCTATCGATTACTTGTTAGCCATAAGACAGTCTTTATGAATTAATCAACCAGCACCTGTCTTCTGCCTTTATGGTCAGTTCAGCTGGAAATGTTCCAAGCCACAAGGTGAACGAGCAAAGGTCGTAATTCTGCGCGATGCTTTCCTGCAAAGTAGTCTGACTGTCCGGCCCATAACAATGTTGCACACGCCATGAGTATCGTTGTTACTACTCTCGTCGATGGTGGTAATGTTTTTCATAACGCGGAATAGCTTACGACGCCTTAAGGCGCGCTCACATTAGCGGGAAAACGCGCAACGCTGGACGTTTTCCGCGTGCCGCTTCCCGCGCAAGCCGGTTTTTCTCCCGCGGACAGCCTGCTCTGCCGTCCCGCGGAGCGATGGGTTCGGTACCTATTTTTCCCGTGCCGCTGACGAGAACAGCCAATGGGGGCCGACCGCGAACCGTGACGTCAGTCCCAGTTCAGTGACCCCGTCGGCGGAGGCGGAGGCTGCGCGCGTCCGGCCGGCTGGCCGGGCACTCGGCGGCTGCTTTGCTAGGGCGACGGGAGGGGAGCTAGCAGACGACCAAGACGACGACGCGAGAAAAGGGTGCGCTTTCCAGTCTTCTCTAGTGTCACGTGACTATCCCCTTCTCTTTCTGCTCGTTCGGGTCCACGGTGGAAGAATTCTTCCATCGTGTTCGGGTCCTCCCTCAGCGCCTCCTCTCTCCACATTCCAAGACAACCGCAGCGAGAAAACGCGCGCAGTGTGAGCGTCATTCTGAGGAGCTGCGAGGCAGCGTCGACGTTGACGTTGTGCCGGCGCGGGAAGCTTCCCGCTAGTGTGAGCGCGCCTAGGCGGAGACGCATTGCTTCCGATCTGGTGCGCGGGGAAAAGGGGAAACACGTAAGCCACGTGACCTCAGCCAAGTGGCGTCGCTCTAGCTGCCCACTGTTTATCGTGGCCTCCGAGACACGCGCAGATCTCAGAGGCCATTCTTACTAGTGGCCGTGACGATTAGGGTTAGCAACATGTACAAACAAGCACTGCAAAAACAGCGCACGGGACCGCGCTTGAACCAGAGGCGCGTAGAAATGGTGGGCGACACGCGGGAGTGCTCGTGAAATGCTGCGGTCGTGGTGGTGCGGGTTTGTCCGACGCCACATTACTGCGTTGTGCTTACTGGTTTTGATATGTACATTGCAGAGCTTCCGCTAAAGTAACTTCCGAAGTTATCTGTAGACGATTCTTTCATATGCGTATACGCATTGCCACAAGGTATGATGTGATAGCAGACGCCTCACAGGCTTCTCCTGCATAGAATGGGACGATAAGTGTTGACTCATAGATTTATTTTTCTCGTATATATGTTCAAGGCGTGTGGGTTGTTATGACTGGTAGATGTGTGAGTGCAGCCAAAAATAATGCATTGCGACTGCTATCGTGCTTAAAATTTATTTAAATATGCTTTGTCTCTTTTCTCTCTTCCCTGAAGCTCCTTTTTTGCCATAACAGAGTTAAATTACGTTGCGCTAGTGGCGCCTCCTACCGCGCGCGCTGCGCAGTCGGTTTAATGTTTCCGCGTGGCGTGCTCGTACCAGCCAAACATAGAGTACTGCATACGTGAATGGAGGCCAACCGAATGTGTGGCACTGCACGCGTACACAGAAAATTTCACGAGTGCCGTGAGCCGAAGACATCATTAGACCGAAACAAGCGGGAGAAGAAACGTTTAAGACTATTAAAACGTTAATACGTTAAAAGCCTTATATCTTCTGTTCTTGGCTTGCATTGTGGGCGACATAATATCTGTTGTCAGGTCGCTCATAAACGTAACACGTATCTGCTATCTGGTGTCAAGGCACAAATAATCTCCTCATCAAACACAAGCAAGACATTGATGTAAAAAAATTCATTTGTTCCAATTTAGTTCCAAAAGTTGATCATGGGCCGCCGCGGAGGCTCAGTGATCATGACGCTCGCCTGCTGAACCGAAAGACGCGGGTTCGATCCCGACCGCGGCGGTCGAATTTCGATGGAGGTGAAATTCTAGTGGCCAGTGTACTGTGCGATGTCAGTGCACGTTAAAGAACTCCAGGTGGTCGAAATTTTCCGGAGCCCTTCACTGCTGCGTCCCTCATAGCCCGAGTCGCTTAGGGACGTTAAACCTGATAAACCAAACCAAACCAAACCAAAAGTTGCTCATGAATCTGGCCCTGCACAAATTACACTTTTGTTCATAGTTGACGGTGAACAGCTGGCAGTAATGATAGCGCGGTCCCCCTTCACTGCCCAGGCCTGACGGAGTAGCCGACTTCGCTGTGAGCCTGCCGCACAGCATCACCACGTGGTCGGTGCAGGCGGTGAGCGTCTCGCCAACCGGGGGAGTGTGCGTGCCCAAGGCCGAAGAGGTGCGCGTCTTCCAGCCCATCTTCCTTCAGGTGGCGCTGCCTTACAAGGTGGTGCGCAACGAGCAGATTGAGGTGCTCGTCACCGTCTACAACTACGGCAGCGAGTCCATCAGGGTGAGCGCATCTTCTCTTCTTGAACCGGCGAACTTTCTACAGAAATTAGACTGCCGCCATCTTGGCGCCAACCTCTACACCATGGAGTAATAATAATAATAATAATTGGTTTTTGGGGAAAGTAAATGGCGCAGTATCTGTCTCATATATCGGCGGACACCTGAACCGCGCCGTAAGGGAAGGGATACAGGAGGGAGTGAAAGAAGAAAGGCAGAAAAAGGTGCCGTAGTGGAGGGCTCCGGAACAATTTCGACCACCTGGGGATCTTTAACGTGCACTGACATCGCACAGCACTTGGGCGCCTTAGCGTTTTGCCTCCATAAAAACGCAGCCGCCGCGGTCGGGTTCGAACCCGGGAACTCCGGATCAGTAGTCGAGCGCCCTAACCACTGAGCCACCGCGGCGGGTATACACCATGGAGCGGATTCTTTTTTCTGAGGTGTCCGCCCGTGCCACTTACATTGGCTCCTCTTCAGCCGATGCGAAGGTCTAGAGGTAAAAACCAGGGTCTTCGCCGGGCAGAGGTGGCCGTCCTAACCAGGTGCACTGCCATCATGTCATCGCCAAAAATGCTTCCACTGCAGGATGCACGAAACCAACAGCTCACTGAGTGTGTAAGCGTTTAAATCTGTTTAAACATAATACTCTCAAACTTCTAACCTCGCTGCTATTAATATTAGTACAGAAATGCTCTCTGTAAATTTCAGTCAAACCACCTCGGTGGCTCAGTGGTTAGGGCGCTCGGCTACTGATCCGGAGTTCCCGGGTTCGAACCCGACCGCGGAGGCCGCGTTTCGATGGAGGCGAAACGCAAAAGGCGCCCCTGTGCTGTGTGATGTCAGTGCACGTTAAAGATCTCCAGGTGGTCGAAATTATTCCGGAGCCCTCCACCACGGCACCTCTTTCTTCCTTTCTTCTTTCACTCCCTCCTTTATCCCTTTCCTTAGGACGCAGTTCAGTTGTCCGCCGAGATGTTGCAGATACTGCGCCATTTCCTTTCCCCAACAACCAATTTTCAATTTTTCAAATTTCAGTCACCCGCCGCGGTGGCTCAGTGGTTAGTGCGCTCGGCTATTGATCCGGAGTTCCCGGGTTCGAACCCGACCGCGGCGGCTGCGGTTTTATGGAGGCAAAACGCTAAGGCGCCCGTGTGCTGTGCGATGTCAGTGCACGTCAAAGATCCCCAGGTGGTCGAAAGTAATCTGGAGCCCTGCACTGTGGCACCTTCTCTTCCTTTCTTCTTTGACTCCCTCCTTTATCCCTTCTCTTACGGCGCGGTTCAGGTATCAGCTGATATGTGAGATAGATACTGCGCCATTTCCTTTCCCCAAAAACCAATTTTTCGAATTTCAGTCATATGGTGATATGGCAGTCGTGGTGACTGTTAGTATTTGGTCCGCAGAGTAACAAGTATCTATCAAGAGGTGCTACCGTAATCATTTTTAACAGTTGGAACGAATGTAGAATGTGCTCTAATGGCAGTGGGGAGTACGCTTTTGCTCAAATCAACGTAATAAATGCTCTGAAGTGTGCCTGCAGCAGAAACACACCGGAGTGATAAAATGGTGCTGCTCTTCTCACTCCCGCGTTCTCGGAGGTGGTGTTGCAGATGATGCAGACAGAGGTCCTTCCAAAATGAGGAAACTCGGAGAAAAAAAGACGAGTGGCGAAGATACAAAATAAACAAGTGTAAGCGGGCTGCTTCTTGCTACTTGAACGACTTGGAAAGCAAAAGTTTTTATGAACAAATCGATCTTGCGCCACGTAGCTAGAGGTTGAAGTTTTTGAATTTTAATTCCTGAAAATTAAACGGCCTCTTTTTGATGTTTATTTCAGAACGCAGCTTTCAGTGTTTTTCGGCTGGCATTATTTTCTACTGATGAATCACTTTTTTTTTTTTGGGGGGGGGGAAGGATTAGATATAGGTACTGATGCTGTGCGCTAAAAAATCACTTGAAGTTGGTCTTGGCCTTTTTGTCAGCACTAACACTATAATTACCAGTAATTAACACACAAATGATCATAATTAAAGCTGTGATTGTGGACGGAAGCTCTAACGCAGTTCAAAATTAAGTTAAATCTTGGAGCCGTGACACTGGAACATCACCAAAAATTCTAGACAAAGGCATTATTGAACGGGAAATAGTTAATGAGGGCAATTGTTCCATAGATTGCGAGATTCCACTTTAGGAATCAATATATCCGGATATCTTCCGTCGGCAGGGCTGAATTCTTTTTTTTGCAATTAACTTTTTAGCTCTCGTCAAAAGTGTTCTCCATTGGTTTTATATGGCGGTCTTAACTGCTAGATGAGAGTGATAGAAGCACTATGAAAGAAAGCTTCCGCTATGTATTGGAAGAATGGATCATTACCTTCAATATTTTTATATAAGTACCTTACAGCTCTCCAATAGTGAAAATTCTTTCCCAGGAATGTTGGACATGCGCAAGAGGAGGTTTACTCCAAAGAATTGGGTTGTCATGTCATCGTTATGTTATAAAACTGGTCTATAGACAATCTATAGACTTCTTATAAACTCTGTTACATTCCTGTAGATATTTCTTTTTGTCTATTCATAGTCTGCAGACAAAAGTCTACTAAAAGTGTATGCCCTTAAATCTATGGTTGTCTATAGACTGTCTATATAGGATTTGTATCGCATATGGACTGTTCTCCAGGGTTTGTCTATAGAGCGTTTATAGACATTATAGACAATTCTATGAACAGTCTACAGACTGTTTAAATTTTTGTAATCGTTCAGCGCAAGGAATCGTGGGGTTTGTGTGGAGACGGAAGCGATTTAACTGCCGCTGAACTGTCGTACAGTAGCCAGAACATGACGCTTTTTAGTGATATTGCGCATGGTTTTGCGCCGGTGTCTTTACGTGCAGTATAAACTAACTGCCTGCTGACAGTGAACGAACAGAGTTACATATAGCAGCCGGTGAGGGCCTGGAGCCTCCAGGTCTGCAGCGGGGTGGGGAGGGTGGAGCAGAGGGTGGAACAGAGAAGTGCCTCAAAACACAACTTTCGCAATCCAAATGTACCAACCTTCTCATCACATACCCGACTTCTGTACTTTATTAATGTTTCCTTTGATTGAGTGTAACACCTACTGATCAGCCAGCTACTTGTGCGGGTGCATGTCAAGGGTAGCGATTTTTTCAGTTAAAACTGAAAATCGAACGTAACTTGCGGTGAACTTAAGTAGTTATTTGTTTCGGACTTAAAGTGAGAGGCACAGCCCCTACTCACAGCTTCCGCCCATTCCCGTCCTCAGAGTTACATCCTACACCTTTTTAAAGAAGCGTGAGATGATTCTGGTCTGGACTTTGCTCACGGGCATCGTCGTGATGTAATGTGTTCTGACCGCATTGCACCTGCTGCTGCTCTGATAGAAATCACGATATGGATCATCGTCGTTATGATCTTTCCATAACTTGGTCTAACCGAATTTGCCACGTAGCGTCCAATGCTTTCTACATTGCTTTGTGTACTGTGTGGCATGCACATTTCATGGAGTACTGTACATGTGCAAAGATAAATATATTGTAGTGTTCAAAGGCAATTAAATTCTACTGACTGGTAAAACATGAAGGACACACACGACGAAAACAGCTCAACGAACTCTGCGCCGCTGGCACATTTTTGCTAGGCTATGAAGGCGTGCCTAGGCCTGATTATATGCACCATGAGTTTGCTATAAACAACGAAGAGCATTTTTGATGTTGCGCATGCCGTGTTGGCTCTTGCCGGGCCTTTTCATCAACCGAACTTGTGTGCACCTCGTACAAGATACCATAGAAGCACTTACGTATCCTTGACACGTTATCGTGTTATTTGCTCGCCAGGGCAACGTCTACATCTACGGCGTCGAAGGCCTGTGCACCGGGGCCCTTCCGGGAGAGCGCTCGGAGCGCCGCCCTGTGGTGGTGGAGGCCAACTCGGCGTCCAGCGTCACTTTTCCCGTGATACCACTCAAGGAAGGCGTGTTCGTCATCAAGGTCTTCGTGAAAAGCTCAATGGGCGAGGATGTCGTCGAGAAGGAACTGAACGTCGTGGTAAGGCTTCAGGACGCACTCGCGATAAATGTCA
Organism: Amblyomma americanum; assembly: GCF_052857255.1. Taxonomy (NCBI): domain Eukaryota; kingdom Metazoa; phylum Arthropoda; class Arachnida; order Ixodida; family Ixodidae; genus Amblyomma; species Amblyomma americanum. Next base: position 29,987,248 of record NC_135506.1, on the reverse strand, counting down.
GGCGAGGCTCTCTTACGCAAATAATGCACGATTGAAAGAAAGCTGTTGGTGTTAACACGAACTACCGCAGCAGGCATCTAACGCGCGGCGTTTTGCTACACGTTGATGGAGGCATAAACGAGCTAAAGAGCCGTGGTCTTTCGCCCTGATTCTCACTGTTGCCAACCGCACATTATTTACGTTCGAAACAGAAGCAACTAATACATAGGTTCGCCATACTGCGAAGTACCGAAAGAGTTTATGAAGGAAGCCCTATGATCCGCTGGTGTTGCCACTAAGTAGCCTAAAGTGAGAGAAAGTGGGCCTTGATAAAATGCTCAGGAACCGTATAACCGGTGTCTTGATAAAACTCTTGCAGCTGTGATCGCATTTGCTATCTTAACTGTATGCAGAGTTGCATGTTGGGCTGCCTGGTCCATGCTGCAGTTACAGGGGCGCTGAAACCAGTGCTTATTGTTTTAATTCATTGCTATATATTGTATTCAAATAAACGGAACTCTTGCAGCCAGAAGGGGTGACAGTAGAGAAGAGTGTCTCTGTGCCCATTGACCCAACGAACGCTCGTAGACGAAGAACCAGAAGCATCAAAGGAGAGCTCTACCAAGGCAAGTGCGACCTTCCTCAACAGTTTCTACAGTGCTCTCATGCTGGATATATAACAATGAGCCCATTCTTGCATTTTCCACGACCAAGCTCAATGCACCAGCAGCAGAGCTGAAGGCAATTCTAAGAGGAGCATCTCATATTTAAAGCAGAGCTTATAAATTCCCCGAACGTGAGGTCAGTGTATTTCCCACTTCTGAAAAGATTAGTCATAATCTCATCTCTGTAATGCTTTCGCTTTTCGGGTATTAATACATTTCGCTATCACTAGGGTTGCAGATACTCTGCCTAATCATATTGTAGCAAAGTTTAAGTTCCAGCTGGGGTCGTAGCCTGGCCGAATCGAAGAAGCAAATCCGTAGGCCCGGCTGAGTTCCATGAGATAACTTGGTTTTTAACCATAGGGCAGTAGGAAACATTGTTTACACTAGGTCAAGAGATGTAGGATAAAACAAGAGGCAGTCATACTAAGGAGCGCGCAACATCTCCGGAGCTAAGGTCTCTAGCAGCAAGAGGATGACTGCTGTTCCTCTGCTACTCGTAATCCTCAACTCCGTGCTTAAAAATGAACGGCAGCATTGTCGTGACGCTTTCCTTCGGTAATTAAAGTGCTGCTTGTAAGCGGCCAATCATGTAGCTTAGTTTAAACCTGGACAGACTAATCAGAGTCCGCCGTTCTCCACCCGCGAAGCAAGCGCTGCCGAAGGCTCACCAGGTTGTTCACTTCAGACGAGTCGCGCTGGTGGAATTACCCCGAGGTGGAATTAGCCGAGAGGGAAGGTGACGCATCGGGTTTTTTTTGTAGCCGGGCGGTGCCGACAGTGAGGGATGGCGGCAGCCAGCCTGCGACTCCGCGGCATGCACCTCCCTAATGATTCTCGTCGTCAGTGGGATATAACAGCAGGCGCGCCGGGGACATACAAAACAAACTATCTGCGCTTTATAGGTCAGCGAACCTCGCGTTGGACACCTGAACCGCGCCCAACACGGTTAAGGTGTCTTGGTGGTGGCTGCGTTTTTATGGAGGCGAAACGCTAAGGCGCCCGTGTGCTGTGCGATGTCAGTGCACGTTAAAGATCCCCAGGTGGTCGAAATTATTCTGGAGCCCTCCACTACGGCCACTCTTTCTTCCTTTCCTCTTTCACTCCCTCCTATATCCCTTCCCTTACGGCGCGGTTCAGGTCTCCGCCGATATATGAGACAGAGACTGCGCCATTTCCTTTCCCCAAAAAGCAATTATTATTATTATTATTATTATTAACCTCGCGTCTCTGCTTTCTGCAGGTAATGTAAGGGCCTCTGCGGTTTATGAGAAAAATTGGCTGTGGTTTAGCTCTGGTTAAACTTGGAGTGACACGAGAGCTACATCTGGCCGAGTGGAACTCGCTCAGTCGAACTGCAAAGTCAGTCTTCCGCCGTTCCGTTTCGCCGGCGCGCCGCGCCGCCAGTAGCAGCAGCTGCTCCGCACCACATGACCAGCCACGGCGCCGAGCTCAAGGGTGCCACGCTGAAGGCTCGAAGCGCTGGCGTAGTGTAGCTCTCGCTACAAAACTGAAAATTATAGCTCCGTGCAAAAATTACAAAAGCTCGTATCGCCGCATTTTTGTCTACTTTGTAATCTTCCACTAAATATTCGTTTGTGGTGGTAGTTTAGCTTCTGGTTGTTTTTACCACCTCCTTTTTGTGAGTATTGAGTATTGTGAGTATTGAGACAAAAAATAAATTAACGGATTATGTGAAAGCTAGCTTAGAGAGGTGCAAAACCAATGAAAAAAAAAACTGTGGGGACGTTTAGGACACTTTAAGTGTGGAATTCAATAGCATTAGATATCACATTCGGTCTGTTAGTCAGTAGGAGGTGTCCGCTATGCTGTGACGGTGCCGACATTTGCATATATCGCGTTTTTTTCTTACTGTGATATTAATTTTCTATTCAGGTTGCTGTGTAAGAACTAGGTGGCTCACAACCAGTTGGGCAGATTGAGATGACGTCACAAGATCACGTGACCTCTTCGAAAATCATTATTACCACTTACTTGCCACGATGGGGAGGTTGTGATTTCACTAGGTCACGCGAATTCCCTCGGTCAATAAGGGGGGCCTTCAGGCCATATTGAGATGACGTAACTAGGTCACGTGACCTAGCCCTCTCGATTAAATGGCGAATTTCGCAACATTGGGCATTGGTGCGATTTTGATGTGATGACCCCTCTAAAGCTGTTGCATTAAAACTTCACAGATCCTCAGCCTGCGGAGAGGGCCTCACTTCTTCATTGGCCCTTTTCTTCTCAACAGATTCACTGGACCCTGGCGCAAACTTACAAGTGATCTCTGTAAACACGAGAATGCCACCTGACGCAATCCCGGATACAAAGACCTGCTCTCTCATGGTCATAGGTATGTAAGGAACCAAACCTGGAGCTTTCGCGCACGAATAAATGGGAATGATATTGTTGCTTTCATATCGCTAACACCAAATTGAATTGAACCGAAGGTTGTTCTTTACAGAAATGTCATCTTAAAAGAAAGGTATTGTAGTAGAACACGTTCTTGGGCAAGTTGGTTCATAGCTTGAGTGGATGAAGCGCACAAAAGACACGGCACATAGGCAAAGACGGACGCGACACAAGTTGCAAGTAGCGCCTGTGTCGTGTCCGTCTTTGCCTATGTGCCGTGTCTTTTGTGCGCTTCATCCACTCAATCTTAAAAGAAAGCTTGCATTCACAAGAACACAAAAAATCTGAACCACCCATAGAATTACGCGCTTAGCGTGCAGCAGTTTTTCTGTATAGCCGAAATACGAAAAGATTTTGAAAACTCAAAAAAAAAATCGCATCACGCACTTTCGGTGCCAGATGACGGAGCATAACATTCAGCCACCGAGTTTTGTAATCTTCTAGTTCAGAAAACAGCATAAATATTGCGGCTTGAGGTCATTCAAGTATAAAAACACGTGCTCCATAGTAACATTCATATAACGAAATGAATGATTGTGCAGGAAATCAGCTGGGACCATCCGTTCAAATGACGCTTGAGAACATCGAGTCGCTCATCACAATGCCCACGGGCTGCGGAGAGCAGACCATGATGCTTATGGCACCGACGCTGTACGCTCTCGAGTACCTCAAGCAAAACAAGCTCATCGACGAAGCACTAGAGGAGAAGGGTTACCGATACATCAAAGAAGGTGACGTCTAATGAACAGGACGTATGTGAGCGTGACATGACGTGTCCTGTGTCGTTATCGTGCAGGCTATCAAAAGGAACTATCGTTTCGAAAAGACGACGGCTCGTTTTCTGCATTCACGCACAGGAAGAGCAGCGTATGGTGAGTTCTTCAATGCTTTTTTTTTCCGCATGAGACATAGTTCTAGATTCGCCCCTGAAAGGAATAGGGACACATGTTTGTTGTGTTCATGTTTTGGAGCTACGCTCAAGGCAATAAAATTTCAAGCGGACACTTAAGTTCCGCCTTAAGGGTATGATACGCGATAGCGTTGTGCGATAGGCTTTCCATTCTGAGCAGTTTGACACCTTTGAATGTATTTTTAATTTTTTTTCAGTTTAAATTAATTATTTGATCAATTACACACTCTAAATTTTCTTAATCAAAATTATAAAGCACTACATTTTAATTCTGAGCATTTTGACACCTTCGAACCCCCGTTTTTTTTAATGTTTTCATTTCTGTAATTAATCAGGGCCGCCGCGGTGGCTGAGTGGTTATGGCGCTCGGCTGCCGGCCCGAAAGACGCGGGTTCGATCCCGGCCGCGGCGGTCGAATTTCGGTGGAGGCGAAATTCTAGTTGGCCCGTGTGCTGTGCGGTGTCAGTGCACGTAAAAGAACCCCAGGTGGTCGAAATTTCCGGAGCCCTTCACTACGGCGTCGCTCATAGCCTGAGTCGCTTTGGGACGTTAAACCCCCATAAACCAAACCATTTTTGTAATCAACCAGTTACAATGATTTCATTAACTCGTCATCCCCTATTACACACCAATCAATCACTAGAGCCACAAATTACCATGGTACTATTTTTTTACGCATCCCCGAATTATTTAGAACACGTGGCGCCATCTACGGCGACGGCTTTTCAACCGAACGTGATGTATACGCTATCGCGAAATAAGCGTTGATCGTAAAGTAATTTATAGTTGAATTTATTCTCAGATATAGTGCAGGTTACAGCAGCCGAACGCTGGTTATGACGTCACAAGCAGGCTTGAGCTGACGTGAGACATACAGAACTGCGACATAATCGTTGTTTTGTCGTTTTAATTCGCTTAAACCCTTACGCCACCGTGTCCAGCAGCCTGAATGACGGTGAGCGAAGAGACCATCAGCTAGTGCCTTTCACTTTCTGCATGTCGCAGCCAGGCTCAGTCGCAATACTTGACCCGCACTTTGCACGTAAAACAACCTTTGGAAAGTCTTGCCTAGAGCCCCTATCTCTCAGCAGCTTCTTTTCTTGACTTATATTCATTGTACTTTGCGTTTGTTTTCCCCTTTCTCAAAAAAGGTTGACGGCCTTCGTGCTGCGCATCTTTTGCAAGTCGAGGCGCTACACGCACATCGACCCCACTGTGATTGAGAGCGGCATGCTGTGGCTCGCGGCTGCCCAAAAGTACGATGGAAGCTATGTGGAAAAGAAGCCCATCATGCACAAGATCATGCTGGTACGATCACGCAAGAGCTAAGCTAATGACCCGTTGAAACGGTGTCTCACAAAAGTAAATCTTTGCTTACCTCTTTAGCCCATATAGAGATTATTACGATCGCTTCCTACGGTCGCCCTCTACCAGAGTAGAAAAGATACTATTCAGCCCGGTGAAAGCAATGCTCTTAGATCGTTCTTTTTCTTTGACAGGGAGGAGTCCGAGGGTCTGTGCCCATGACAGCCTTTGTCCTGCTAACTTTCTTGGAGTGCATGAAGCCTCCGAGCATGACGAATGGTCCACACGACCCTTTTGCAACTACCAACAAAGCGGTAATTATCATGTCGTGTTGTGTCCCCGCATGTGGCACATGCTGACATTCACCAGCACATGAGCAGATCAATTCAGTTAATCAACAGTTATGTTCGACGGTGATAAGTTATGCTGGACAAGCACTCTTACGCGGTCCGCATTTGTAATGGGGAGCAGAAAAAGCTATATAGCTTTATCTTGTTTTTTGGACGATTCGAGTTCGTAAGGTATCAACATAAGACATCCCGTCACGAGAGAGGTTGATAGTAACAAATGCTGGGAGGGTGTCATTTTGGTTATTGGCTCAGTGTTGTATCCAGGCAGGTAGTATTTAGTGTGTGTTTTTGGAGGCCGGTGGTGATATTTTTGGCAGCATATTGCATGCTCCAGTTCTGATTATAATAGCTTTTTTTGGGGGAGGGGGGCATGAAGTTGGGCAAGCGTGACTTTTACAAAAGGACCCGCATGCTTTTCAACAAATGAATGTGGTCATTGTGGAATCCAGATTTGGTGGCTCTATGAAGATACTTTAGCTTTATCTACCTGGAAGAGTGCATGCTGGGACCTTTAGTCGCACAGTAAAGTAGGTATTCCAAGTAAGGCATGCACTGACACTAAGGTGTCCACCACGATCGTTCAATAATGCTGTGTAGAGGTGGCGGCGTTCGGCCGTGAGCGACACAACCGGGGGCTCGGACGCGGATTATCTCCTTGGACTTACTGCAATAACTGGAGTCCGGGAGGCACCGGACTTTGACTCTCCCGATGGAGACGAATTGCCTGACTGGCTGGATGATCTTGCGGAGGACACGCACGACTATGAGCTCGACCAGACAGTCCATGGGTCCCAAGTAAGGATACTATTGTAATGCATGGGAAGGAATGTTAGACGCAGGCCCTAGGCAACTTCCAGCATAACACAGGACAGCATGCATGGATCACACATTTCTTATTTCGTGGCATCGCTCTAAGTTCGTTCTCTGAAGAAGCCCCTTCGTACCAGACCCCGTTTCGACCATAACCAATGAGAAACAGATGATGTAGGCAAGAAATTTTCAACTGCAGTTCTCGGGGGTCAGTATCCAAGACAAGGTTGGCGCGTCAGGCAGAGTCCCATTGACCATTTCTGGTCGTTTCGTTCGATACACGAAGGCATCGCAGTATCTGCTTGAATGTGGGCAGAATGACGCGTCTGGCTTGAAACTGGCGAAGCGTAAATGCCACTATCTTCGCAAAAAAAAATGAGACAAACCGAACATTGGGTGATATGCCTTGATCAACAAAAACAGACGTCATCAGAGTTCTCGAGAACAGTTTGACTGCAAGTATGTCATTGAAAGTAGTGCAGGAAGATGTGGATGAGAGCAATGAGTCACTGATTCGAAATACGTAAGAGTGATCTTGAAGAAGACAGTGGGAAATGTATCTCCTGAGATGGCACCTCGTCTACTTGAAGCAGCCAGGAAAAACAAAGAAGAAAACATTGGCTGCAAACACCTAGAAAATTTTAAGACTGTTTGCCCTAACGTGCCCATCTGTTGGCTTGGACTGCAAAGAGCGCAGCCTCCTCCTGAGACTCGGGGTAGGCTGCGTCAACACCGGCTCCCGCCTCTTTCGCCTGGGCCTCTCCGCCTCCCCTGGGTGCACACACTGCAATGACCCAGCAGAGACAGCCCAGCATCTCCTATGTGAGTGCCCTGCCTTTGTGCCCGCAAGGACAATCATGGAGGCGGGTTATCTCTACTTGGGCCTCCCCTGCTCTTCAGTGGACCACCTTCTTTTTCCTGGCGGCCACCATCCTGCCAAGACCTTCCGGCGCCTACTCTCCTTCCTGGAGGCCACCGGCCTCTCTGGCCGCCTTTAGGCCTGAGGGGGCAGCACATGTCAACTGGCGTGATCATTGCGGCTGCGCGTCTACCCTCTCCTTTCAATCTCTCCTCCCCGCCTCCTTCTATGACACGCAGGCAGTGGGCGTGGAGGATAGCCCTCCAGTACACAAGCCCATGTCTTCCCACTTTCCACCCTTCCTACAACCACAAAAGAAGGCAATGAACCTCCAGCTCGACCAGCCAACTTCTGCGAGTAGCCGCAAGCTTGGGTACTAGCTCGGATTATGAGGAGAGGAATGGAACTATAACTGCATCGCCCTTGGTGGACACCCGAACTGCATTCTGAGGGAAGGAATTAAGTAGGTGAAAGTGATGAGAGATGACTGAGTGCAAACACTTACCACGCATGACCCATGGCTTGCTGCGAAAGGTCCAGGCCACTCGAGCTCATTTAAGCTTAGTAAACTAACCACCGCTGCCTCGTAATATACTCATAAAGCGCCGGCCCTGCACCGTAGACTCGTCTGAGACCCGAGAAGCCTCATGACACCACCTGGTGATGCATCATGACAGAAAACAGCACACGCTTTTACGAAAACGAGAGAACAAGAAGGAAGACATCACCAGCTCTGACTGTACAAGAAATTAACTTTAGCAGAGAGTCGTTTGGGCTGGTTAGTTCGGGCAATACCAACTAGCTCGAACTACAGCTGATGATACCATCGCGGCAACTGACCTTCCTCGAGTCGAGGTCATATACGCATAATTCCGTTCTCTCAGTGCATGGTACAGTACTTCAACGTCCAGTGTTGCCTTCAGGCTCGGCTGAACGTTTTTCAAACGACGAAGTTGGCTAGAATAGTCTCAAAATGCAACCTGAAAGGCGAGGAGCATTCATTTGAGTTCAGCGGCATGTCCCTCGTCTGATATGGTGCTTAGGTCCTTTATGCGCGCTATTTTCACTGACACGGTGGCTAGCACGTCTGCATCACGTGCACGTTCCGTTCAGTGTAATGCGCTCACTGAGCGACGGAGTACCACAAACACTGCATAGTGCCTGCCTTATGAGTATTGCTGCCAAACGACGTCACCTGGACTTTTACTGAAAACCAGTGCAAAACGACGCCCCTGCACTGTCAGCGATAGATTACAGTCGTCACTCAGCGGTACGCTTCAAAAGTTAAATGATGCTGAGTGCTGTTGCAGGCAAAATATCTGGAATGTAATATGTTTCGTTTAGCACAAAACATCCGGTCCACTGTCCGGGCCTCGTGTGCCAAGTTCCTATGAACCTCGGAGTTAGTTAAGCGGGCCGAATAAATAATCATTTCACTATACTTGCAGGCAACAAAACTTTTCGCTTAGCTTAGCTAGCACCACTTTACACATTGACAGCGTTTGTGTTTTTTTCTGTGCATGCTTCTGCATGCATTCCCAAATTATGATGCATGTCTTGCCTGAAAACTTTGGCCACTTGATAAAATTTGTTAAGTTAACGGGTGGCAATCCTTACGTGCGAACGTATGTGTTTTTGTTAATCTAGCCAACTTGCTTTTATTTCTCTTGTCTTGTTTTCATGACGGTTCTCTCCTGTATACTTATAACTTCTAGGTATTGTTACCGAAAAACAGGTACCTAGTAGTTGCATGTTTACATAGATATGACACGTGATTCTTCATATATTAACCACATCTACTACTACTTGCCAAGTTCTAAACAAATTAAACGCTACTTCTGCAACACAAGGGCCGAATTTTTTTTTCCGTAAGTACGAGAGGTGGCCAGTCTTTTCTGCCTCCTAAGATGTGGCGTTATGTGAATTGTTGAAAATGAATACCTTTAAATTCGAGTTAAAGTTTAGAGTATTGTTTTTGCTGAGAGGACATCGCTTAGAAGCAGCGGCAGCACACTTCCGGGGCACCTGTGCACTGGTCCTTGAACGTCGTAGTAGTAAATGAGGGCCCCTGCTCACAACACCAGCCACACTTTGCAATTTGTATTCTGGACTTCGTGCCACTGGGCTTTTTGGTTGCATCTTAAGATGAGGTAGAGTATGAAAGGTACGCGCTTCGGCGCGTGACGAAGTGGTGTGCAGTGTCTTTGGTGTTGTCAGCAGCGGCCCTCATTCTTCTACGGACGCACACAGAGACAGCGCACTAGCGAGGTCAGCGCATTGCTGGTAGTGGGGGATCTACTGAATAGCGACATTTTCGCCGAAAAAAGGACATTACAAACTTCTATTTGAATGTCACATTATTGAAATTTACCCCAGTTGAGGCGGCTAAACTTATTGAAGGCCCCTTGTGTAATATACCGCTTGCCTAAGGGCAGGCATATTTAGTGTTCCCCATCGAATGTCCCTAAGGCCTACTTGCAGATACTGCGTCGGACGGTGGAGCTGTCTCAGAGGTACCTGCGGGAGAACGCGTTCGACAGCGACGAGCCTTACGTCGCGGCCCTAGTTGCTTACGCGCTTAGCCAAGCCAACGACACGGAGAAGTACGCCACCCTGTCTGCACTCAAGGAAAAGCTCATCTATGACCCCAGTGAGTATACCCTGGAGTTTTACTTGCAAATAGAATCAGGAGGATAAATCGTACACGTTGATGAGGTACTGTGAGCACAGATGCAGTATTCCTGAATGGGTACCCGCCGCGTTGGCTCAGTGGTTAGGCGCTCGGCTACTGATCCGGAGTTCCCGCGTTCGAACCCGACCGCGGCGGCTGCGTTTTTATGGAGGCAAAACGCTAAGGCGCCCAAGTGCTGTGCGATGTCAGTGCACGTTAAAGATCCCCAGGTAGTCGAAATCATTCCGGAGCCCTCCACTACGGCACCTTTTTCTTCTTTCACTCCCTCCTTTATCCCTTTTCTTACGGCGCGGTTCAGGTGTTCAACCATATGAGACAGTTACTGCGCCATTTCCATTTTCCAAAAACCAATTATTATTATTATTATTATTGTTATTATTATTCCTGAATGGTCCAAGAAGAGATGTCTCATATTTAAGACCTCCTTACGGAAAATGTTAGAAACGAACGATGTGCCGGTATATCTGATATTGGTCGATTCAGACAGGTTCGTCATGCTTATCGGTATCTTCTGTCAGCTACACTAGAGGGACCTGCCAAGTCGCGTACAGTGGTTTCGTGTTTGACCGCTAGTGCGACACGGCGTGACACTTAAGAGTGGCCAGTTCGTTACAAAAGCCTTTCGCACTGAAACTCTGATTCACAAACTATGGATGAATGACTGTTGATTGTGGGCTCGGTGACAATGAGCGGCTGGTGCAGCAGTGAGAAACCTCCAATAAAAATTAAGCTTTCAAGTTTGCAGCATGCACGAGCTATGGTAAACAAAGTCGGTTAATATACTCTGCTAAAGGCTTTGGTGAGCATTTCATGGTCGGTTCTTTGCAGTGCTCAGTACGAGAAGCACGGGAATGGAGGCCAGTCCCCTGGTCGTCGAAGGCACCGGTTATGCGCTTCTAGCGCTACTTGCCCACAACGACATCGAAACGAGCAAGACAGTGGTCAACTGGCTCAATACGCATCGCTCGGCGTCCGGCTCTTTCGCATCGACACAGGCGAGCCTTTTTATGACGTGCAAATATGGGATTGTTGGTTCACTTTTCGGGAAATCGTAACATGACAGTAATCAGCCGCCGCGGTGGCTGAGTGGTTACGGCGCTCGGCTGCCGGCCCGAAAGACGCGGGTTCGATCCCGGCCGCGGCGGCCGAATTTCGATGGAGGCGAAATTATAGAGGCCCGTGTACTGTGCGATGTCAGTGCACGTTAAAGAACCCCAGGTGATCGAAATTTCTGGAGCCCTTCACTACGGCGTCTCTCATAGCCTGAGTCGCTTTGGGGCGTTAAACCCCCATAAACCATAAAACCATAACATGACAGTAATCGAGAAACCATAAATCGACAGTAGGGAAGGGAGAGAGAAGATGCGTTAGTAGGAAGGTGGCAGTTGCCAACAAGCGTTCTCTGGTCAACATTTCTTCTCTGCCTCTTTTCTGCTGGTATGCGCTAAGACTTCGCGTGGCGTCGTTTTGATGTTGTTGAAGACTCGGGCGACGGTGTCGAAATCGCATCTTGCTATAATAAAAGAGGAAACTGACTTACTTTAAGGCAAACAGTTTGATTCCTTAGAAATCGGTGACTAATGGAGCAAGAGATGCGGCCTTTACATGAAGGTATGAAAAAGTTTGGAAAGGAAAGAACAGGGTACATGAGCTGTAAAAGTATAGGAATAGAGCAAGTTTTCACGAGGAAGCCGTCTCGATCCTGAAAGAACGCTTTGTGTGTCGAAGCACACATTCCTCTCACTACATCCAACTAGAAGCCCGAACAGAAAGAACGCCCGCAACAGACAAACCCGCTCACTACATTCTCCTCTTCCTACAGTTATTTCTTTTTAATGCGGTAGTATTAAGCCGCATGGGGCCAAAATGCGCAGTCGATTATAAAATCTGCACATTGGCTGGAGGGAAGCGGCGTCACCAGACGGGAGCGTTCCCATTGGCTGGAGGGAGATGACGTCAAAAGACGGGAGCATTGGCATTGGCTGGAGGCGAGTGACGTCTACAAGTCGGAAGTGACGGTACTTTCGGGGAAAGGCATCAACAGCTGCTAAGACTATTGTACTGTCAACACATAATCGAATTAGGTGTTCATGTGAATTCATTTACTCACTTCATAGAGCTGGTGCCTGCTGATTCAGGGCTAAAAACTTCTTAATCACATCGCCCCCCCACCATAACTTTCTGCCGCCCCCTGTTGCACCTGCCTTTTCTTGGGATCCAGTCCGTTGCCCTTAACGACCAGCGGTTATCTCGCCTTCGCATTACATGCCGTGCCCAAGCCAATTTATTATTATTGATTTGGACTAGGATGTCATTAACCCCCATTTGTTCCCTCACACACTCTGCCCGCTTCCGGTCTCTTAATATTGCACCGATCATTTTTTTTCCACAGCTCAATGCGTTTACTTCAATTTAAGCCGAACCCTTTTCGTTTGCCCCCACGTTTCCGCCCATACGCGAATACCGGTAAGATACAGCTGTCACATACTATTAGTCTTGGCTGCTGCGATGCTTCGGCACTAAGCTGGGTTATGAAGGTCATCGAGGTGGATGGATCCGGGCAAATACCTGTGGGGTTCTCCAATGTACCGTGCCGATCAGTTGTCTGGAAACCACGCTAGGGGTGACTAACATGAATGCGAGTGACAGCTTGCGGCCCGTGTCCTTTCTAATGTGATAGCCTACCGCTGCGCTCATCTCGACGAGACGCGCATCTCTTCGAGGAAGAGGGGCGAAGTGGTTCCTCTAATCCACTTCTTGCTCTATTTAAATGTGTTCCAGAAGGTGTGATCGTTGTGTCTTTATTTTTCAGGACACCGTGGTGGCCCTTGAAGCGTTGACGGAATTCGCTCTGAAATCTCGAGAGCCAAATGTGGACCTCACGTGTAATGTCACCCTTAGCAGTAAACGGGGCTTCCAGAAAAGCATTCGGCTTAAGCGTGACAACGCTGCCATCCTTCAGCAAGTGGACGTGAGTGGTCGTTTCTGAGCACACTATTTCGTATTGCGCGCTCAACTGATTTTCCTACGAGTGCAAGCTCTTTCGCCTTTTGCGCGACAAAATGTACACGTTTGTAGCGCTTCCTCATGCTATGAATGTACACCGGTAATGTCAAGGAAAATATTACTAACTTCATTTCATTTTCCAATTAATAGCACAAGTGCCTACTTAAATAGTCCTTGCAACGTTTTTCACCGAGTGTAAGAAGTGACGAAATGCTGATAGGTATGCAATGCCTGTCATCCTCTTGCAAAATTTTCGATCTGGCTTATCTAGCACTAGAGATAACGAGGACTGAAAGTTGCCCTCCGCCATTTCCCTCTCAACTCATACACTAGAGCGAGCCAGAAAAAAATGAAGGTTACAGTCCAGAACCACTCTTCCCCCGAATCGTCATCCGGCAACGCGGCTCGGTTGTTTGGACTTTTTTTTTGCCGTTCGCTCCCCCGCCACGTCTGGACAGTAGGGGTATGAGCGGAAAAGAGCAAGATTTCCAGCCGCCTCCTTTGTCTGCTTCGCCTACGAGCATCCTGCGAGTTTTTGGTGAACCAATGACAGCCCATGATTGCTGACGTCACGGCTGCCTAACCAACTCAGAAGGCAGAATTCGCAAGAAAGTGACACCAGATGTTGCCACGATCCGCGGGAAAAAAAATCTTAAAAAATTATTTGGAAATTATCGGCTCACTTTTGAGGACTTTTACGGGGCATGAAAACTCAATAGCGTTTACTCTATTTAAAGCATGGATTTTACAGCCATCTTGAAAAACGTTTCATGGACCCTTTGAGCTCCACAGAAACAGCGGAATAGCTTAGCGTAAGCGTCAAACCGATGACGACTTGGCGCATGTTGCGTATTGTTTGGTAGTAGTCTAAATTTAGCTTTCCTTTGATTGCAACTTGGAATGAAATACAGCAATAAATCAACGGCAGCCCTGAGCGAAAACAAAACGAGGGGTGCAGTAACCAGGTGACTGTTCTGCTTCCTTGCAGATTCACGACATTAAAGGCAAAATGTTCGTCAAAGCCAGCGGCACTGGTAGTGGGCTGCTCTCGGTCAAGTTGAAGTACAATGTGGTCGTGCCACCAGAAGTTCTGTGCAAGGTTAGCGCCCGGTTTTATAAAACCACTGGCTGAGCAATTCGTAAACTAGAATTGTTTTCGCTCTCATCCTAGTTCAACATCACGGTTCGGGCTGACATCCACAAACCGGCAGCAAAGACGGCCAAAAAATTCGACGATTTCCCTCCAGAACTTCTCGAAGATTTGTTCGGCGGAGGCAGAAGTAAGTTGCCGTACCTCTGTATTATCAAATACTGTTAACATTGTCGAGACATGAACCTGCGTTTCTTTTTCTTTCACAGGACGTCGTTCAGTTGGCTCATGGTTTCGAAGTGAGTAGTGTTTTTTTGCGATAAGCTGTTGAGCCTTTTTAGTCTGAATTTAGCGCATCGCGTGAAATAATTGAAATTGCGCCTGACTATTTGAGTTGCTGCGGTTAAATACACTGCTAGAATTGTTCTAGTTGAACTACCGTAACAGAAATGGATTCATAACCGTCTAGAATTAGAAACGGGGATAAGTTAAATGAAAAAAAAAATTATCGAACGTCTATACAAAGTTTTGTTTTCCTCTTGGACTTCATTTAGTGGTTACATATAATTCCGCTCTTGAGTTTATTGAATAAAGTTTATCTTTCTCTCTCTCTGCGACTCAAGATCTAAGCTAACTGTTTAGCCTTCTATAGACTACTAGGAGAGGTGAGGTTATACTGCTTTTTGTTTTCTGATTGGCAGCTTTCAATAACTATTTACGCGGGCCACTGTCGGCCACCAGGTGTTACTGCTGCTTTTGAGGAGTGCGTTTTGAATTTGTGGTAACCGTTACAGTGGCGCTTAAACAATTCAAGCGAGATCCGCCAAGCAACCCACTTCACCACAGAGGCGTTTCACCTTACGCATCTAAAATCGCTTCTATTCACTTCCTTCGTCTTTCTTCCTCACTCGCTTCCTCAGTAACCGTGAATATTTGCTTGCCAAAGGAATTTTATTTAACGGGATCGAACTTCTTGCTGGTGGTATTGCATAGGTATAACAAAATTACCTGGAGTTGTGCCACTTACAAATCACCTAATAGTGAAATTGCCTGGAAACTAAGCCACGTATTAACATAGCTTATGGTCGGTAATAAAATTGAACTAGAATTTAGCAGATCGATTGCAATGTTCCTAGCTAAATAATAAAATTGAGCTGATTTCAGCCAAACAATTTCTGCTCACTTTTGTTCTTTTTTCTTAACCACAGGTTTTAGAAGGCAATCACCCACAACGACACCATACTACCTTGAGGCGAAGCCAGTGAGGTCTCCATGTACGTATGCACTTGAACTGGTTAAGTGCCTTCACGTGATCGTACTAGAGCAACTTAACGAGCAGTTTTCCTAAAGTGCACACAAAAAATGTAGCTATATGCGGAGGCCTTGTAACGGTGTCCGGTGTGGTGGACCTGCGCTTCCCCTTACAAAAATGGTCTATAGACAGTCTATAGACTTTTTAAAGACTCTATTGTCTTCCTATAGATATTTCTTTTTTCTATTAATAGTGTGCGGACTGTCTATAGACAAAAGTACTAAAAGTGTATGGCCATACATCGACAGATTCTCTATACACTGTCTAGAGGATTTGTACTGCCTGTAGACTGTTCTCTAGGATTTGTATATAGTCTATAGACTTTATAGACAGAAGTCGGTGTACAGTCTATAGATTATCTAAAGAAATTCTTGTAAAGGATCGCCCAGCCCTCGCCCTCATCATACCCTAATGGCCTGCTTCTACGTGGAGTCGCTCTGTAACAGGCAGTTTAGTAAAATATTACATGAACAAGAGTACTTAGCTGAAGTATTTACCAGTTTATTAAACTTATTTCAGTGAGGAGGAGCGCAAAAATAAAACTTCTGTTCATTGAAAAAAGCATAATAAAAACAGAGAATTTGTATTCATAGATGAATGTTTGGCCTAGTAATGTGAATATTGACATGGTGAATGAATTAACAAGAAATTGCAACATTTGGTTACCGAGTAAAAAGTGCGCACTGGTATATGTAGCAATCTTCTGCTTACAAATTTATGTGTTCATTTATTTTCACCCTAAAGGCCTGAGGCATTATAAAGGGTGTTGGTTACCACAACATCAAAAAGAAACGCGAGACACAGGCAAGTTATTTCTCTACTTAACAAGGTTAGCTAAGGCCTCTTGATCCCGGCCGCAGCGGTCGAATTTCGATGGAGGCGAAATTCTAGAGGCCCGTGTACTCTGCGATGTCAGTGCACGTTAAAGGACCCCAGGTGGTCGAAATTATTCCGGAGCCCTTCACTCCGGCGTCTCTCATAGCCTGAGTCGCTTTGGGACGTTAAACCCTCTAAACCATAAATCATTAACTAAGGCCTTTTGAAAATGGCGCATGTCATTGAAATTGAAAATCAGTTTTTGGGGAGAGGAAATGGCACAGTATCTGCCTCACATATCGGCTGACACCTGAACCACACCGTAAGGGAAGGGATAAAGAATGGAGGGAAAGAAGGAAGGAAGAAAGAGATGCCGTAGCGGAGAGCTCCAGAATAAATTTCGACCACCTTGCGATCTGTAACGTGCACTGACATCGCGCAGCACACGGGCGCCTTTTGCGCTTCGCCTCCATCGAAACGCGGCCGCCGCGGTCGGGTTCGAACCCGGGAACTCCGGCTCAGTAGCGGATGCCATTCAACAGTGGCATTTGGTCCGGAAATGTGGTTGTCAGTGCAGGCTCAGGGAATGAAGGAGTACGAAATGCATTGTATGAATTGTATGAAATGCAGCAGAGAAAACAATTAACTGTGGCAACCAGAAAAAGAATTTGATGTGAAGGCAAATGCTGTAAAGCTTAGAAACTCTAAGTATGGAGAACAAATAATTCCTCATCGATGTGTCGAAAAAACAGTAAGGTGCGGGACGGTTCGCTGATTGCAGGCAATGAATTCCATAGTGAGATCGCTGTGAAATAAACTTTCCAGTCTTGCATAATTCGTGTCATTTTTGGAAGAAGCAAATCATTGACTTCAGAAAGTCCAGTCTTATTTTTTAGATAACCTCGTTGGTGAAAACCATTGAGGACATTATCATTGCTGTAAGCTCGAAAAATCAACAATGCTAATTTCAATTCTAGGGCCAATGAAATAATGTCAGAGTTTTAATATGAATGAAGAACGGATGCTCTTGGTACACTCAACGTTGTAAGGCCTGATTCTGATGATTCTCACGGCAATATCGATCTATAAAAGGTTTATCACCCCCAGATGATAAACTAAATGTGAGATGACTGTGTAGAAAAGAGTACTGTGAGCCGGTAATTTCTGTTTGAAGATGAAGACTAGCTTTCGTGTGCCATGCTTTAAGAGGAAGAAGAATTAGCACGCGGATACCAAAAGAAATTTTAGACCTGAGAAACTACGCATTCAGACTGAACTTTTAAGTTCATCTCAAGAGCGACAACAAGAAGGGGAATTGAGTTACGTGGGCAAACAGTATGAGTACCTGAACAAAGATTGGTGGATTATACTACTGTCGATGGATGTGTTTTGTTTTGTGTTGACATCTGAACCTATATTTCTATTTTGTGCAGGGGCGGCTGAATCACGAAGAAGGGACTCGCCAGCGGCCCCCTTCTTCCCTGATAGGGACAAATTCTCAAGCGGTAGGTTGAACACCTACAGCAGGCGACGGTTTTTTGCATAACGTATTAAGCAGGAAATGCTTTCAGCCCTCATTCTCAGCAAACTAAATCAAACATTGCCTCAAAACTGCTGCGGAACTGATCCCGAAACAGGATCCGAAATTTGCCAGCGTTCTCCATCTGGAACAATATCGAGTAGAAAAAAGAAAACTTTTTTCCATTTCGTATTGCATCGGATTGAATGCCCGTCAAGATTGTAGCCTCTCGGATTGGAGAAGAGGATGAGAAGGCAATCGATGAGCAACATCGTATTTGGGCCATCGTATATGAGGCAACAACAACAACGACAACAGGAACTTGTTTTGTTCGCACTGAGAGTAGCAAACGTTATTTACACTAGTTAAACGTACACTAAAAGGTTGCCCTCCTCTCGCTGTCAAAATACTTCGCTCCTTGCTTATGCAACGTCCGGAAGCATTTTGGGGAACCTTTGTCAATCAAAAAGCAGCTTATCAAGACCAATCATCCGGCTTGGACCGGAATTCAACGGTCAAATCAAGTCTACTGTTCACTACCCGTGGGTAGAGTGTCGCCAAAGGCTTACCAGGTCTTAAGTTGGGGTGGCGTTTGTTGGTCTTTACTTAGGCGGAAATACAAAGGCACTTCCGCCAGCCTCAAGAGGCTAGGAGGGAGGGAGCTTTGCGCTGCGTCGGGTCCCCTTTTCAAATTAATTGAAAGGAGTCACACTGCCGCAAGCCTATCCTTTATGAAAGTCGTCTACAGACTTTCTATTGACCTTTTATAGACTTGCCTTCCTGCAGTTATTTCCTTTTGTCTATTCATATTCTATAGAGAAGTGTACTAAAAGTGCATGGTCATCAATTTACCGATTGTCTATAGACTGCCTATAGTATTTATATTGTCTACAGACTGTTCTATAGATTTTATAAATAGCACTCTAGGACATACCATTGCTTAGAGTATTTCTTCATTTTATGTCATTAGGCAATATCATTACTTATATATTTTTGTATTTTACGTTAGCATTTCAGGCGTGTCCATTGTATCAGTACTTGTATTGTGAAATGTGCCTGTTGTAGCTGTGCTTTGTTGAGCGTTATGTCGCCAGTCGGAGTGTTTTCCTCCGATTATTTGAGTAGTAGCCGGCGCCACAATCGGGCACCAACTGCTCCTTTTATGTGCACGTCAGTAAAAAAAAGAGAAAATATATGGACAGCTTATACACTTGTCTATTTATGTGGCCGCACAAGAAGGTGAGAAGGTGGCCAGCGCGGCCGAACGCGTCGATGATGCCCAAGACTGCGGGCGAGTGCTGCGGCACATGAAGCAGCGAAAGCGGCAAGGGGCGCTAAGTGCGCGGCTGAGCACGAAAAAGATAAGCGTCTAAACACGGCGGCATGCAACGCACCTAAAGCGGAGAGGGATGGCAACGGTTCCTCAAACTGCGAAAGCAGCCAGGGAGACACCAGGCGCGATGCGCAGCCTGAAGAACAGAGCCAGGTGAAGGTGCTTTCAAATCCAGCATCCAAGGGATCTGGCCGATGCTCGAGCTCGGCTAGCAGTATCTATGAGCGGTCCTAGAACGTGCTGCACCGTTCATAGAGTTCATTTCATGTTTGCACCCTCGGCCTGGATATAGATGGTAAATGTTTGTTTTGCTCAACGCTTTTCATATAGCGGTGAACTCTGCGGACAGCGGTAAGGAAAGGAGTTTGCTTGACAACCATGCGCACATGTTACCAGACAAGAATTTCTCTACAATTCCCATTTAAATGTATATGGTTCAATGAACTTACATGAAATCTCCGGCCTTAAGCTGGTTTAGTAAGCTCTGAGTGAATAGCGTATGCGTGCTAGCTCTCATTCCTTGTTTAATTTTGTTTTATATTTGTACTGGCAGGTAACAGTGACACCGCCGCCGTCTCAGTGGAAGAACCCCGACAGAGCAAGCTTACTTACGACATCGAAGTGTGCTCACGGTGAGACAGCTCTTTTTAAAAATATTGTTGTACCATCACAAAAAAGAACAGAAATAGGGGCTTCTAGTGCTTGGTGGATGCTTTTATTTCTGTTTAATTTTGGAATTTCTTGTTGCGTTTCAAATGTGTTCAGCACATATTATTCAAAGTGCGGTTCCAACTTTCTAACCTTTCAGCTACATTGGCCGGGAGGATTCCAACATGGCCGTTATAGAGGTTGGCCTGTTCAGTGGATTCAAACCCATGGAAAAAGATCTGGAAGCGGTAAGCTATATGCATCAGCCTCTTCATATACATTCCCCCTGGTCGTTGAGCTTTACCTCAAAGCTCTGATACTGCAAGGGACAGTCATCAACTCGAAGAAATCTTCCTGCATCATTTACGGACACACACGAGATAGAAGGAACTTAGCGATGGAGAATTAGGGACATGTGCTCCCGAGCTGCTGTGAACCTTGCAGTCGCATTGAAAAAGCTTTAAAAATGCGTTGTGGCTAAGTCCATCATTAAAAAAATGTACAAGCGCTACTACCTAATTGTATTCACCTGCATGTTAATTTTATTAAACTATCTTTTTCATTCATGACACTCCTAGCACATCAATGTCTCCTTATTTGAAAATTCTTTGCCATGGTACCAAATGGCAGTACAGTGGCTTGCCACATTCTAATCGAAGGTGGCGCCCTCTATAGCTGTTCTTTTCGTCTTTGCTTAAAGCTTCCTTTATAGCTGCGTGGCAAGTGAAAAAAAAGCGTGGCGAAGCTATCAAGCAGCCAGGGTTGTTTAATTAGCAGCTCGTTTTATACCATATTTACTGATACCGTATTGGTGTACATGTGCCTATAATATGGCGTTGACAATGAGAAGTAGCCTTCATTTTTTTTACCCCCAATCTTTTCTTTTTTTTAGGCAAGAGAAGCCAACAACTCCCTTTTGGCCAAGTATGAAATGACTGAGAAAAATGTGATCCTTTATTTCGACAAGGTGAGCAAGTACAAGCACTGTCCGTGGTAAAAAAAAATGACAAGCAGAATATCTCGATAAATCACGTGTGCTTTCTTTCACCACTTGACAGATACCTTGGGAATCCCCGACGTGCGTCAAATTCAGAATAGAGCGTCAGCATGTGGTCTACAATGTTCAGTCTGCCGTTGTGAAGGTGTATGACTATTACAACCCAAGTGAGTCTTTTTGTTTTATGTGACATTTTGTGTGACATTTATGTTAAGATCCCGTTAGGCAAAAATCCCGGAATCGGCATAACTGGGAAATCTTGATTGGTTGAGAGAGTATAGCCTTACAAATTTTCTTTTTGAGACAGTCTATAGACTGTCTCGAGACTTCTGTCTATAAAGTCTATAGACTCTGTATACACAAACCCTCGAGAACAGTCTAAAGGCAATAGAAATCTTATGGACAGTCTACAGGCAATCTGTTTATGGCCATACACTTTCAGTAGGCTTTTTTCTACAGGCTGTCTATAGACTATGAATAGACAAAAAGAAACATCTGAAGGAAGGCAACAGAGTCTATAAGAAGTCTGTATACTGTCTACAGACCATTTTTATAAGGGCAGGGAAGGAAATGAGCAGTTGAAGTAGTCTCTAAACTCGAGAACGTCTATATAAGAGTAGAAAGAGAGTGAACTGTCTTCTAGCATGTACCCTTTTATATAAGGGCGTGCGGTAGAGGACCTCTGCCCCAATGAGCAACGTTCATTCATTGGGATAAGTGGAGGCCTTGCACGAGCATCTCCCACCACACAGTAGGCGAATTGCATTACAGAAGCAGGTAATTAACCAGGGTCATTAATTAGCGTCATCATTTAATGGACGATGATGTGTAATAAAGCAGTATGTGATGGCAACAAGCGTGTCGATGACTGCGATCGATGACGTCACTCTAAAGGTGAACTTATGTGTCTCTCAAGCTTTTTTCCATGCCACAGATCAAAGTTCTAAAAGTGATATGATGAAAGATGAACGATAAAAGTGCGACCGAAATGTGCTTCAATATGGAAACAATTTCATTGCCGAAACAGTTAATCAGGTCGGCAGTTCATTACTCATGCCTTTTGTTGTCTTGCACGGAATACAATTTTCTGTGAGACCGCTATGAAGAGTGCCTGTTTGAACCGAGGAAAAATCAAGCACATGAAAGGCACAAAAGCATATGCATTTTTATGTCTCGTGATATAGAAAACGTTATGCGCCAGTTCACATTTTGTGCAGTGTGTATATGTGTATGTTTCCGTGCTTGATGGAATGACATTTTGTGTGACTTTTCTATAACATTTTGTACTTAATATTGTGGAAACTAGTATATGCGCCGCTATTTTATTATAGCGAAAATTTTACTTATGGGCTTGTTGTAATAATTTTTGTTTTACTGACTCACGCACCCTCAACCCATGTGATGCCCACCCCCTTAGGGTAAATAACTATAATACTGCCATCTGCAAATAAATAAAATACATACTGTTTTTTACAAAGAAATCACCACCATCACTGTCATTATCATCACCAGTTGTAACATTAACCAGAGCTTTTGTTACCGTCTCAAATGGGAAACTGATTCTAAACCGGCTGTTCCTGTGACCACTTCGCAGAGACTAACAGACGGCGGCGCCATCTTTAAGTCAGGCTGTCAACTGTCGGTGGCGTCCTGCAACTTCAATTTCTATTTTTGTTCGTGTTTCGAAGTGCGCCGAGAAGCTCATCTAAACGCCGCAGGTGGCAGGACAATCAGCTAGCCTCCGAGTTTTGGCTCAGTTAGACCACTAGACTTCAATACGCGGGTCCTATGGAGGGGGCCACAACTGACGCTACCAAACAGCTCTGATATAAAGACCATCGTGCTTAAAACACGCAGGTTCGACGTACCTCGAATTTTACAGCTCAGTCTTCTATTTTTTCAGTGCACTCATGTTCGCAATTCTACGGGCCCGGATCCACGAGTCCCCTTCTGAAGCTGATCTGTGAAAATGATCAGTGCCAGTGCGCCGAAGGTGAGCACGCTTCTTCGTTGAGCTGTTCGTTCACACGCCAGCTACGAAACAGTGTTAACCTATTTTAGCACACCGGAGACGTATACCCGGTTTACCGTACCCCTCTTGCGCATGCGCACTGGCTTTGTTGGGGTGAGGGGGAGCCACTGCGCGTGCGCAAGAGGGTTCGGTAAACCGGTATACGTCTCCGGTAGGCTAAAAACGTCTGGAGTCACACGCCAGCTGCGAAACAGTATTAGACGTTTTTAGCACACCGGAGATGTACTACCGGAATCGTATACCCGGTTTACCGTACCCCTCTTGCGCATGCGCACTGGCTTTGTCGGGGTGAGGGGGAGCCACTGCGCGTGCGCAAGAGGGTTCGGTAAACCGGTATACGTCTCCGGTAGGCTAAAAACGTCTGGCTTCACACGCCGGCTGCGAAACAGTATTAGACGTCTTTAGCACACCGGAGATGTACTACCGGAGTCGTATACCGTTTTGCCGTACTCCTCTTGCGCATGCGCAGTGGCTTTGTTGGGGTGAGGGGGAGCCACTGCGCGTGCGCAAGAGGGTTCGGTAAACAGGTATGCGTCTCCGGTAGGCTAAAAACGTCTGGAGTCACACGCCAGCTTCGAAACAGTATTAGACATTTTTAGCACACCGGAGATGTACTACCGGAGTCGTATACCCGGTTTACCGTACCCCTCTTGCGCATGCGCACTGGCTTTGTTGGGGTGAGGGGGAGCCACAGCTCGTGCGCAAGAGGGTTCGGTAAACCGGTATACGTCTCCGGTAGGCTAAAAACGTCTGGAGTCACACGCCAGCTGCGAAACAGTATTAGACGTTTTTAGCACACCGGAGATGTACTACCGGAGTCGTATACCGGTTTACCGTACCCCTCTTGCGCATGCGCAGTGGCTTTGTTGGGGTGAGGGGGAGCCACTGCGCGTGTGCAAGAGGGTTCGGTAAACCGGTATACGTCTCCGGTAGGCTAAAGACGTCTGGAGTCACACGCCAGCTGCGAAATAGTATTTAGACATTTTTAGCACACCGGATACGTACTACCGAATTACCGTACCCCTCTTGCGCATGCGCAGTGGCTTTGTTGGGGTTAGGGGGAGCCACTGCGCGTGCGAAATAGGGGCCCGGTAAACCGGTATACCTCTCCGGTAGGCTAAAAACGTCTGGAGTCACACGCCAGCTGCGAAACAGTATTAGACGTTTTTAGCACACCGGAGACGTATACCGGTTTACCGGGCCCCTCTTGCGCATGCGCAGTGGCTTTGTTGGGGTGAGGGGGAGCCACTCCGGTAGTACGTCTCTGGTATGCTAAAAACGTCTATTCACAGCGATGCTATTTAAGCCGGAGGCTGTTCCGTTAGTCGTGCGCAACGGCATGTTCGTCGGGTGCAGCGATGGCTGTGTTCGCGGTAGTGTCATCCACGGACGCCTGACGCCTCCTGTCAGAGTGGACGACAACTAATAAAAAAAAAAGACGCCCTCGGGGGCATTGCGTAACCACGTGGTATAATAAAAGGAGCTGCGAACAGCATCGCTTTGTCATCAGTCTTACACGAGAGTGTAATCTGTATTTTTTTACACCAGGCGCAACGCGCGACACCGATCTTCTAAACCTTGTGGGTGTTTCCTAGGGGTAACTGTGTTGGAGACACCTTGAAGGGAGTTTTGAGGCTCAGAGTGCGGCTAGGATGAGAGAAAACACTGACGCTGTAACACTGTGACGTCCTACACTACTTATTTCATGAAAGCATTTGATGAGACGATCGTTCACCACCACTAGTTGGTGCGAGAGTGAGTCGCAGCACTGGCGCAGAGAATGGTAAGGATTTTCCGTTGCACTAGGATGATAGAGGTATGACTGTAATTTCTTTCCCCGTCGGTGGTGGAAGGGCGCAAATTTTTGTTGGCAACTGTTGTACGCACATACAAGAAAGACTGTGTACTTTACGTGTCTGACGTTAAGTGCACTGGCTAGGTTGCGTTGCGTACGGAGTACAGAGTGACTTAAGGGGGCTCGATTGTTAACACGTAGAGCATATGTGAACGATTTTGCACGAAATTTAACGACTGTGGTGTCAGAGATGTGTGATAAATAGAATTCTTTCAGAACTTTTCTTCGCTGTTAGAGGCGCATTAAATATTGTAGATACATCGACAAAGACATGCGACGTGAAAGAGGGCGAAAAAAGCTGCCTGTCAGATTAAATTTACAGCTGCTAGGATTATCCTCGTTAACTTGTAACAAGTGCATTGTACGCGATTACATTTCTCTCATTTCATCTCTTCCTGATAGGTTCAGGCGACGCCATATTTATTTATATTTATAAAAAATGATAGATCTAAGCTTACCGGCTTAGCGCCTCAATCAGTGAAAGCAGACTGGTATTACCTGCCGATAGGTCTCGAGTGGCACGCCCATTTTAACTTTTCACAGGCGACTGCCCGGTTTGGCGTTCCACAGTCCCGTTTTGTCGTCTATACGCTCACGTGTATACTCAGCCTTCTTACGCTGGCGGTGTTCGGTTGGATCGCGCTCCCGGCCCACTTCACAGATTCCAGGGCCCGCTTCCACAAAGCAAATAGAATTCAGTTTTCTGTGTTGTCTTATTCGCAGTCCAAGCCATTAATTGGTTTCGAGGAAAGGAAAAGCGCATAACTGGCTCCCTAGGTCAGTGGACACCTCAAACGCGCTCTGAGGGACGTGACACTGGTGTCCACAAACAAAAACGCGTTACAGGTTACACGGCTGCTGTTGTACCCTCTAAATTGGTTCTAACGGCTTGTACAAAGCTATTACAGCTCTCGCTGTAAAAAGGAATTGTCGCATTATACCTGTTAGACTTTTTATATTTCTAGTGTTGCAACCAGAGTTCTCTGTCAACGAAAAGTTTTACAAAATTGTTCTTTTCTCAGCGGCATGCCCAAGGAAAGAGCCCTTCATTGACGTCGAGAGATCAGGAACGACAGTGAAGAAAAGGCAGAAGCTAGTCGAACTCACGTGCCAGGAGCATGATTTCGGTAACGTATTATCTTGAGTGTTATTTAGGAAAAATAAAAGCTTTTGGGCGGAAGTGTGTATTCAAGACTGTGATAGAGATATTGGGTTTTTCTCTTATTCTCAGTTTGGATCGGAATGGTGTCTGCCAACAGGATCGTCAATGGTTACCGTTACATCGACTTCCGTGTGGACAGCGTTGTGAAAGAAGGTACTGTGCAACATTTTTCTTATCACATTGGCAGCTATAAGCGGTATTTTTTGCAGGCTGCCTGCCATCGCAGGGCAGTGGCGAATCGTTTAACGGCCATCGAATGTTGCAGTTTAACCTGCAGCGGGAGGAACGCCAGAGGTGTGGCTGTGACGTCAGACAACGTGACTCACCGCGCCGCTGCTCCGACCTCCGCTTTGCCGATGGGGTCACGTGATTATGCACGTAACACGCCGTTCGTTTAAAGGGACACTGAGGAGAAATTGAAGTTGGCTGGTATCCATAGAATAGCAGCTCCTGATCACAAAAACGCCACTTTTCCTGAGAACAAGGCTCTTGTAATGTAGAAAATAGCAAGAACCAAAATACAGGTATCGCCGCCACAGGTCAATCTCACAAGTACAAGCGTGATGACTTCTTAGGACAAGAGGCGCCACCTTGGAGGAATTTTCCTTACTTCATGGAAGTCACGAATCTCTGAGGCTTGCAAAAGAAGGTTGCGCACCGCACCGCTAGCTGTCAGAAATCACGAAGTCTGCGTTTACGTCACGATTCACGTCACTTCGTTCTGTGACGTCATAAGAGTTGCCGTGCCGTCATAAGAGTTCCCTGAGTTTGAATCAGATGGGCGGGAAAAAACTTTTTCAACTTCGAATCCAAAATTCTTTGAAATAAATGCTTCTTTCGCGCCCGGACAAGAGGCAACAAAGCCATGAAATGCCGAACTATCAGATTTTGCTAACAAAAAAAAAAATTGATAGAGTTCTCCTCAGTGTCCCTTTAAGGAGGCGACGCCGCTCTCGAATGCAATTTCGCCACGGATGAGAGCGCGGCCTACAGTGTGCCTTAAACGCCTGCGGGACATTTCAAGCGTCTAACCAAGCGTAGTCAAGTGTAATGGAGCTTCCGCTTCTGTCTAACTAGGCTTAGAAGAGTTAAACTATTGCCAGTTTTTACCACCACGGGACCATGAAGCCTCCATGCCATAAAGACGCTGTTGGTAACACACGCGCTCCTCCGGCGGCAGCGCAGCACATAGGCACCAGGGACGGGTGAACTGAGAGTTTCGCCAATGTCCGTTTGGGTTCGGCTTCGTGTTCTGCTCCGTTCTAGCGCCGAGGTCACCCGCGTCGCGTCGACAACGGGAGCCAAAAGTATTTGTTAACCCTTGTCACAAATTCATGAAGCAACTCGACGCATGACGGCGCTTGCCTCGCTCATCTGTCCGGGTGCGGTCAGCCCGCTCGTTCACATTCGGTGAGCCGAGGAAGTGAAGAGGCAGTGCGCTTTCTGGCTCCCCGCAAGGGAAAATATTTCGGAGCTTGCTTTCACTTGCAAACACAGGCGCGCATTCGCACTTCTCGGCAGTCACCTTCAGCGCAACACTCACGTGTTAAAATAAACTGCACATCTCCAACCAAAAAATTCACTTTAACCCAACGTTTCGAAGCCGACTCGGCTCCTTCAACTGGGGTGACGAGGGCAGTAGCTAGCGTCTTTTAAGTATGCAGGGGAGTGGGGGGGGGGGGGCAAAGAACGACAGCTGTGACACGAAAGGCGCGGGGGAGGGGGAGTGGGGTTTGGGCTGTTAGTCACGCTGGCACACTGCAGGGAGGTAGTGAATGGTGAATGGGAAATTTTTGGTTGGAGATGCGCAGTTTATTAT
The DNA here is from genome assembly GCF_052857255.1 of Amblyomma americanum. Taxonomy (NCBI): domain Eukaryota; kingdom Metazoa; phylum Arthropoda; class Arachnida; order Ixodida; family Ixodidae; genus Amblyomma; species Amblyomma americanum. Next base: position 29,959,674 of record NC_135506.1, on the reverse strand, counting down.
AAGTCTTCAAACCCATCCAGACAGGCAACTCTGTCAAAATGTTTAGTTTTCAACACATGTGTTGTGTAGTCTATCCATTCTTGCCCAACAAAAACTTTGGGTACACCTAGTTTAGTCGAGAGCAGCATGGCGGTCCACGCTCCATTTCAAGAAGCGAGCAGGGGATCCTGACGGCGTATAGGCGCTTTTTAATTGACTTGACCAGCGGTAGTGAGCTCACGTGGTGAAGGGCTGATTTAGTGACGGGGCCAATCAACATCACTACATGTGACTCTCCATCGTATTCAATCATGTTATCCTACTCTTTGCCGTCTGCTCTGTCACGGATTGTGATTCTTGCGCATTATCTTCGAACCCGACCGCGGCGGCTGCGTTTTTATGGAGGAAAAACGGTAAGGCGTCCGTGTGCTGTGCGATGTCAGTGCACGTTAAAGATCCCCAGGTGGTCGAAATTATTCCGGAGCCCTCCACTATGGTACCGCTTTCTTCCTCTCTTCTTTCACTCCCTCCCTTATCCCTTCCCAGGCGTGGTTCACGTGTCCAATGATTTATGAGACAGACACTGCGCCATTTCCTTTCCCCCAAAACCAATTATTATTATTATTATTATTATTATTATTATTATTATTATTATTATTATTATTATTATTATTATTATTATTATCTGAAATGTTATAAAAGAAAGTTTTGAGCACTTCTCATGCAAGGGTCAACATATGGTTATCCCTCGGTTATGTGGTTATCTCTGCCATTTCTCTGCCTCGATGAATGACGGCAGTGTCATCAAGCGCTAACAAATTTGTTGTCACTTGGAGAAAAACCTGTCGTCAACTGCTAGTGGCCTGTTGCCACGTGAACGACACTAATTAATCGTAACCTGTGCAGGCGCTGAGAACAGCACCTCCGCAATGACGGGTGTGAAAGTATTCGTGGCGAGGGAGTTTTGCAACACGGCCGACCTCACCAAGGGACGTAGCTACTTCATATTCGGCCGAGACAGCGAACCCCACGAGAAGGACGGCGAAGTTGTGTAAGTTTTCGGATAATGTGCTTTTCTTTTGTTTCCCGGAGAAAAAGGCGGCCTTAGTTCACCGTTGCACGTTTGGCGGGCAATTAGGATGCTGCCTTAATTTCACAGTTCAAAAGCTGGTATGTCTTGAGTGGTCACAGCCACTGCCTCCATTGCCACATGTTCTAAATAGTAGGGTTATTGTCCGCATGGAACGACAAGGCTTGTGTTATTCTGAGAGCTAATGTTGGCCGTTAGTCTTTTACGTAGCTTTTGCCGTGTAACGTTTTAATTAACCTATAGCAGTTCTAACAAGAAAATGAAATCTGAGCTCTACGCTGCGTATTACACTAGTGAAAAGCGATAACTCATTGCCAGTTTTCGGAGCTTTGCGGTTGAGTAAATTTTTTCAAGTCTGCCAGATCCGCCTGACAAGAAACAATAAAGAAACATGCAGTTGCTTGCCGTTTGTCATCCCTAACCACGGTATAAACGTACAGTTAATGTTAATGTCATGGGGCAGAGGGCTTTTTTTGAACGTGTTTCTCCTAACTTCACGTTACAACTAGAATTTCTTCTTTTACTATCAAAGTTTCATCGCATCTTAGGTGCTTTTAGAATACGAATTGTCCTGCTTTGACTTGTATGCATTTCACCACACCAATCAAGCATTGTTGGCCAACACTTGCGGTATATGTAGACTGTGTAATGCGCCTTCCTGTACCTGCGCACTGAATTATAAAAACAGCAGCAGATCATGCGTGAGCCATCCTTACACGATTTTTTGAGAAAAATGAATCCATTTTAAATTGTCTGGTGCAACAGGTGACCTAAGTCTTTTTTCGTAAGAAGCATACCGCGTGCTTTGAGACCAGTCGTGGTCTTTAGTAACTCTGGGTGCAGGTGTGGATGTCTGCTGACTTTTTTACAGCAAGCAGTGGTTTTGCAGCAACCATATGTTTTACAGTACCCAGTTTTATACAGTAACCATGCGTCACGCACGTTAATGCAGTGTCGCGTATCCGTTCATAAAAAACTGGTGTCCCACTTGACACACGCGGCGAGGGAGAGAAGCCAGAGGATGGAAAGGGAACTCGTGAGATCACGAGTGGCGCCATTATGTTCGGACCATTCAGCGTGGTGCATTGCCATGACGTCACTCATGGTGTCACTGTTTTCTCCAATCAGCGTGGAACGTTGCACCTGTCGTGCTACGCCGACGGCACCGCACAAAAGAAGACGTCTTAACAGCTGTCGCTGCAAAAGTTTTGTTGTCAGTAGCGCCTCTTCCTGTTCGGCTGTTCTATTAGTATACGTCACTGTATCGCTGTTGCTTCCCAGTGATGAACATGTTGCAAGTAGCTCAACTTTTAGCCTCGTCATTAATCAAATGCTCATGCTCGCTGCTCTTTGGTGATGCTTTAAAACTGTGCGATCATAATCAGTGTATATTCGTGATCACTTTTCCAGCATGAGGTACGTTTTGGACAAGAACGTGCGACTCTTTAACACCGAAGATGGCAGAGCACCCTCGAGAGGAAGTAGACTGTACTCGGTGCTCATGTGGCTCACGTCGGGATTAGCCAGGCAAGGCGGCTGCCAGGGCCAGTGACGTAGCCGCCACTCACCAATCACACGGCTCGCATTTTCCTGGAGGAAATTCCGGTGCCAGCGTGAACGCGCCCACATTTTGCGGCGCTCCAGCCAAGCATCCACCATACGTCATGAGCGCGTCCGCTTGGCAATGGGAAATTCCGCGAATACTCAGCGCCATGCATCATGGGAACTGTGGGAGCTTAAGGTCCTGAAGCCCTAGAGAGGGCACTGCCTCCAAGCTCCAAGACGTAGACTCACGGGGATGTCATCGCCACTGAACTTTGGGCATTCAGATGCATGTCAGTTTACTATTGTTTTCATTTCAGAAGTGCCGTTTATTGTATTTTTTGTAGGAGCAAACTATCCGTGCGGACGACTTTTTTGTATATGATGCCCTTACTTAAATTATCCATATTGAATACTCATTAGAGGCTCTCAATTTGCTTTCCTCCAGGTTTGTTGAACACGCATCACTCTCGATAGCAGCGGCGTTAAAACAGTAATATACTGCGTCGGATGAAAAAAGAAAGCTAAGCAAACCTACAATCTAGAGGCTGTTCTCTCAAGGCCTCCATTCTTCCATGCAGCGAATTTTACATATATATGCACTTTGGTAGAGAAAGTCTCCAACAACTTAAATGAGTTGCATACATTAAGTGGTAGCCTCTATCAATCTCCTGCCGATAACACGTTCTGTTTTCACAGAAAAACAATTTGATCAGCTTCTGATAGGACCTGATCCACTTCTGATAGGACCTGATCCACTTCAGAGCATCTATCCTATAGTCAAATAACGGATAAAAACTGCCTGCGGTATAAACTTGTCATCTCGGCCGTGGGTGTGTGCAGCGCAAAATATGCCTCTAGCTTATCGCGAAAGGTTTGTCTTCTCACAGGTCATAGACTTCACATTCATAGCAACATCAAAGAGGCAAAACTACTTAATCATGTGGCGTCTCCTGGGATCGCACAATTTCTGCCTAAGCTATGCAGCGAAGAGTGCCGGCTCGTGGTCACTAAGTCAGTGAAGTGCAGCTAAAGGATGAAAATAAAATTATGAATGTGTGGTCTTTCCTTGCTCGCACTTTGGTCCTGAAATGTTTAGTCACTGTAAAAATAAAGACAATAAATATTTCATTATTTTTAGATCACAATATATGTGTGCTTGTGTTTCTGGACTTTTCGCCTTGCTTCCCGCAGTTTTGCTACTTTAGGCTTTGCCAGGATTCATCAGAATGTTATGAAGAAGGTACTAGAACACCATAAACTCGTATCTAGAGTAGGTGCACTCTTTCACAAATGTAATCAGGCAACGAGCGTTTCCTTCTCAGCCACTTAGTGCAGCCGTTACAGCACCCGTAATGAGCAAAATGTGTCTGATGGTTATGACAAATGTTCTGCTTACTTTACACAGGTCTACAGCTTCTGTAGTGCCCAAAGTACTGCTCTACACGGCTAAAAAACATATCACCTTGCTTGGTTGCTTTTGGCACAGACGGCATATTGGGCACACTTCTACAGCTGCCATAACCAACAGCATTCTCACAAAACTCTCTCTGTAAGAGTAAAATGGCTGTTCGGGAATACAAAATACTTAATACTGACACAAAACTTCAACTGTGCAGTTTATCTTCTTTTTTTTTTGAAGGCTTAATCACACACAGCAGCGAATGCAGCTGGGTACCTTTACTGCCACGAATTTGGAAACCAAAAAATGAGACAAAAACGGGTATAAAAAACAGCAAAAACAAACGAGGAACACATACGGTACTTTTATTTTTAGAGCAAAACAACTGATCTAGACCGATGTATTCATTTATAAGCTTATAGAACTTTTCGCCATCCAAAGCATAAACAATGCTCAGTAAAAAGAGCCCGTAAGCAAAGTTCTACACTATGTCTGATAAAAAGAAAGTAAACAATCATTAAATCAAATCAGTCACTGAGTCAAACAAAGGACCAATAATGCAGGTTTATTAAATATTGTGCATAGAATAAAAAATGAACGTAGTATTTTTGGCGGCCCCGTAGTTGAAACCATGGGGACGACTGCCAAATGCAAAATAAGGTAGATTCAACGTAAATAAGCAGCGGTTACTAGTTGCTGCAATTCCAATATTAAAACATTGAAGCTAAAGCAAAATCACAAAGAATAAAATCAGTATAGGCGAACAACGTGTGCAACCCTTCCACTATATGTAATACACTGATCGACAATCCATATGGCTAGCTCATAAATAGGTATGTTCAGCACTATAAAGAAAATGACTAGGTATCAGATACCGTTTCTTGTTCGCATCGCCCGATAATCCGCACGAAATAATAGACCTCAAAGGTGCACGTTCTTCAATATTTCTTGACTTTTCTCTATAAGTAATACACTGATCGACAATTCATATGGCTAGCTCATGAATAGGTACGTTCAGCACTCTAGATAGAAGGACGGGGTATAAGGTACCAGTCACGAATATATGTTTTCCCTCTCTCTCTTGTGCGATGTTACCTCCAGATGTTGACGTGGAGTGGTAGAGGGCGGGTCTCGTGAGTGACCCGGGGGACGTACTTCGCGACTGGTGAGTTTGAGACAGGCGTGCAGGTCTTCTGACGTTGGCACTTGGAAAGGCTTTCCTCAAAAGGTTATTTATTACAATATTTACAGAACTGATTTACATATGCCGAAAGGTTTCGGCCTCTCCGCTTTAACTAAAAAAGACAAAACTCCAAACTCTCGCGACTCCGTATCACCGTCGGCCACCACACGGCCAACCCGATCGGCCGCCGCTCAAGGAACTCCGCTTCTCCAACTCCGCTACCTCGGGACCACCACCGGCCGCACACGGCCGATCTGTCCGGCTGCCACCGACCAACCTCCCGCGCTCTCCTTAGCGCGCACCCATCTCCTTGTCCTCCCGCCAAAACTACCCCCTCAGCCAATAGGTGACTTTCCCGCCACATTTCGAACGCAGCATATCACAACACAAAAGAAAAGCACATAATATAAAACACACGCCTTGCAACGCAAAAGAAAAGCACAAAATATCGAACACACGGCTCGCTGCAAGGTGCCGTGGCTAACTAGAAAAATGCCACAACAAGGGGATAGAAACCATTTACGACACATGCGTCCTGTTAGCCGCTCTGGCCTAGGGTGCCCGGATGCCCGCTCGCCTCCGGCGCTGGCCCACCCGAGCCGTCCTGTCGTCGTCTCCTGCTTCTGATCGACCGACTTCCAAAAACAGACCATTCCTCCTCGCTTAGACCGAGGCTCCCGAAACTCGCGCGCGACGCCGCCCTGAGAGCCTCGCTCTTTTGTCGGCGTGTTCCCCTGCTCCCCATCGGCGGCACTCCCCACGACGTACGCCAGCTGCGTCGTGACAGTACCGCTTCTTGTTCGCACCGCCCAAACAACCACACGAAAGAGTAGACCTCAAAGGTGCAGGTTCTTCAATATTTCTTGATTTTTCTCTATAAGTAATACACTGATCGACAATCCATATGGCTAGCTCATGAATAGGTATGTTCAGCACCCCAGATAAAAGGACTGGGTATAAGATACCGCTTCATGTTCGCCCTCAAAGGTGCAGGTTCTTCAATACTTCTTGAGTTTACTCATTGCCGTTAGCGGCAAGATCATATTTACATAATTTACCTTGCACTCGCACCGTGAGCTATATGTATTCGTTTAGTTGCAGAACGCAGGAGTGACGTTCCGCCTTTCTTCGTCCAGCACCGGTGGCTATAGGGCTCATTGTTTGCTCGACTGTGATAAGTCGAGTGAAGGCGTTGCGCTTTCAGGCGGCAACCTCGCCGCCATCCAGTCTGCGATGTCCTGGAACGCCTTTTCTGGCACGCCTTCTATTTCCGCCAGGATGTTGTGGTAGGCACCCGGGTAGACCTGTTTTCCGGGGAAGAGAGCATCCAGCTGTGTTTCTGTACGTTATGGGTGCAACGACAGCAACGTGCAAGTTCATGAAGCAGCTTCAGTCGCGTGAAGAGATCGCAATTCGAATTTATCGCGAAAGGAGCAGTCAGGTTAACGCTCATTAGGTCCCGCGATCCTATTGGTTACTCTCTCCGGTTCGTCCTTTTGAAAAAACTGTGACAATGTGAAATCAATGAAAGAAATATGAGCGTCGTCACGAGGTGGTCTTGAAGCGTATTAATTTAAACATGCCTTGCACAAGTTATGAATTTGTCGTGTGAGAGTCTTTCCCATACTGGTATCGCATTCGTCACTTGTAAGGACGCATACCGCAACGTGTGCTACTCATATGTGAATGAAGGTTGGCAATTATTCTGCCTACTTCTTTCCGCTTTGGCGAGGTGCATGCACCCTTCACTTGGCGGACAAATAGTGAAATTTTAATTTAGTAAGACGAAAACACTTTTCTTATTGGATGTGTCGTTTCTTGTGTTAAGCGGCGCAGTTTATTGTGAGGATTTATGCTTACTACAGAAATTCTGAAGAGAAACTGATTTTTATTTTTTTTCGCAAACTCCTGAGTACACCTAAGGAATCAGCAGGGTCCAAATGTGAAACAGCCATGCGGCAGGCTTCACCGCAGTGTCAGCTGTTTTAAAATGGGCACAAAAACGCACCAATGGATGCATGAATACATTCCATGCGTTGCTTTTAGAGAAAACGGGGCGGCCACAATACACCCCAAGATTCACTACTGGATCGTATTGGTTGCTATCCCATTCGTAGGATGTGTTGCCGGCATTGTGTAAACGGCAATGGTTTTACCTTATTTTGCTCCATCTTAAAAAAGCCAGAGACGTCCAGCCCCACCAACATCCCAACCCACAGCTGGCTACAATACTGCCTCTTCCCTTTTAATTATTACTGCTTGATCAGTCGACGAGGGAAACATGCACACCAACAAGCCTCGCAAACTGTTTTGCGATGAACACCAGGCACACTTATTGACTGATGCTTTGTGTCCATTCCGCTATGTAATTTTCAGAAAAGGTAGTTTTTTAATAGAAGACAAGGAAATTTCGTAGCGAAGCCTGGCCGAGGTAAAGGAACCCAGCTTCATACCCTTTGAATTGCAAGCTTGCTCCCTTGGTTACAGTGAAGGTGGTCGAAAGTGTTTTAAGGGAATGCCCTTAGGTGGAGTGAATTTGTAATAAGGGAACAATTGCTGATTAGCATCCACCCAAGCGCAGCTAAACGACTACAAAGGAAAGCTATACAGCTTTAAGACAAGCTCCACAGTTTAAAAAAAAAATCCATCCTGGTGTGGGGCGCTCCACACAGGCCCCGCGCACGTGGTGCACGTGGGGGCGCGTAGTACTATAAGTCGTGAGAATGAGAGTCATAGGTTCAGAAACAACGTCCATTGCAGAATTCATTATGAAAGTTGTGATTGTTTTATTTGCCGCAGAGCAACGTGGCATGTTTTGTGGAGCAGATATCTGGAGCTCGGCTACACTGCCAATTCCTTCTAGCCAGTGACCACGGAATGCTTTTCAGTCTCGATGTCACAAGTTTGAAGCGAGTAATGGACAAAAAGAGTAGCATCTTCAAATCTAATTCTCTCGATAATAAATGCCCCTTTTGCTTACGTACTGATGACAATTTGGCTAGAAGGAGTCATATAGTCTATTTTTACATACAACAAAAGTTGGAAGTAGTTGGTCCTTGTTTCGCTAGAATGAAACGCATTATGCAGCAGAAAGATTGAGCGGGGACAAATCAGTGCGCCCAAGCTTCGGAGTAAAGTCCTGAAGGAGGTCCCTCCATAGCCATCGTGGCTAAGGGAATGCGAAGGCGTGGTATATGCAGGAGATTACACGATGGAAACGAAGGAATTCAGGGAAACGCTATGGAAATGTACATGGGGTGAATGCCTGGCCAATGCACCTTAAAAGTCTTGTCGCTGCTGTGGACGGTCTGGAAAAACTCTTCCGTTGCGGCGGGTGCGCATATCTTGTCTGCTGCGCCAACTTGGACCAGCAGTGGCGCCTGGACCAGGTGAGCTTTCTTGTGAAGATTCTGAACGAAATCAGGAAAAGGCAATGAAATCGGCAGCTGCGGGCAGCAGCTCTTTGGCTTTCAGTGCACGCGCTCGAGTGCTATCCTTTCCGCCCTGTCCTGGTGAAAATGTACGCCATTTGCCAGAAGTGTTCACAACACGTGGTTTGAATTTCAGCCTTGCAAAGGGGAGCTTATAGAACACACCCCTAGCTCTAAATCTCTCCTCTGGAATAATGACCACCGTCTTCATAACCTTTTAAAAGGACACTCATGAAAAATTTGAGTTGGTCCATGCCAGCATAAAGCTGCATTTTAATCACGCAGAAGCTGCTTCTCATAAAAAAGAGCTTTTACAAGCTAGACTAGGTAAAAAACATAAGTACCACCACCCTCGGCCATTTTCTCAAGCAATTTCAGTGCGCCGACAAAGATTTTGGGTGATATTCATAAGGCTAAGTACTAAACTGCCATTCCCTTCCAAACATTTATCACCAAGTCCCTGTCGGCGTAGACGTAGCGAGTTTGAATCGATTAGCAGAAATGTCTAAACTTAAAAATTTTTAGCAGCGATAAATGCGTTTAATATTGCCGGCAAAGCATCAACACACACAAAAGGGGCCATAGAAATTCTTTTATGTAGAAAAAAAATGGATGGGGCTGCCCTCAGTATTCCTTAATACATTTAGGCTTTTAGAAGTGCCTTCAGGTGACGATAAGTTTTTATGGCGTAAAGGCATCTCTGGCTGACCAGTTCCATGAGCCCAGGTATTTTCGTCAACTCAAAGTGGGGTCAACGACCCATTTCCTACTTCGCGAGTCACCATACATACCGAAGAACGGCAGATAAGGAAGATAAAAAGAAAACCATGTCAGCAAACTATGCAGGCCAGGTAGACTGGCATAAAGAACACACGAAGACAGTACAAAGGTTCACAATTAGGCAGTGGGGCTAATGATAACATTGCTGCGCAAAAGCTCCTGATATAGCCCTAAAAAACTCTTCAACAGGGTTCTTAAAAAAGAAGCAGATAATTGTCAACACGCCCCTATAATAGGGATGTGGTGGATAGTTGTCCCATGGCTAAGTTTATGCCCGAACCTACCTCCTTTATACTATTCCGCATGCTTTCTGCTCTATCTTGATCAGGCTACTCTCTCGCTGTACCCACAAACCATCTTATCTTTTGTTACTTATTTCCACTATATTAAATTTCACCATTCATTGCCAGGCGTTTCAGCATCCTCAGATTACTTGCTCAACGCAGCCTTAAGCATCTTGGGATTAAGGAACCTCACAAGCCGGTGTTCTCTGTATAACACGAGATGCAATGACAGCTCTTTGCTGCGGTGAATGTAATTTCATTATTAATTACAGATTATTATTTGCCTTTATTATTCAACCAATATATAAATTAATACGTTAATATATTATTACATTAATTAAATAACCACATATTATAAATTGCCTGAAACGCTAAGGCGCCCGTGTGCTGTGCGATGTCAGTGCACGTTAAAGATCCCCAGGTGGTCGAAATTATTCTGGAGCCCTCCACTACGGCACCTCTTTCTTCCTTTCTTTCACTCCATCCTTTATCCCTCCCCTCACGGCGCGGTTCAGGTGTCCAACGGTATATGAGACAGATACTGCGCAATTTCCTTTTCCCCAAAACCAATTATTATTATTATTATTATTATTAATTGTCTTTTTCTTTGGTGAAGTGCACATGACGTCAATGTGCTTGCACTCGTGACTTCCCTCTGTTCGGAATACTCAGCGGGGCAAGTTGCCACAGCGCAGTGCATACAGTGACGTCATGTGTGACACCACTGCATGCTGGCCAATCAGCGGTACGCGGGGTTACGTCAACGCTGAAAGGTCCGAAAACGTGGCCTTAACCGTAGTAGCTGTGAAACAACAAATCTGTGGGGTTTTAAACCCGAGTCCTACCTCCAGTGCCACAACTCCTGCAGCGGCCCAGCCCACCGGTATGTGGCCTTTGTAGCGCAGCGGGTCGTTCCTCTGCCAGGACACAACGTTGGCATCCCGAGTGAGCAGCGTCAGGTCCAGCGCTGCCACGGGCATGCCGGGCACCAGGCGGCCCAGGATCTTGGTCGTGGTCCTCTAGTGTGCCGAGCATGAGAAGTCTTATTAGGCGAGATTTGTTAGACCTCAGATCGGCGAAATCCGCGTACTTACATGAAAGTATGCAAGAAAGAGCTATGTATGGCCAGTTAGGAATACTTGAGAAAATTCCGCCAAGGAAGCCCTTGCAAAAAATTTTTTAGACAGTCTATACACTGTCCATAGACTTCTGTATATAAAATCTATAGTCTCTCTAGCGACAAACCCCAAAAGAACAGTCTATAGGCGATACAGATCATATAGACAGTCTATAGACAACCTATAGATTTATGGCCATATACTTTTAGTAGACTTTTGTATACAGACAGTCTATAGACTGTGAACAGACAAAAAACAACTATAGGAAGACAATAGAGTCTTTAAGAAGTGTATAGCCTGTCTACATACCATTTTTGTAAGGGAGACTATGGGTTGCAGTTGCCGGGGCACCCTCACAGTAGTAGAGAGAGGGCTGGGCAGAAGGGAAGGGGTGGTAGGGAGTACTCAGATTTCGCGCATCTGTCTAGTCGTCGTCTGGCCAGATGCAAGGTTGTCTTGTGGAAACCATGCGAAGACTTTTCCTCTTGTTGAAACGTTGGCTAGCGGACTGAGACTTCCAGCCTCTGAATTCATTTTGTGCCTTCTTACGCTCTATAAAAGGTTATTAATTCTCCCTCAGCGAAATTAGACGCATTACCTTTACTTGGGCGCACGCAGGGACACTGCGGCTAACGAATGCGCATGCGGAAAACGCTACGTACGTAACCGTACCCTGAGGGCGTACGCGCTCTAAGCTGATACTAGCGACAGCACGAAGAGGACGGGTTGCGTTGAGAACGTGGCGGTGCGCTTTTCAAGTTTTCGATCAAATACATCATCGACGCTGCATTCTACGACACGATAGGTTGCCTTTAGCTTCGGCAATCACTTTTAATCCGCGTACTGTACTGTCACCCATACACCAAGGGCTTGGCCCTCCAAGGGCCGTAAGCCACATTGCTCGAACACTGCGGGCCTGTCGTCGAACCATGCAGCCCGTATCGGCCATGCCATAGATAAATGCCACCGTTGCATTAACATTGACAAGAATACTTGTCAAAATGCTCCCACAGGCCTAAGCTCTGAAGTTCAACGAGTACAAACGGTGGTACTTAAATATCTCGTTGCATTTCCGCGCAGACAATTTTGCTATCTCGCTTACTGGTAATAATAATAATAATAATAATAATAATAATAATAATAATAATAATAATAATAATAATAATAATAATAATAATAATAATAATAATAATAATAATAATAATAATAATAATAATAATAATAATAATAATAATCGTTTTTTGGGGGAAAGGAAATGGCGCAGTATCTGTCTCATATATCGTTGGACACCTGAACTGGCCCGTAAGGAAGGGATAAAGGAGGGAGTGAAAGAAGAAAGAGGTGCTGTAGTGGAGGGCTCCGGAATAATTTCGACCACCTGGGGATTTGTAACCTGCACTGACGTCGCACAGCACACGGGCGCCTTAGCGTTTTGCCTCCATAAAAACGCCGCCGCCCCGGTCGGGTTCGAACCAGGGAACTCCGGATCAGTAGCCGAGCGCTCTAACCACTGAGCCATCGCGGCGGGTTCGCTTCCTGGTGCAAGCACAGCTCACAATTTAGAAATGTCTGCAAGAGCCAGCTAAAAACTCCGAAGTTTCTAGCAAACGTTTCAATATCATGCACTGTAAACAAAATTTAGACTATGTGGGAGTAAAAAGGTTGTAAGCAGTCCCCTAGTGGACTCATTTTTATTTACGGGCAGGGTATGCTACCCAAGTCCCGGGGTAGATTTAGATCATCATCATCATCATCATCATCATCATCATCATCATCATCATCATCATATCATCATCATCATCACCACCATAACCACCACCACCACCATCATCACCATCATCATCATCGTCATCGTCATCATCATCATCATCAGCACCAGCAGCAGCCTGACTACATCCACTGCAGGGCAAAGGCCTCTTCTAAGTCTCTTGCCAGTTGCGCCCACCCTATGCCTCTTTGACTTTTTATACAGGATGTTTTCTCTTGGCAACGGTGGCACATTTCTGCGGCAAAGAATAGCAACCTGATTCACTTAGCATTGGAAGGCAGCTTTTAAACGTGAGAGCGGAGCTTTTGAGGTTAGTAAATAGAGGAGACTGAAACCTCGGTGAAAGTCTTCGTTCGTTACTGCTAGAACATCGCATGTATTAAAGTGAGAATTTTAAGGACTTTTTTCTATAAACAGTCTATTGACTATGAACAAACCAAGGGAAATATCTATGGGAAAGCAATTTAGTCTATAAGAAGTCGATAGAAAGCACGTAGACCATTCTTATGAAGGTATTACGTTCGCCAAGGAGACGTAATGCTTCTAGCTTCACCTTGTACCAGGGGGCCAATTCCTTGCTCGGGGCAATCAGCGGCGACACGATGATGATTCCGGCGAAGTCGTGGACACGCTTCTGAGCTGCCATGAGAGCCAGTGTCCCGCCCTGGGAAAAAGGGCACTTTATCTAACTTTCTTTTTTTTCAGCCCCTCAGTAGCTTTTGTCTTTATGTAGAAGGCCTTTTTGTCAAGCCACTCACGTCAGCAACTGAAGATCATGGATTTATTTTACCTTAGTCATGGCGCTCAGCGCGGAAACAATTTAGCGCAGGGATATTCGGGTTCGAGGGAAAACGAATCCCCTTTTCACGGAGAAAATTCGCCGGTATACATTTCCACTACGGTGTCCCTTAAAGGGGCTCTGAAACGCTTTCTCAGGAGAGCATATTAACTCACCTAATCACTGCACTGCGTTGCCATGAAAACCAGAGCCAAATAATACTCTTCTACACGCAGCAGACGACCCACAATCGCGCGTCAAAGTTGGCGAGCCCTTCCCGGCGACTTTTCATGCTCGCAACCTCCTCCGTCCCCCGCATCTGCGTAGACAAGGTGAGAGGTGGCCATTGGTTACATTCTTATAAGCCGCTTATCTCCGGCGGGTCGGGAAGCTCCGCTCCCAGAGGGGGGTCGGCGAAGGAGCGCCTACCTTCCAGAGTGCAAAAAGTGACGAGAGGAGAGGGAAAGGCGCGAATACGCTGAAATTCAAATTTTAACTATATATACAGATAACTCAGCTTCTACAAAGCGCATTTAAAAAAATCATTGCTGGACACTATTCGTGAAGCGGCGTGCTTCAATATCCCAGACATGCCGCAACTTTATTAGAGCCCCCTTCACAGCCCCTTTAAAACTGAAGCCTGTTGGGCTAGTAGTTACTATAAGGTCAACGGAACTTGTAGACGGGCCAGATGGTTCATAGCTTCAAGAAGCAGTAAACCGCATTCACAATACATATACAAGGGGGAGGAAGAACATCGAACCAGCGCTTGTACAGGGTCCTTCTCCTTTATGTCTGTCTTGTGAATGCGTGGTACTACTTCCTGGAAAATTAGTTAGGATGCCTTGAGGGAACCAAACAGACCACAAGAGAACAGAAACCGAGAAGCACATGAGCACGTATGTGCGTGTTTCGTCATTTTCTGCTGTGTGTGCGCTGTTGAACAAGTCGGTCAAAAGTTCACCATAGCTTCGACCACAGTGACAGCCTTAACTGGAGCATATGGAGCATTCACTCGTTACGTGGTAGGTGCTTGGTTTGAATCGCAGTACCGCCCGGCACATAATGGCTTTTGCAGTTTGTCCGAAAAACTTTATCAGTGAGCAATAAAAGAACACGCCTGGCCGGGAGGAGTTTGTGTTATCCTGGTTACAAACGCTTGAAAGAAATAGTGTCAGGTGCTTCAGTACTCTGCGGCGTTGTGACCGGTATAGGAGCATAGTAGTTTATCCGTAGCAGTGACATTCATAAGGATGTTGGGCAACTAGAAGAAGACTGCAGACTGACCAGTACTTCAAGGCTCTCGCCAGCCCACAGACTGACTTATTCAGCCCGGTGCGCCAGTCGACCATCTGTACATGTTTTTCGGCGCTGATGTGTCCACTGCTAACTATATATTCTTTTCCACGCGACGAACTGTGATACCCCAAAGAAGAGATGTGTTCAGATGACCTCCGATAACAGTTGGTCTTTCTTGGTGCACTTAATATTGCGTCGGGAAGCAAAACTCTGCGCAACGCCAGTGTGCTCAAATGTGCTAACAACAGCGCGTTCGTTCCACGAGTAATGTGGTATGCGCTGACCATGGAGTGACCGATGAGGTAGACGGCCTTGCGTGAGAACTTCCGCCTCGTCTTGTCCACGTGAAACAGGATGTCGTCCAGGTAGTCGTCGAATGTCTTCACGTTCGCCCGGCCCCCCTCGCTCATCCCGTGGCCTACTGAAAGCGGAAAAGAAAAAAAATTAAGAAGTTATTGAAAGAATTAGGTTACAGCTTAGTTGGAGATTCGTAAAAGATTCGAAGACAGCTGTTAATGGTCGCAAATCTGACGAGAAGGAGGCTGCTGCTTAGCGCTGAGGATTTCTGCAGTCTGACTGCGGCAAGGTCTTCCTAACACGAACCTCGTCCGAGATGGCAGTTCAAGGTCCGGCCCAGTAGGTGAAGAAGCCGTGGTGTGTGTGCGTGCGTGTGTGCGTGCGCTTGTGCGTGCGTGTGCGCGTGCGCGTGTGTGCGTGTGTGCGTGTGTGCGTGTGCGCGTGTGTGTGTGTGTGCGTGTGTGTGCGCGTGTGCGTGTGTGTGTGTGTGCGTGTGCGTGCGCGTGCGCATGTGTGTGTGTGTGTGTGAGTGTGTGTGTCCATTAACTAAAATCCATTAGCCTCAGCATGGCTAATGGATTTGAGCCCCGCGGTAGCATGGCCGCGGTAGCAATGCCCTTCGAAGATTTGTCAGAGACACAACAACTTATATGGCCCCCGTGATAGTCCATATGTGTATGTGACCTTTGTGGGAGATTGTATCAATACTTTACCACGCGCATATGAGGCAGCCGACAAAGTATACTTCCTTATTAATGTTTTCGGAACAAGAAAGCCTCCAAGCAGCAGCATTTCCTTCCAGGCTTCTGGAGAGGTCGCACATTAAACAGAGAATTGTGGAGCGCAGGAAAGGGCAGAACATGGCTTGTATATATAGTTTGCGTTCGCGTGACCAAATGCCAAGAAATAAGGCCTTTTCTAGCGTTCCTTCTTCCTGACACTTTTGTTGCACGGCGTCAGATTAACACCTCTAGTTACAGTTAAAGAGATCGTTCCCGTTCCCTTCAATATAAACGACGCATATAGCCTTGTAAATTTCATGAAATTTTAACACTTTTAATGAGGTCGAGAAGGATGCTTACATATCTTTCAGAGTATATATAGAGAACACAGCATAGTGCTAAATATAATATAGAAATAGTGCTAAATATTTCGGAGCGTTACCCTTCAAGACACTGTAGTTTCGGTTCAGAGAAATTTTGTGTGAAATTGGCTGACGAGTATATACACTCACCGAGATCTTGGATGAAGACGTAGCAGCCCAGTCCGACCAGCATCGTAGCCAGCGTGTCGTAGTACGGGACGCCACTGTGCTCCATATACCCGTGGATCATGAAAACCAGCCCCCTGCAGCGGCTAAGATAAAAAAAATGGCAGTGGCTTAACATGGCTAACCCTGGAATACAGCGAAAAGCAAGCACGCTTGATAAGCGTCTGAGGCTCGTCCATGGCAGCTCCGCTGTATGCTCGCTACAGCCGTTCTATATGTACCCACACGACCACGTGGCTATGACGTGGTATAACATGCTCTTAGGACATCACCATCGGATGTCATCACGTGGCGTCACATCACCCTATCGGAAGTTCTTAAGGTCAAAGGTAAACCCGAAGGTCACCCAATGACAAAGGTAAGAAATCAGAGGCCAACTCAAGGTCAAAGGTCAAAGTTCAACTAACGGTCATGGGTAGAGGTCAGCGGTCAAGGGTTCGACACCATAGCTGTGCCACATATGGTCATACACGGCTAACGTGGTTGGGCTGAATGTCGTTCAAGGTCGTTCTCCGGCCTACGCGACAACTGCTTCACCTAGCGTAGTGAAGCTTTTCGCTTCAATAACACTTTGAACTAGGACGGGCCATTCATCCTCACAGCGCCAAACATGGGAACTCGCGCGATATCGAAGAGGATTTCAGAAAGAAATGTTCACTTATGATATTGTAACTTTTCCGCTAGTGTACAGAGGAAGGAACTAACCAATCCTTTAATGTACAACTGAGTGGTAGTGCTACACATATGTCAAGCCTGCGACAACACGTGACAAAACAGAGGGAGCCAAACCCATGACTTCCGCTTGTATAGTGCGCGCCTGCAGGGTATCTGCAAGGCGTCTGCAAGGCACACACGCTCGCTCACCTATCTATATAAAGCGAGTGTTCGGCTTGACGGCACTATAATACGGCACTATAGTGAAGGGAGGAGCCCGATCATTCACCGAGGTGTACCGCGCCTGATTTCCCTATCAACCCTACCCTTTGATTTCCGCCTTCCTCCGTATTACGACGCCACCAACTATGCCGCGTAACCAAAAACACGGCCTTAACTGCTGTGGGCGTTAAAAGTGCAATGTCTACAGATTGCTGAAATCTAGCGATAGCGATCTCAGTGTGAGCAAGGTTGAAAACAGTCTGCAATACCACGTTGTTGAAGGATAATTGCTGCACTTCGCAATGAAAGCCTTTAACTCCGAAAAATTCACCATAACTTTTGCGGCGTCACGCCAAACTTGCTGACATCTCGACCATGACTGAGCGATGGTACAGATTTTGTGAAAAGCATGCAGCCCAAGGGTTCTGCTTCTGAGCGCTGCAGCACGGCTCCTTTTGCATACCCAGAGACCTTAACCCCACGAAGGCGGGAGGAACTTAAATCCTCAACCCTGCCAACCTTAGGACTGTCAGATGTGCTAAATGGTCCCGCTGCATGGCTTGGAACCATAGGCCTAGGCTGTATAGTTTTGACAAAGGCTGTACACGAGAAAACCTGAAATCCTGTACAAATCGCGGTCCGAATACGACAAGTAGTCGATAAGCCGAGTAACTGGGCCTCACTCGAATGCCTCTCGGGTATAGATGTGGACTCAGGAAAAAGCGCGCGTGTCCAACCTCAGACTGGTCAGAGGCATCCAGGACTTGCAGCAGATCTTCTGGCCGTGATGATTGACGAATTCGTCGGTCTCGACCTTGAAGGATCCGGGCAGGGCGACGTTCACCGACACAGCCGGCCAAGCCATCCTCCCAATCGTATTCTTCTTCTTCTTCGTCCCTCTTTCGGGCAGCCATGGGCAATTAACTGTCGAGCGGTCACAGAGGTGTACAGCGCCTGATGTGATGCGAAGGCAAGATAACCGCTGGTCCTTAAGGGTAACAGAGTGAATGCCAACAGAAGGATGGAGGTGAAATTTCTGAGGCCCGTGCACTGTGCGATGTCCGTGCACGTTAATGAACCCCAGGTGGTCGAAATTTACGGAGCCCTTCATTACTGCGTCTCTCATAGCCTGAGTCGCTTTGGGACGTTAAACCCACATAAACCAAACCAAACCATCCAACAGAAGGCAAACGCAGCAGGGGGCGGCAGAAAGTTAGGTGGGCGGATGAGATCAAGAAGTTTGCGGGGATACGGTGGGCGTAGATGGCAAAGAACAGGGTTAACTGGAGAGACATGGGAGAGGCCTTTGACCTGAAGTGGACACAGTCAGGCTGCTGATGATCATGATGAATCATAGTTCTGCGCTCTCAATGCCACAGGCCCCCAGCCACTTGCTTCGACTCGTAGTTTTCCAAACGGCGACGTTGTCTCATGAGCACCTCAAGATTTGTCTTCAAAGGCAACACGTGCGAGCACAGAAAAGGTCGCAAGTAATTTCATCATCACCAGCATCATCATCATCATCATCATCAGCCTGACTACGCCCACTGCTGGGCAAATGCCTCTCCAATGAACCCTGTCCTTTGACAGCTGCAGCCCCCGTATCCCCGCTAACTTCTTAGTCTCATCCGCGCTCCTAACTTTGTGCTGCCCCCTGCTACGCTTGCCTTATCGCCTGGCGTTGTAATTTGTTGTAATTGCGTGCTTCTAAATTCTAGAGTAAATGGCAAAATAAAAAAACCCATAGAAGCTACGGGTTTCAACTACAGACTGGCGCTTTCAAACGCTGTTTTATTTTACTGCTTCAAAGCCCAGTCCCATGCATGATTACGACAGCGTGTATTTCTTTTACTAAGTTGGTAGTACACTCTTGTTTCGGTGAAAATACGGTGTCTGTCGGTGCGAAGCAACCGGGCCCGGAAGAGGAGCCACCCTCCTCTGGGTGCACATCCGGGCAGCTGCCGGTAAATTGCATCTCTCACCTAGGGAATCTACGACCCTCACCCGCGCCACCCACCTGCTGCCTCCAAAAGGTCTCCACCCACACTTCCACCTTCCGCAAGCCTATACGCACAAGAAGCCTACCGCAAAATCAAATGCGTATTAGAAACACGATCACTTCAAAACCGGAATGCACAACCGAAGCTGCGAACAAAGTTTTGTCGCTTGCAATCGTATTATCGCCTGCGCGTTTTCATTTTTCATGAAATGCTTGCATTTTGCCAGAGGATGCGCTGCTTGTTTCACACGTGTCATCACAATCATCATCTTCAAGGGAATGGCCTATACCCTATTCTCATCGCAATCATCGCTTAAAGGAAAATAAATGCACATTCATTTCCGGAAATCTGGTACGTTAACAGAGACCCGGGTCTAAGAGTGGTCGCCCTGAACAGCTCTTTTCTTTTCTGGTTTTAGCTCAGAGCTATTCGTTACATCATCAACATCAGCATAATTGTACTGTGCCCAAAGAGCCCCTAACACTAATCTTTTGACGATTTCGCAGCTGTTTCTACTAATACCATGCACTGACGCTACCGCAGCACGACATCGCGAGAAAGGCATTGGGGCCTTTCTATTTTTCTTTCTTAGGGAAATAAAGAGTGG
This sequence comes from Amblyomma americanum, assembly GCF_052857255.1. Lineage (NCBI taxonomy): Eukaryota > Metazoa > Arthropoda > Arachnida > Ixodida > Ixodidae > Amblyomma > Amblyomma americanum. Next base: position 29,939,970 of record NC_135506.1, on the reverse strand, counting down.
TTTTAATTGAATTGCACTGAATTCAAAATAGAAAGAAGACGAAGAAGTTATCGACGAAGTGCAGCCCCTTCGATTGCTCGCTACCAGAATCGACGCTCAAGAATTTCTTCCCGTCCACTGTTACACGTCAAGGTGAGTGTGCGCTGTTCAGTATTTTGCGCAGTAGGAAACTTCATCTGTGCGTGCCCTTGCATTTTGCTTAGCTGTGGCCAACGGAACAGGAGGTTATGAACTGCTGTTCCAGATCATCATCCGTGCGCTAAGATCAGGCCACCTAGTTCTGAAAGAAATGGCAAAGGGATACTAAAAGCAAAGACAGTTGTGTCCACTGAAGGAGTCAAATGTATCAATAAGAGGTGAGCGAATGTATGAAACTTTCTAATAGCGAAAGAAATACCCACCTATTGGTTATTTGGAACTCAGAGCTTTTCGAATACTTCACATATTTTTCTTTAACTACGAAGTTTCCGTGGAAGCTGTGTAGCTTTCGGTTGCATAGCGTATGGCTGCGCTTGGGTGGATGTCAACGAGTAATTGTTCTGTTATAACAATTCTGCTGAACCTTGGGGATTTCCTTAAACAGTGGACTAACCCTGCTCTCACATCGAGTTATTGATCAATTCGCTCTCGCCCTACGATATGCTAGCCGTCCTGGTTAGATCTGCTGGAAGAGCGGCTGCCTCGGTGAGGCGGTGGTTCCAGTTCGAATCTCGAAGCAGGACAAATTATTTTATAACTACGGATCAGGAAGGTGTGATTACACAAATGTTATAGTTTTGCCAGACGAAGCTACATAGTTTTATTTGTAGCCGTGTGGCTGCTGTGGGGTGGAAGCTAATCAGTAATTAAACCCTTATTACTTTTCGAATAATTGCCACGAGGTTAGAATAAGGCCTGTCATATTTTCATTCAATAACTGTTCCGAAAACTCGGTCCGCACTGATGCCGCATACTATCCTGCCGCGATCAGTAAGCGCGAGATGAAGGGTTCAGTGCTGTGACGAGGCCCATTTGTGTGCAGCGTTCATAAGGCTGTTAAATGGCCTCAAAGACTGCACGACGCGGCAGGGCTAAGACATGTACAGCAAACCCTGCCGTTAAACCGATCTCGGAGGCCATGCCTCCCACGTAGCTGCCACCCTGGGTCTAGTTTTTTCTCTTTCGTTAGCAACAAAAAAAGTTAATTAGTTAATTTTCGTTTACGTATAACTTGAAGGTCATGGAGTTAATACCGCTGATTTCGGGTGCGACCCTATAGTGGAGATTAGTTTTGCATCTTTTAACAGCCCTAGCGTTAACTACGCAAGTTATAGCACCGCCGTTATAGCACCGCTGGCGTTGGCGCTTCAACGTTTCACGCAATTGCTCGTTTTGTACGAATATTAGTAGCGAATATATACAGCACAAATATTCGATTCGTAGTAGATTTGGTTCTATCACTGTTCGATTCGTATTCGATTCCGTTTTTAACTACACTATTCGTATGCGATTCGGTTTGGAAAAATTACTATTCGCACACCACTAATATTATTCGGGAACGTTTCTTTTATTAGACTGCTGGGGGGTAATGGCGCAACACGTAGCCAGCGTAACATTTCGCTGCTATTCACATTCGACAACACCTGCTCGTTCATGCACATTGCCGTACAATCACATGTGTAGGATTTGCGTTATCCGGTGTCAGTTTGCTAGTTAAAATTACCGGCGCGTGCTTATGTATACTCAACTGTAAGCACGATTACTTACGTACATGCAACGAGATTGACACGAAAACGGACGATAGCTATAGGACCGGGGTCTTACAAATGCTCGATATGCCTATGGCCTTTTGTTATATTACTTGTACTGGCATCGACTTTAAGCATATATGTATTGCTTTCGATTTCAAAAAGCGTGTTTCAATCTTCTAGTCATGCTCTGAGATGCGCAGCGACTGAAAAGTTATCAAAACATTTATTTGTACTGGCATCTACTTTCAGCTTGCCTTATTTGATTTGATTTTGAGATGCGCGTTTCAGTCTTGCATTCATGCTTTGAAGGTGCGCAACCGCAAAAAAGGTGTCAAAACATATATGCCTTATTGGTAACCGTAACACAAGGTTTCATCTGTCGGACGGAACGAAATACGAAGAGACCTTACAAAGGCGCTCCGGCACAGCTGACATTCGTGTGATCTTGGGGATCTTGGTATTGAACATTGTGCTGCCGATGCGTTTCGCCTGTGTGCCGTTGTCATACATTCCTGCAATTATGTTATGCATCACTACTCTAGCCACGTTGTTCCGCGGGTCACTGTCTCTCATTAACTCCTCACTTGGATCCGCTGTTTGCAACAGCTGGCAAACATTAGAACCTCCAAAAAAGTCAAAATGGGATTTAGGAAACAGGCGACATACATACGTGGTGTGCGATGTCAGTGCACGTTAAAGATCCCCATGTGGTCGAAATTATTCCGGAGCCCTCCACTACGGCACGGCTTTCTTCCGGTGGCTGAGTGGTTATGCGCTCGGCTGCTGGCCCGAAAGACGCAGGTTCGATCCCGGCCGCGGCGGTTGAATTTCGATGGAGGCGAAATTATAGAGGCCCGTGTGCTGTGCGATGTCAGTGCACGTTAAAGAACCCCAGGTGGTCGAAATTTCCGGAGCCCTTCACTACGTCGTCCCTCATAGCGTGAGTCGCTTTTGGACGTTAAACCTCCATAAACCAAACCTCCTTCTTCCTTTCTTCTCTCAGTCCCTTCTTTATCCCTTCCCTTACGGCGCGGTTCAGGTGTCCGCCGAGATATGTGAGACAGATACTGCGCCATTTTCTTTCCTCGAAAACCAATTTCCAATTTTTCAATATGTGGTGGGAGTCTGTGCAAACGTATTCATTGCAATGTAATCGTTAAAGACGCAATCTGCTGTCGGAGACGAGTATAACAAATTTGAATATTCTTGCAGATCTTTGTTGATGATAACACTAACGAGGGTAGAAATCGCGATTTTGGCAGGGTTTGATATTTCAACTTGCAAAGAAAATCAAGCCAGAATCGATGGTAGCGCCCGTGTTGGGTTAAAACTTAGCGGCTTTCCATGTTATGGGGCTATGCCACCTGGAGTGAATCTATTACACCTTATCAATAGGTCTAGGCGCAAATGTATTGCGATATTTTTGCTGAAAGAACCTTCAGCCCTTTATTTTTTTCTCTTGCAAGTAGTCGCCGTTTCTTGCACAGTCTGACCCTCCTTTCTCATCACCTCATGAAATATTCTCAATGGCAGCCGACCACTATTCCTGCAATGGCGCAGCCATCGGCAGCGCTACTGCCGGCACTGTCGGTCGTTGGTATCTGACGCATATCGTTGGTCCTATTTATTGGTAGTAGTTTTATAAAATTATTCTAATGCTGTGCACTAAGTTTTAATGAAATGCTTACCCCTGCCAGCCACCTGGGTGGCGCGACAGTCATCGTGTTCGTAATGTCAGGGTTTGCAGACGCGAATTGCAACTAAGCGAAATTCGAATATCGAAAAAAAAATGTTTTGAATTGTTCTGCCTGGCGTATTCTCAGCGCCAATGCCTTGAACCATAGTGCTTTCATACACGAGCATAGAGGCGGGAAATCAAGAGCGAGAAGGCAACGAGGCACAGGTGAATTAGTTTCCGAAACTTTATACTACCGTAAGACTAACAGCGCTTGCATATTTCATCACCACCAACGTCATCAGCAAACGACCAGGTAATGTCACCCTTAGAGAAGCGCCCGCCTAGACTCATGCAGCGCCGCCACCTCGTGGTGCGAAATGCAGCATTACAATGATAGTGCATAGAGAAAGAGAGAGAGAGAGAGAGAGAGAAAGAGAGAGAGAGAGAGAGAGCTGTACTGCCTGCCAACAGATGCCACCACCGGGCTGCTGGCGTCGGGACAGGAACACGAAGCGTTCGAAACATCGACACGTCTTGACAACTCAGGGGTAATAGCTGCCACTTACGCATATGTAGCGTCTGGGCAAATGAGGCGATAAGAGACAGAACCAGGTGATATAATTCAGGCCTTTGCCGGGAGAGCGTTTCTTCGCCCTTTTTGAGCCGTAAAGAAAAATGAGGCCTGGCACGGGCGTGATTCTCTAGCCAAGCCCAGCTGCGCCCCGTTGTTGTCGCCTACATGTCTGCCTTGCTGGTACGTATGCTCTTGATCCGATGCCGTTATAATGGATGGTATCTCGCCCCAACTTCCGGCGTTCAGTCATGGACTTCCGGTTGACGGAGCCTCGCCTGACCCCCCAGCAGCAGACGTTCCTGGCACGAGCGGGGATCATTCTGCTCGTCGTCATCGTCGTGATGGCTACTCTCGCCCTGGTGCTCACGCGCAGTCGCCGCGAGGTGTCGCCTCCGGCGCTGGCTTTCCCTGCTCCACGGCGACTGCGCGGCCCCACGCAGCTCTGCAACGCCACCCTCGTGCCGTCTGGCCGCAACTTCGCTGAAGGCGAGGCTTATATATACCCACAACTAAATCTTGCATTGTTTTTCTCATGTTATAAAAATATGGGAGAGAAACATAGTGCCACTTGTGCAGCGTACATTTAGAGGGCCATGGGTTGAGGTCCACCCCTCCCCCTTAAGAAGTGGATAATGGATTTTTTGGAAAGCAGGGAGAGGGGGGGGTGCTTAAAACTTTAATCCATGGTTGCTTCATAACTCAAGGAGGAGTAGCCTATTTGGAGCAGCGGCACCAACAGTAATAACGCGTAGGGTCGAGTACAAATGTTTATGGGATGCAGGTTCACGGAAAAAGGTTTACTTTTACACAATCAATCATGGCAGGGCATTAAAAAGCCTGTGAAGTTGAGTGGCAGCCGGGCTTCGCCGCAGTATTTTTTTTCAAAGACAGCCACATCCCGTAAACGTTTGTTCGCGACTTGTATATACATCTGCAAAACAAGATGGAGAAAGTCACAGGCTTATAGCGCTCTAAAGCAGGCCGAAGTGGAAACAGTGCTTTGTGCGGCCATGCTCATCGTCATTCTATATGCCCATTCCAGGATGCCTTAGGTGGTGGCAACCCCTGTGACGACTTCTATTCTTACGTGTGCTCGGGTTGGTTGCACAAGCCGTCCTTCGTGAGTGCCCACCACTCCCAGATGACGCTGCTTTCCTGGCGGGCCCGCTCTAAACTCAAGAACATGGCGCATGGCATGAAGGCGGCCGGCACCAACACAAGGTGAGGCACGTTATGACGTATTCGTCCTTTTCGACGGCAGTCGTCGTTCGCTCAGAGGATACAGTTAAAGCCTTGCGAGTTGTGAAAAATAACTCACTGCTCGTTGCTATCCTGCAAACCAGGTAGATTGCAATAGAGCTTGTTCTCTTTCTCAAACTTCGTTGGCCGACGCAAGGAACTTTCAGTCGGTAGCTTCGCCTCAAGGGCCAGCTTCGCACACTGACTCGAAGTCTGGTTTGAAGATGAGGTGACCACGTGAGCAGGGCCACAGAGGAGACAGCCTCTCTTGGTGTTCCTTGTTTTGTTTCGCTTAAACTGCAGTGATTGCTAAACCACAGAGTGAACTTGAGATGTGCACTCTTGCTCTGCTGTTTGATAACATAATCTTTCAATAAGTTCATTAGCATTGCTGTCTAATTAACTATTCTAAGAAAGTAAGATATCTCGAGGTAATCAAAGACTTCACATATTGTTAAGGTACGTTTACAACGTCTTCCCCTCTAATTCAGGCCTACTGCTGTGCATGAGGACACGGCCAATAACAGCTGCTGGAAGGCGGCAGCCCTGTACAACGAGTGCCTCAAAGCCACCATGGACCACCGCGCCGATGCCCTGGCTGCCTTCCTCAGGGACGTGGGCTTGGGGTTCAGCGTCCACGTCAGGAACCCCGTAACGCTGGCGCTGGAGCTGGACCCCTACTACAATATCAAGGCACGATAATACCATTGATTTGCTTTTACATTCACCATCCTATTCGAGCATTGCGTACTTAAGTTTAGTTGCGCGATTGGAGTCATAAAGAGGTCATTGTGCAATGAGTATTGTTCCACGTGAAAAACAAACAAGTCTAATTTTAAGATGTTTTTGAAGTGGCTTGAATGGGCAACTCCTCACTTTATTATCAATCGACAGCCGGTTGAATAGGCAAGCTGGGACCAACAAAGGGGAACAAACTAACCTTGAGTCATCCCTGCTTAGCTGCTGAATGTCACTACAAGATCAAATGAGACCACTGCGTAGATCGAATATGAAAATGTCCATATTGTTGGCTGGCAATGAAAAGTTTTGACGGATGAACTAGAGTTCGCCCAGTAGATTGATAGAGCCCATTAATCTCCCAAAAATATCCAGAACGTGCCTTGCTCGAAACGCTTATATGCACGATTTCATTGATACAAGTTCGTACGCACATGACTTGCCACAATGATAAAACTTAGTGTCACGAAGCTCGTTGGCACTGACCTTTGTGCTAGTGAACCACAATAAACGTTGGAATAAGCGTAAGCTTGCACTCCACAGACGCTGTTCGACCTCCGCCGTCACCCAACATGGACGCGGCCCGATGACCGATCCGTGCTGTCAATGAGCATTCGTTCGGACTTGGAACCCTGGCGGCGCGAAAGAGATAACATGCGCCGTCACCAATCCTACTTGGAATTCGTACACCGATACGTCGTCGTCGTTGTGGCCCACGTGAGTTTATTTCATCGTCTTTCTATACGTTAGCATAGCCCAAGATGCAAGTAAGTAACGGTCCTTCTCTTGGTGTGACTGCGTGTCAGCAGAACACCCCCCCCCCCCCCCCAGCTCAGCTCATATGCCATTGAAATTAGTTGATTGCAGAATGTTCTATTTCTATTAGTTAGTAAGGTTGGAATAGAATGCAAGGTCCAAGCTCTATCTCGATGCAGTTGTGTCATAGACTGCTCTAGGCTTCTGCAAAGTTGTTGACATCGGGTGAACAGGACAACTGTCTTTCGGCGCCTAAAATTCATGTTTCTTGTGCGCAATTATTTTCAGAGAGCATTACATGCAACTCGCTTAGTTTTCTACTGACCATTTTGCTTTCGGCATGGCGACGAACCTTTAAAATGTCCCTGGTGATTTCCTCTCCTACCTCTGCACGAGAAAAAAAATGGTGACAGCCTGTTCTGTTAGGCCAGGATATACGTAGCGAATGCGCGGCGACTTCTGCATCGGAAGAGTGCATTCACTAGAAGCACCTTTATTCATGGTTAAAGCTTGAGCCCTCGTGGCGGAGTGGTAGCGTCTCCACCTCGAACGCCAAAGGCCTGGTTCGATTCCGAACCTCGGCACAGGTTTTTTTTTATTCAGTGAGTGTGCGGGGTGTTTCAGTGGCTCCCATAGATGCCGCCAACGAATATGTTGGTTAGCGGTTAAGCGCAGGCTCTGTTAAGGCGCGGTCATACTCCGGCGTAACGCGCGCGCGCGCGCTGCACGGCGACGTCACGGCAGCCAAAGCGAGACCCTCTATACTCCAACTGCGCTTGACCGCTGACGCGTTCGGCGGCTTCGGCGCACTCTGACCGCACTGGCGGAGACTTGGAGCATGTCTCTATTTCGCGCCGAGGGCGCCAGCCGCCGCCGGCCCGGCCAGACCGGTTCGGTTCCGCGGCGAGGCGCGCGTTGTGACGTCATGTGCCTCTTCAGAGCACCGCCGCGGCGAAATCGCAAGTTCGCGGCCAGTAAAGCTTTCGCTTTCAAAAAACAGCTCAAGAGGCATTCGTCTATGTGAGGCATCGTCACTGCGCATAGCTGAATAGGAATGTGCGTTATATGCAGCGTTTCCAGGTCGTTCGCTTGCTAATGCGCTCGCACAAATGAAGAGTTTCTACTCTCAAAGTTTTGTGGCTTTACTTGTGACGACGCCGCTGTCACCCCTGTTACTAATCACTGCAGTTATCACTGCTGCGCGGTGGAGCTCATGGCCGTTGGTAGGCGTTGTTTCAACCTAGGTGCAGGCCAGCCACAAAAAAATCACTTGAACTGAACAGAAACTGCTTTGTGTCGACTACTCATAGTTTGGCCCGGTGGCAAACTCCATTACGGTTCCTTGAGGCAAGGACATTCTCGGTGACGGAGGGCGATCGCCCATTCGCTACATCTTTCCTCCGATCCTCTTTGTTCTCCTGTATGAGGATTTCTGAGTTGTTCGGGTGCACATTTCCTTCAGCCGTGGTTCTTGTGGCTAATACGCGTGTCAGACATGGCTAGGGCGCTGTCCACAATGCTGACTTCACGTTGCCCCACCGGATTTCACCTCCCATCTCCGCGGCTGCAGCGGCGGTTCGCTCCCGCCATTGCACGTCTGGGTCTTGTTTTCAGCGCTCGTATAAGGCAGCGAGATAAGATGCGCTGCGCTGATTAGAAAGGGATATTGTTCCAAAACGGGGCCAACTGAAGGAACCCGCCGCTGTGGCTCAGTGGTTAGGGCGCTCGGCTACTGATCCGGAATTCCCGGGTTTGAACGCGACCGCGGCGGCCGCGTTTCGATGGAGGCGAAGCGCTAAGGCGCCCGTGTGCTGTGCGGTGTCAGTGCACGTTAAAGATCCCCATGTGGTCAAAATTATTCCGGAGCCCGCCACTACGGCACCTCTTTCTTCCTTTCTTCTCTTAGTCCCAGATGGTCGAAGTTATTCTGGAGCAATCCTCTACGGCACCTCTTCCTTTTTTCTCTTAGTTCCTCGCGCTCGACTACTCGTCCGCAGTTCCCGGGTTCGAACCCGACCGCGGCGGTTGCGTTTCGATGGAGGCGGAACGCTAAGGCGCCCCTGTGCTGTGCGATGCCAGTGCACGTTAAAGATCCCCACGGGGTCCAAATTATTCCGGAGCCGTCCACTACGGCACCTGTTTCTTCCTTTCTTCTTTGACTCCCTACTTTATTCCTTCCCTTACGGCGTGGTTCAGGTGTCCACCGAGATATGTGAGACAGATACTGCGCCATTTCCTTTCCCCAAAAACCAATTTTCAATTTCAATTTTTTCAACTGAAGGAACCTTTCTTGCATTAACTCCAGGAAGAGCTTATCCATGCACATGCCGAACACTCACAACTTATATAATGCCTTTGTTTACGCGCACGAAGTGTCTCAGGATTTCCTCCGGTGGGTAACGCATGAATGTGCGGCGGAAGCATTTTAGTACATCCTCAGGTGGTCGAAATTATTCCAGAGCCCTCCACTACGGCACCTCTTTCTTCCTTTCTTCTTTCAATCCCTCCTTTATTCCTTCCCTTACGGCGCGATTCAGGTGTCCAATGATATATGAGACAGATATTGCACCATTTCCAAAAACACTGCTTGATGTGGCAAACCCAACCAAGAATCTTGTGTGAAGCCTCGGAGTACCTCGGGCAAGCTCGGGTTAGTTCGGAGGAGTGTCGCGCCAGCTGTAGCCAATGGGAGGTGGTTGTCGCGCCAGCTGCCGTCGAGTGGAGAGAGGGTGTGAAGATGAGGCGCGAGAAACGTTGTTGCATGCGCACGCAGATGCCAGAAAGAGGAGGCTTAGAATGAACACACGTTTTCGCACGTCTACTCAGTTAAACAATGTTAACTATGCTAAAACCCTACCACATTTTTTTTCTTGTGTGCGTAGGCTGACACTGTTGAAGTATGGCGCAACACGTCGGCCTGCACAAAACGCGGTCCCTAAATGTGAGCATATGAGTTAGTATACTGAATATATGACCTTATTTTGATCATGCAAAATTTTTACCACCTCATCGTCTGATTGCTCAGTTCACATGCGAGCACCCGTTTCTTTTCTTCTCGGAACCAAGAAATACGACCCACACTCTAGCAAGGCTTTTTCGACAGAATGCCTTTCCGCACACGACGGCTGAAGTAAAGAGATTCAAAACACCTATTTGTAATTTCCTTGGCTGCATTGAAAGCTTGCAGGAGTATCCCTTTATCCTTATTATTATACTATGTGCGGTCAGGGTTTTTTCTAGGACGTAAGTATCAAAGCGCAACACTGAAAAAAACTACACACATGAGTTTGTGTGTATTGTCTCCTGGTGTAGTTTTTCCATTGCCCTGTAGTACTTTAGCCGTGGACATCGATGTTGTGCGCATCCTTTATCTAGAGAATTTGTTCTGCGTTTTAAGGTGTTCACCAGTTATAATAATGCAGCAGCATGACAGTGTGAGGCCGTATGGCGACGCAGTATAATAAAGCAATGATTTGAACTTACTACTTCACTGCACGCCGCTCGTTAGGCTCGCAAACGAAATAGCAATATTAAAGATACTTTACCTTGATTATGACAGCCAGTGACACTCTTGCACTTCATAATTGCTCCATATTAATTAAATGCACTCAGATACCGTTGCTAATGTTCATGGCCACCTCAGTTTGTTATCACCGCAACTTTTGCTATCACACCCGGCAGTTCTGGACTAGAGCATTTTCGAGTAGGAAGCCGTTTATGAACTCAATTTTTTCATATATTGTAAGATTTCAGTATAACAACCAATATATTCCCAGATAACCTGACGGCAGTCTTGCATTTTTTTCTATGAACGTTTTTGCTATCGTCAAATGCTTTTCCCATTGTTTTTTTTTTAACGCAGTCTTAACTCTTCGACGCGATCGATGGAAACACTTTAAAGAAAGATTTTGCTACATCACAGAAGAATGGACCATTACTTTCAATATTCTCATAGTATTATCTTGCATATTTCAAAATTTTTGCCCGGCAATGTTGGACATGATTGCACGATATGGAAATTTCTCGCCTTGCGGCGTTCTAATTCTGTGGCTGATGTTTCGATCCCCACTTCAGTTTGTCTAGGATCAGTGACGCGGTCCTTCTTGATAACCTGCTTTCTCTGTCCCCATCGAAACAGGATAACGCGACAGAAATACACACGGTCGGCGACGTGGACGCCGTAGTGCACCAGGTCATAGCCACGGAAGAGACAGTGCTTGCCGCAGCCTCGGCCATACCCCAGGAAGACCCCGAGCAGTACTACACCATGGTTAACCTCACGGTGCGCAACGGTTCATCCTCACCGTCATCGCCACTGGACAACCTCGTCGAGGTGGCCGTGGGTCACCCTGCCATGCTGGCCTACTACGACTTCTTGTTGGGCAGGGTTCCAGCGCCAGATCTAGCGGCCTATGTCACCTGGGAGACCGTACGGCAGCTTGGACCGCTGGCGGACCTCAAGTAAGCTTTCTCATGTCACCGTAACTCGTATTTTTAATGTACAAGTCAGTCTTGTACACGTTACAGAAAGCGAGTAACTAATTACAGTTACTAATACTAATAATAATTGGTTTTTGGGGAAAGGAAACGGCACAGTATCTGTCTCATATATCGTTGGACACCTGAACCGCGCCGTAAGGGAAGGGATAAAGGAGGGAGTGAAAGAAGAAAGAGGCGCCGTAGTGGAGGGCTCCGGAATAATTTCGACCACCTGGGGATCTTTAACATGCACTGACATCGCACAGCACACGGGCGCCTTAGCGTTTTTCCTCCATAAAAAGGCAGCCGCCGCGGTCGGGTTTGAAACCGGGAACTCCGGATCATTTACTATTACTTCATTCAAAATGTAACTGATTCCAGTGGTCAACTACAGCATCGACCCTCCTCTTTCTCCTCCCCTCCACACATACACACATAGTTACAGAGGAGTTATATATTACTATTACATTATTTTTCATCCATCTTTTAGCAGCACAGAAAAAAAAATATATGGACGAGAATAAGCTGGTGCATCTCGCTGGGTCTAAAATATGCTGCAGTACTTACGTTGATAAGTTCACTTGGAGCTGTTTTTCGAAGTTTTCTTCGGCATTTTTTCATGTTTTCTTGTGAACATATCAGTAGCTACACTGAATAGTATCCTGATATACGTGCTACAATAAAGCGCGTTGCCTCAACAATCGAAGACCTTGCGCACTACCCCGAAGTTATGCAAAACGCCGTTGTTCGCTGTTGTTCGCGCTCTGAGGGGGCAAAGCCCAAATCCACTAAGTATCACACCGCGTAGTGCCGTCGTGGTAAAAGGCGAAGCGCATCCCTCATAACACGGGTCCAGTCAAATGTAGGACGCTCTGGCTTCCATAAGCGGGCATCCTCACGTGACTCGACCGTAGTATCTCTAAACCGAGATAATTCGGTAATACACCAGTCTGCCCCCGAGTTCAGGTTCTTGGTGTTATACCACTACTTACAACTTGTTTTTGGAGAAAAAGAAATGTGACAGATTGCTAGTAATAATAACAAAATAAGAAACTAGATTTTCGGGAACTTTAAGTGCTACAAGGGTAATAAATCCATTGCAACATTCGAAAAATATAATTTTTTGCAGGTGATCAATTAGCCTTAATACATTACTTACAAGCCTTGACGAAATGTAATCTTAGCATCCCACTCGCAGTTTCGCTGTACTTTTGGCTATCTCGAGTTCGGTACTTGGTTCACCGACACTAGGGTGCCTCGATAGCAGACACGGTGCTATCGAGGCGCCCTAATCGCAACACGAATCCACTGCCATTTGGAGAGTAGTGCCAAAACTTGGCGTTCAGTATTCGCTACACTCTCGACAAATAAAATCACTGCAGTCATTTATGTAAAAGCCTCTCTAACTTTCTAAAGTAGCGAAAAGTTTTGATCCAGCCGCCGCGATCATTAGGGGACGTCTGAGGGACATCAGGGGCGACGCGCTAAGGCAAAAAAGATCCCGTGACTCCGACCGGCCTATCGCAAGGCCCGGCGGCTGGATAAAAACTATTCGGCTCGTCTTCTGCCAGCGCTGCCGCTACAACCCCTGAGGGCGCGCCTATAGTTGTCTATACCTTTAAAAAGAGAAGCCTTGTATTTATTCGGTGAAATACTGTTGAGTGCATGAAACATTTCAAACAACTAGAGAAATGGTTGGGGAGGGGGGGGGGGGGCTTATTTGTGACTCCCTGTGAGAAACTTTAACCTATCGTCTACCACCATTCTCGCAGCTCGTCATCGACTCTCTTTCATCATTTCATTTCATTACCTTAAAGAATTCGTTAGAGGTATCAAATAATGGGCGAGCAAAAATAAATGAATGTAAAATAAATAGCAAGAGATAATAATAATAATAATTGGTTTTGGGGAAAGGAAATGGCGCAGTATCTGTCTCATATCGTTGGACACCTGAACCGCGCCGTAAGGGAAGGGATAAAGGGGGAGTGAAAGAAGAAAGGAAGAAGGAGGTGCCGTAGTGGAGGGCTCCGGCATAATTTCGACCACCTGGGGATCTTTAACGTGCCCTGACATCGCCCAGCACACGGGCGCCTTAGCGTTTTGCCTCCATAAAAACGCAGCCGCCGCGGTCGGGTTCGAACCCGGGAACTCCGGATCAGTAGTCGAGCGCCCTAACCACTGAGCCACCGCGGCGGGTGCAAGAGATCCCGGAAACCCTTGATCTATGCGACAAGGCGGGTGTCCCAAAAAGTTCGGTGTAAGTCTTAGGAATAATGGTTCAATGTGTTTAAACGCGGTCGCATGCGAGTCAGTTCCCACACGACTTACACGGCGATGCCACGTGCACTGGAGAAATCCGCAAGCGTGCGGTTTGTGATTAGACATTCGGCGCTCTCGACAGGCTTTCGCACGGCACTGCAAGCAGGAGTTGCTTCGAGGCCGTCTACCGCCTGATGCCTTACCCCAGTGTGCTGCCATACTTGGAGGAGCTCGATTCCTCCAGAGGCTGGGAAGAGGCGGAACTGGTCTTCCGGGACGTCGCAGAGGCTCTCATCGGCTTCATGAAGAGGCGAGGCATAGCGATCTGGTCCCAGTGAGTGCGTTCATAACGCGTTTGTGCTATTTTTTTCACAATGATCAGTCTACGTACATCTTGTGGTCTTGAACTGTTGATATCGCAGGAGTCGCACTATTGCCTTGTCTGTCTTTGACTGCTTTACTCAGAAGCACGCTAGGTACCCTGAACTGAATAGCAATGGGAGGGAGGGCTTGCCAGAGATGTGCACTGGATTCAAAGTTCCTGACTAAAATGATTCCATAGTTGGTAGGACTGTGTAGAAATGTTTACTGTAAACTCTCTGCAACGCAGCCAGATTTGACAATGTCGTACTGCGACTGGAGTAAGATTTTCGTCTACTCTGCCTTCTAGGTTCCTAATTCAGAAGCCCACTGAACAGGAGTTTAGCAATGTTATAGTGGCCTAAAGTTGCCTCTAGAGTTACATGTGATGGATTCTTACTCTGTGGCACATAGTGAAGCCATTTTCTGAATGTGACATTAAACACAAAATGGCACTTCATCATCAATTCTATCTTCACAAAGGAAACATCGCTGAACTCTCAACAGATTTACAGCAATTCTGAAAAATGTGATGTTCAAAAATTCGGCATGCTTCCACTCTGTAGAGAGTTGTGTGCATAAGTGGTTCGGGAAGGGGAGGTATAGGTGAAGGCAAGTGTGTGAATGCGTGTTCGTGCACGTGTTTCGTGCTTTATGGCTATTCTGTTTTCTTTCTTTAGTTGGGTGCGTCGTCAAAAGCAGGTTTTTTCTGGAAAGCATGCGAGCCGCAACAGGTCGTCGAGAGCACCTGTTTGTTTATTTTCAACATATTTTTAGGTACTCTGCGCTTTTTTTCTAAACAAAGGGGGCGGAGTGGGGTACAGATTGAACAAAAAGTAACTAGGAACGTGACACCTCACGTTACCGAGAAATGTTAACGTAAGTACGTTACCCGTTACAGGTCCCAAATGGTAACGAGTACGTTACTAAGTTACCTTAAAAAGGAACGCGTTACCGGTAACGCCGTTACTTGTAACGCGTTACCACCAACAGTGCTGGTGAGAGCTCGTGTTGAAAAACGCATTTTAAGAGAGCCCACTACGGTGTGACTTTCATTCATCCAGCAACACCAGCTTCAGCCTGGGTCTGCCCACTGGGAGACAGCTTGATGCATTGTACGGTGAGCTTCAAGTGGAGGAGGCGTCGACACAGAGGCCCTTCTTGGACATGTACGTGGCGACCCTCGCCCATGTCCGCAGCAAGGAAGTCTTCGCCATCGCCCAAGGAGAGCCGCACTATGTGCTCCCACCTCCACAGACTAGGAAAGTACAGGTAAGTTTCAGGATCCCATATACGAACCTCGTTATAACGAAACGATTTATAAAGAAATAATGGATATAATTAAGAAATGACGGAGCCGGACAGAGCTTCGAAGCTCGGTCAACACTGGCTATAACGAAGCTGCGGCTATAACGAATAATTCGCTGGGTCCCTTCAACTTCGTTATAAGGAGGTTCAACTGCTAGCATGGCCGGACAAATCTCGCTCGTGTCAAGGATGGCGTTCTCACCACCCGCTTTGCCCACATGGTATTGAGAAACTTTTCTTTGGTTTGAGCATCCTCCTCGCACGCGGGAGGTGCGAGGTTCAATCCCTAGTGCCACTGGGTGCCCCCCGGTGATGAAGAATGCAAACTTTCCCCTGGCCTGGTCCTCTGCTTATTAGGGGAAATGCTTGCGAAATGGGTCGTTGAACCTACCTTGAATAGACGAAAACACCTTTTGCCATAGTGCACTTTGGCCGCAGGTGCCATTACACCATAAAATTCGTCATCGCCGTCGATTAGCTTTTCCTGAGCAGTGCCTTATAGCGAGATTTTAATTGAGAATTCACATGCCGGCCTGAATACCGCCAGTCTGGTTGGTAACTGAGCACTAGGAAGGAGAAAATGCAATAAAATAAAAAATACTTTGCGTTGATGATGGTCACAGCAACGACTACTCAGCGAGTGTACACAAAGAAAAATAAACCTGCTTTTCATAATCGAAAATCTAAGCTACTTGTTTGCGATGGCCATTGTTGGTTTATCCAGGACACCTGCACTGACATCGCACAGTACAAAGGCGTCTAGAATTTCGATGGAGACGAAATTATAGAGGCCCGTGTACTGTGTGATGTCTGTGCATGTTAAAGAACCCCAGGTGGTCGAAATTTCCGGAACCCTCCACTACGGTGTCCCTCATAGCCTGTGTTGCTTTGGGACGCTAAAAAACCATAAACCATTGGTCGTAACGGCCTCGAAGGTCGTCATCGCTTTAGATACAGCTGACTCTTCGTTCAAATATGTCACGACGATCCGCATCAGCTGTCGCTGTCACGCTGGTAACAGGGGCATGCGCACACTAAGCTATCACTTTGGAACGTCGCATGCCTACACGCCATCAAGGTCACACCCAGCGGCAAGGGACTGGTTCCTGTGACATGGCTGCTACCACCTCGCTTCGGCGCTGACATGCCTCCCGCGCTCAACTATGGTGGCCTCGGACTAGGTCTGACCAAAGCCCTGGCCAGGGCATCGCCCTCCTTCGTCCTCGACAACGCCTGGCTCGAGTGCTTGGCGGGGCTCGAGCCGCGTGCGGACCTCCAGGCCGAGGACTTCGCCCTGGCTCGCCAGGCGCTCGCCACAGAGGTCGAGGTAGAGTTCGCGGACCAGCACTCGGAGCTGGCGCGGCCGCTGGTGCTGCCAGGCTTGGAGTACATGAGCGAAGAGATGCTCTTCTTCGTCGGTGCCTGCGTCAGTCTGTGCGCCAGGGGCGATGCCCAGGCCCCTCACCGGTGCAACGTGGCTGCACGGAACTCGGCCCGCTTCGCCACTGCTTTCCACTGTCCCGCGGGGTCGTACATGAATCCCCGAGAGCGTTGTCCGTACCCTAACCGGACCCGGATAGGGTAGTTTTAGAACAAGTGGCGTCAGCCACTGGTCTGTATGCTGGAGCTCGCGCAGCATCTGATGGTGCCTAGATTATTTTTGAGCTTACGATAACTCGCAGCAAAGACTACAGCAGGAACGCTGTTCTGCGATTAAATGCGCATACTGGGCTATTTTTGCTTAAGATACTGATCATGCTTAGAATACGGTGGCTTCAATTCATGTGCTAGAAACAGTATGCCGTTTCGAAGAGCGACTTGTTTAAAACGGTGAAACCCTGTCTGAATAATTGGTCTCTACTCTAAGAGGTGAGAAAACTGAGCCAGTAGGCAGACATGCATTTGGCTACACTGCTACGCCCACCACGCGAAGCTAGAGGACAGGGCGAGAGGTATCTGTAATCTTACCAACTTTTAGGGCGTTAGCGCTGCAACTTCCACTCAGCTTCTCAGCCGTTGTCTATGACTGTCTCTCTGTGTATTCAATAGGTTGTGGGCAATCCACCCTAGATGGGCCAACTGCCAGGCACGTGGCCCACCTAGGTCACGTGACCTTTTGAAGTCATCGCAACTAACCCACCGGACTGTGAGCAAAGTGTCCACAGCGACAAATGGCAGTTCAACTTATGATTCGCCGCGAGAAGTATCTCGGGAAGAGAAACTTCTGTCTTGCAATCCTCACCAGTGGAAACATCTGCCATCGCAGGGCAGTGGCGCATGGCTTAACCGCTGTACGACTGCGCCAGAACTGGTACCAGGATTCCCAGGGATGTTAAGAATGTTAAGTAGCTATTGTTAAGTAGTTAAGTGGGCATTAACCTATCAACGCTATCGCATCAAATCCTTAAGACTGAGCTTATGTCCGATTTCGCTGACTTTTGTCTGAAGCCTGCTTGACTTTGAAAACCGAGCATCGAACCGAAATCGAAGTGCTAGCGTGCCTAGTTCGCATTTGGAATAACAATGCTAAATGGTGCGCCTTTTTTTCGTTCATTGCTTAATAGTTCTGTCTGGGTTGTGCCACTAAGCTCAAAGTTTAGATTTGCTTCAGGGTACTTTAAAGAAAGGGGAAGCCTTGGGAAGTCTTAAAGCCCTAAAAATCTGTACAAGCGCACTTAGTTTGCGCGGCTGATGTGGTGTGCTGCATGGCTCTCCACATTGAAAATCACCACTGGTTTTATGATTGTTCGATACTACCCACTGATTTTCTGTGGCCGCGTGGAACTACTCGGCAATGCGCAGGCACCATTTTATAAGTCGCGATTTCTGTCGCGTAGGAAGAGATTATAATCAGCATCCTCGCTGAACCTCTCACAGCATTTCTAAAATTTTTGTACAATTAAAACTGAAAATACTCCACCAAATCACGCTCTCGCAACTGACGACCTAAAAATGGCGCTAGTTAGTAATATCCAGTCAAGTCACTTTACTTTAACGCCCCGTAAATATGTGACCGAGTGTCAGATTAGCATCTTCATAAGTACAATTTGCGACGGCATGGCACCATTAGGGAAGCCAGACTCCTACTAAGAATCTAGTAGAGATGTGCCGGACGTCTATCCGGAAAGTAATCGACATGATCGGATATCGATGATGACGTTGGGCTGGCTGCTTATTAGGGCTCCCGCTTGAAGTGATTCTGCAGCGTTTTCATGTCGCTGACAGAAAAATGGGGCACAGCAATGAATGAATTGGTGTGAGAGTTTAGCGTTACACTTAGAAGAGTAAAACTATATTATCGACGCATTTCCATCAATGTCGTCGTAACTTTCCACGAACGAGCTTCAGAAAAAAATTATTTTATTCGTACAATCTTTCCAAAAGTTTAGCAATGATTGTAACAGTTTTTACTGATCGACTACCGAGCCCGGAGCCGTATTTCGCAAATATTCTTTTTGTGATTAATTTTTTAGCCTCTTTAACTTTGGCACTGGCGCCAATATCGGCATGAAAAAAATATTGAGTACTGGCGCTGTGGGGTTAAAGTCATGACTGACGTTACGACTGACTGTTAGACATGTAACATCGATCTTTGGCTACTGTATGCAAACCGGGGCTGACCGATGCGAAGAAAGTTGAAGAATGAGTCACCGAAAGAATAGTTACAAAATGTTGCCTCTGAAGCAGGAAATTAAATTTAGGTCCCTGATCGAGCCTATGATTGAGCCCTTGGTAAATCCATCCATACCACGGAGTTGTACCAAAAAAAGCTGAAGTTTTATTGATTATCCTCACAACGTGCTTAGTCTGAAAAGTGAGAGCTGGTTGTGAAGTCACCCAACAGTTTTATTCACCACCAGATACGAAGTCACACATTCTCTCAAATGGCTGCTTTTGTGCCACAATGCCATGCCTTGCAGCGCGGAGATGAAGCATATGTCCTCCGGAGGCTCTCACTGTGCACCCACAAGACAGTCACCGGACCTGCGTGAACTGCTGCCTGCACTGCAGAGGTTTCCGCGGAGGCTCGATTGTAAGCTAGGATGTTAGCGGTTGGAGAAAAAAAAATCCCGCAATGTCCGGTGCATGGCAATTTAGACAGATCATCCCAGGATTACTTTGACGCTAACTTAGGTCACTCATCATGTGAGAGTGGCCACTCCTGCTACCACAGAAGTTATACTCAACTGAGAAAATGTTAAACGATGAGGCAACAAACACCCAGCACAAGTATGGCGCACGCGTCGTCACACTGAAGGGACGCGAATGAAAATTATCCCCTACTCTCCACGGTCAGTGTTTTCAGCAGCACTCGGCTGCTGTGATGTGCGACTTCTGGTCGCGGATGTACAATGAGTCGGCGTAAATTTAATCCCCTACTCTCCAAGGTCGCTGTTTTCAGCAGCACTCGGCTGCTGTGACGTACGACTTCTGGTCGCGGATGTACACTGAGTCGGCGTAAATTTAATCCCCTACTCTCCACAGTCACTGTTTTCAGCAGCACTCGGCCGCTGTGACGTACAACTTCTGGTCGCGGATGTACAATGAGTCGGCGTAAATTTAATCCCCTACTCTCCACGGTCACTGTTTTCAGCAGCACTCGGCCGCTGTGACGTACGACTTCTGGTCGCGGATGTACAATGAGTCGGCGTAAATTTAATCCCCTACTCTCCACAGTCACTGTTTTCAGCAGCACTCGGCCGCTGTGACGTACGACTTCTGGTCGCGGATGTACAATGAGTCGGCGTAAATTTAATCCCCTACTCTCCACGGTCACTGTTTTCAGCAGCACTCGGCCGCTGTGACGTACGACTTCTGGTCGCGGATGTACAATGAGTCGGCGTAAATTTAATCCCCTACTCTCCACAGTCACTGTTTTCAGCAGCACTCGGCCGCTGTGACGTACAACTTCTGGTCGCGGATGTACAATGAGTCGGCGTAAATTTAATCCCCTACTCTCCACGGTCACTGTTTTCAGCAGCACTCGGCCGCTGTGACGTACGACTTCTGGTCGCGGATGTACAATGAGTCGGCGTCTTTCGCTTTGGCACTGTTGCCGAAGTCTGTCGATGAACGCCTTGTTTTCTTCCATCGCTCCTTGAAGGCGTGGACAAGGTAGATCCCGAGGAGGGCCGCCAATGCGGCCGCCACGGCGCACGTCAGTACCACGATGCTCAGCGTCGTGTTCCAAAGGCCTGGCTGCGTGCTCCTTGTCAGGTCTGCAATTTGTGTAACCACGTTTGATCAAGACTTCTTGAGAACATGACTGTGGATAAATAGAAGTTTCTCTTTCTATGACTACTCGCCGCATGGGGAGATTTAAGGGGAAACTGCGGGGTGCGGGGGCCCTCGCCAATGTGAGCGGGAAAGAAGAAAGGAAGAATGAGGTGCCGTAGTGGAGGGCTCTGGAATAATCCCCAGGTGATCAAAATTATTCCGGAGCCCTCCACTAAGGCACCTATTTCTTCCTTTCTTCTTTAACTCTCTCCTTTATCCTTTCCCTTACGGCGCGGTTCAGGTGTCGAATGATATATGAGACAGATATTGCGTCATTTCCTTTCCCCCAAAACCAATTATTATTATTATTTCAGATGGAAAAACCAGATAGGCTTAGATTTTCTCGACAGCAAAAGTAGAAGAAATGCGTCAAGCAAACAGGACCCAAGTCCCTGGTCCTCTCCAACAGTTGAGCATAAAGCCGTGCTTAAACCATGAACTGGGAATTTAAATGAAATTGGGAGAGGCAGCTAAAATGAGACAATTTGTTGTTTGACAAAGAAAACGCAGACTTCAGTGCCCGAGAGCTACTTCTGTAAATGATACCTTGAAGTACAAAAATAAGACCGCCGGATAAGTAGCAACTTCATTTGCGTCTGTGACTAATAGGTAGCCATAATTTACTGTGACAGCTGCGTGGCTGTGGCACAGCCACCCTGTCATTTGGGGGCAAGGCCGACCGCTGCGGCCTCATTTTCACGGAATGGAGAACCGAAAACCGCTCGTGTACATATGTTGTGTGGTACATAAGAGAACCATAGGGGTCATAATGAGTCCGGGGCTTTTCTCAACACAGGAGCTCATTCAAAAAACTGTTTTTGTGCTGTTTGCATAAGAAGTATGATGTTGGCCATCATTTATTTGAATTTTTTTAATCCTCAGTGCGAATTTACCATCGCCCCTTTTTGCAGCAAAAATGCGCTGTACAATGGCGCTAACAGTTTTTTACTCCTTTTTTGATCCGGACTAAGAGGTAGTCTGCATTGTAGCCACGCGTTTTCGGTGTTTGCGTACAAGCATCTTTGCTTGTTGTGGTGTGAAAGTACTCGCTATGAGAACGTATCGTAATTTGATAGAACCGAAGCTCTCAGAGGGCTCCTCACCGTCTCGTCCTTTAAGAGTCTGTGCCAGGCCGAGGGTGCGGACGTAGGTGCGAAAGCTGGCATCGGGAGGTAGTCGTACCACTACCAGGTAGTCGGTGGAAGGTAGCAGCCCCGTCACGAATACTGGAGCGCCCAGATCAGGACCCCAGAAGCTGCGCTCGGACCTCTCCTGTTGCCCGGCGGCAAGGACCTCCACCAGGAGCGGCCGTGGATCTCGCGTCGAAGTCGTTCCATTCTCTCCAGGGGGCATTAAGCAGAGCAGCGAGAATGACGTGTCCGTGTAGTTGCCCACGGTGCATGTAAGTCCAGATGAATGCTCGCCTGCAGGAACGCCGGCTGTTTACAAGATGATGAGGAAAACCAGTGTCTTCAGATGGCGGTGAGGGATTCATAGCGTGCATTTGTGAACTACATTGATGTTCCTCAGTACTATGAACACGACATCTCTAGCTCATGAAATGTAGTATAAGAGGATGAAACCAGATAGCCGTTGAAAGAGAAATGAGCTAGAAAATAACTATAAAAAAAGAACATTGCCATCCCTAATCACAGTGTGCAAAACTTCATATCGAAATCGCATGGGCTATCGTTTTAGGGCTGCTTTTCAATTTCTTTTCATTAGCATTTTAACGCGATAGCATTATAATCCATAATACGCAAAAATAGCAGCAGCGTCTGTCACGAAATCGACGTGGCCTTGTGACGTCATCAGAACCTGCCCACCGTGGCAGGCGGCAACCAGTCCACCGGGTTGGGAGCAGCCTGCCCACCGTAGCAGGTCGAAATAAAATTGATCATTGGTCGGGAGAGGGCACGTGACCGTGTGATATCGTACTACCGGCTTAGAGGGGCAGGTGGCGACCGACCCCCCGGACTGTGAGCAAACTGCACGCTGTGGTGGGTGGGGAATTCTTTCCACTATTTAGATGCGTTAAGTGTAATCCAAATTTCTTTTCTTCATTTTTTTTTAATTACACCTTGCCTCTATAGCGTACATTTTCGATACCTTCTCTCTTCGGCGATATTGACTTGCCGATTAATCAGCATACGCATCCCGATTCGTGGTTTATAATCCTATGTGGCAGTATATGGCGACTGACGCAGCAAAGATAGCAAGAACAGCGACGCACCCTTATGCGTGAAGGTGAAGCGGCATGGCTTCTTCTGCATTCCCACGGCGTTCTCTGCCCAGCATGCGAGGACGGCTTCGAAGAGGGAATCGTTGGCGACGACCTCCAGGTAGCTTGAGAACGTCATGAGGGGCCTTGAGCTCTGTTTTCGACGAGGACCCTCTTTACTCTTCTTAGAGGCGTTCGAAATGTGTGTCTGGTTCTCCAGAAGCCAAAAATAGCGTAAACCGTCTCTGGGGTCTGCCTTAACGTTGCATGTAACGTTGACGACCGCGTCCCTTTCCACGTGAAGCATCTGCTCTTCATCCGGATCACATTTGGGTGAATCTGCGAGGACGAAAGAGCGAAGGTGTTAGGCAAGCGTAGCGTTTAAAGCTGTGCAGCGAAGTAACACAATACCAAATGAGCTTTGTTCTTGAAGTGCAGAAAGGGGAACGTGATGCAGGTAACAGCGCTGTATGAAATGTTTTCGATTTAAATGCAGTAATTAAAGGCTCATAGATGCCGCGTTCGAGTAGATTGCACGTTACTGACAACCAAATTTCGACGGTGGGATTCGAGCTCAAGACCAGAGCATGGTGCCTGACCTGCAGTGATCGTGGGTTGAGATTCCACTGCTGTCAGCTCAAATTTTTTTGTTGTGCCAAAGTTATGCTGTGTTGAAAAAATTTTCTTGCTTATTGTCGTCGTAATGGACAAAACCTTCATGAAAGAAGTGCAATAACCTATGCTTTCTTTTTTGGTCTTCTACGTAAATATAGCCTAATGCGCCACTCAACTGTCTGATTGCGCTCTGCTCAAGTAATCGTACGCGCTCACAGTGCCCTCATAGAATCTAAGGTACGAGCATAGCGTCAGTGCCGTCAAACACATGACACGTAGGACGATTTCTTAAACAGGCACTGCACACAGCGTATACTTACATTTTACGCGAAGATGAAACGCGGCGCTTTCGATGTTATCGCCGGCGGCCCCGTTGACTCGGCAGGAGTAGCTTCCAGAGTGGCTTGGATTGACTCGGCGCATCACCAAGTAGCGCGATGTTATCAGCTTGCCCTCGGCAGGAGCGTCTTGGAGCTCCTGGCCGTCATGGAGCCAAGTGACGTCACCGATTCTAGAGGGTGCAAGGACTGAGCACTCCATGTAGACATCGGTGCCCTCGGTGATGTGGCTGGCGTTGAGGCCCGCCCCTAGCTTGAGGCTTACTTCCGGTTTGTCTGCGCCAGACATATCGTACATAGAAACAAGAAAACAGTACTTTGAACACTGCACATCGCGCTGTATGAAATAGTTTAGGGACTGTCGTTTTCGTTTTTTTTTGCCCCCAGATCCAGGATGTCAAAACCGGTTGTATTATGTGAACCTAGATTTGGATACAAATCATTTTATGTAAGAAGAGGTTTCATACTTCGGCTTTTTTCGGATTAATGTTTGCAGGAAAACAACAGTTAGCGCTAGTTCTTCCTTGATGACATAAGATGTCATGTTTCAGTAACGATATGGAAATAACAGGCTTCAGTAAAGCCTCCTCACGGAATGAAATATTTTTTTTTGTTTTTCGAATTTACTGCCATTATCTCGTGTCGCAGATTACCATTTCCTGCGTAGCATTTCCGGTTCCGTCCAAGATCATTCTATCTGTGTTTGTATACGGCGAAACTTTTTATTCAATGCCACAGAGGCCATTTTAAATACACAAGAGTCTTCCAACAGTATGTCGTTAGCGTGGTAGCGCGTGATACAAAATTAGACAATCGGTCCAATATTGCACGCATATTGGCAATTGTCGGTATTACAAAGGACCAGGGTGAAACCATTCATTTGCAATATTGGGCCGATTACCTGTGCCACTTGGGTTACGCCAGTAAGAAATCTGGTCAGCACCTGTGTTTTAACCTTCGGCGTTCGAAAAGGATCAATATCATCTTTAATCTGTGAACAAATCTCTGAAACTAGCAAAGTATCTGCCAATTTTCTAGCAGCAACTTGATGTTTGAGCACTGGAAAACTACTTTCATTTTTTTTCTAGATGGTAGAAATCGCCTTTAGCTCTGTTTTTAGGATTTGTTTTCGTGTTTTAACACTTCAGTTAAGACTTGCTTTACGTAAAACCCACGTGAAAAGAGGAATAGTTATGAGTCTTGCAGGAATATCTTATGAGTTTTGTTGCCTCTACAAGTTGCGACTAACTTGCGTCCGCTTTCCTTTGCAATGTTCACCATTTTCGAGAGCGCAACATCACACCTATGTCCTTTCGTTCGTGTTTGCTAGTAGTCCTCTCACTTTGAATATTTATTCCTGCGGGTATAAGATATTCTGTAGGGCAAAACTGTGCATTACTGATAAGAGGGGCGGCCTAATGTAAGGAAGCAAATACAAAACAAAAATTGACAGTGGCTTAGCTCGGCTATGCCAGGATATACGTAGCGAAAGCTAAGGCATAGCTTGGTTAGCCTTGGTTAATCTTGATTGCAAGTTCAGGTTAGTCTGGTTGTCTGGATAGTTGTTGTCACGTGGTTCGTCACGCGGTCGGTCACGTGACCAGTCACGTGGTTGGTCGTGTGACCAGTCACGTGGTTGGTCACGTGGTACGGTGCGACCACGGTGGGAATGCGAGCACGGCGAAACTGCGGCTTCGTGGCCAATGTAGCTTTGGCTACAAAGACTTGCAAAAGTATTTTTAATAATAATAATAATAATAATATAATAATAATAATAATAATAATAATATTAATAATAATAATTGGTTTTTGAGGAAAGGAAATAGCGCAGTATCTGTCTCATATATCGTTGGACACCTGAACCGCGCCGTAAGGGAAGGGATAAAGGAGGGAGTGAAAGAAGAAAGGAAGAGAGAAGTGCCGTAGTGGAGGGCTCCGGAATAATTTCGACCACTTGGGGATCTTTAACGTGCACTGACATCGCACAGCACACGGGCGCCTTAGCGTTTTTCCTCCATAAAAACGCAGCCGCCGCGGTCGGGCAAAAGGATTTTCTAGGATTTACAAAACGTGTAAATTTAATAAAAAATACTGACAAAACGATATAGCTTATCACAAAGAAAGAATGAAAGAAAGAAAGAAACAAACAAACCCTCTTATTACGATTTTTCTCCGCGTCTTGCATATTGTAATTAACCCTGGCCATAATTATTGACAGGAATGATACTGCTTTCATTTAACTGCCTCCATAATCCGCTAGTTACTCACCTGAAAGGTCAACCGCCAGGTAGCGACTGAACTCGCGCCGACCTCTCGGCAGGTAGCTGTTCGAGGAGCGACACTCGAGCAACTTTCCCGCATGCTCTCGAGCTGGCAGGAGAAGCACACTTTTTGTGATATTGCCTTCATGGCGAGTGTGACTGAGGTGCTCGCCCAACGGGTGTCCGTCCAAGAACCACGTCACGTTGGAGTGCGGACGGCTGCCAATCACGTCACACTCGAAGCTGCGAGGAACGTAGAGGCCTTCGGCCGCATACCGCCCGGCGTTAAGCTTTGAGAGCGGAGAAGTAGACACTTGAAAGCCACCGGATCCAGCTGATCCTTGAGATGTGGACGATGTCCCAGCCGGCGTCCCACCTACACCTCCAGAGACGGGGGCTTCCATGACCCAACCAGAGGTCTCGCCTTCACCGTAGGGCCAGCTCCACAAGGAAATCTCCGTAGGGGCCACTACGATTGGAACAACGAATGTCATTCATTGCATCAGCCGTTTTTGTTGCTTGTAGTCGACCCTGTGTCCGTAGGAGTGCCCGACATGGCAGCATATACAGGGTAGGTAGCAATTAGAAGGGAAATAAATCATTTTGGTCTGAAATTAAGTGACCAACTTGCAGGCTATTTGACGGTACTGCTCGGTCAAAGAATTTGGGAGTGTTAACGATGACTTTCTTGTGATAGATGGGATGGTAACTAGCAGACATTTAGGTTATTGCTTTGCGAGCTGTTATCACTGAACAAAGCATGAACACCGGCCAGTCATATACCGAACTGATGTGCGAGGCGTATTCTCTCATCGGAACTGCCAGATGGATTACTTTTAAACGACGCTGAGGTTACTGCAATGAAGCAAAATAAACTACAAGTAACGACAAGTGACCTATAGCGGAACGCGAAAAAATGTGCATGCCTATGTAGCTTTTGTGCCTGCGGCACTCTGCACAGGCCTCATGGAACTTTTTGTGGCTGACTGGTGCGAAATTTGGACTTCATGCAGATTGATACATACCCTGTGCCATTAGAGTAGTCCGCTCATGACAGCTTGGAATTTGCAGACTCGACGACTTGGTAAATGCCGCCATTACCATGCTCCCTACTGTCCTCATTGAAACCTGTACACACGCCCCTCATGTAACAAGCCTATTTCGACGCGTCAGTCGCAGCTTAGTAATCTGCGAAAACATCCATGGTCTGGCGGCTCGCATCCCGCAGCCAATTCGTATTGAGTGGGTCCCACGTGACCTCCTGAGTTCCCGAAGCCGTGCTGATTCTGTAACCCGCCTGCCAACCAACCACGTCATTGCCCCGGCTCCTCAGTCTGCATGATCCCAATTTCCTTTTAAAAAGAAAGGAGCACCTCCGACGCCGCGCACGTACTCTCGTCCTTCAATGTGCGGTATCCCCCCCCCCCCCCCTTCCCCCCCGGGGTGTTACACTTGCTGAGGAGGTAAAGCTTCGGAGTATCCGGGTCGGGATTGTCCTCACTATCCTGAAACCGGCCTCAATTGCGAAATTTGTATCCCCGCCTCGGGTGCCCAGTCGGTAATGGCCGGAATATTAATGCCGTTATTCGCCAATTGCTGTGGTTTTGCTCGGCACTGAAGCCGACGAGAATCCGGCGCCTGGCTGCATCGGGTTTCTTATCGAGCAATCATTCGTCGTATATCACTTGAATGCAAAATCCGAATTACCGCTCGCTTGTCGACTTCATTAGACAAACCAGCCCTTTTTTCCATTTGTTTGACTATGCTTCTCCTTCGCCAATCATTGCATACCCATTTTATGCCCTGAGGCATTAAATGTCGCTTAAAATAAAAATTGATGCCAGGGCGTCTACCTGGTGTATCAACCACGTAAACGCCGCGCTTGCGCTACTTGATATCAACTATAGCGCGCGCCGTACGAATGTTTTTCGCGAGTCACACGTACTTACGAAACATGTCCAGGAGCACCCAGCTCTCGACGGGCAATGAGACGTCGCTCATCGCCAGGCAGCTGATGTTCCGAAATAAGTGCTCGCGGCGTAAAGGGCCGAGTTCAACTGTGGTCGCCCAGCCGCCACTAGGCGTCGCCACGGTGCCGAGCGACGAATTTAGCGCCTCGCCGCGGTGCTTCCAAACAAGCGTCACCTTGTGGCTGACTGCGAAAATAGCGCGCAGCAATCAATACAAGAGCAGTAAACGCGTGCAGCTCATTCTCTTCGAGGCCGCGTATGAGTCACTGAGTAGAAATGCACTGTTTGGAGAGTTTACTGATTTTTGGACTTGATATGGTCGTCCCTTGAGAGACTAGTCAGCTGCTATGATTTAAACATTTTTTCTTTTTTTTTTGGGGGGGGGGAGGGGGGGAATGTTACAAACGCGCTGGAACCGTCTGGCTTCCCGCAGTGGGATAACAAATAAATCAATTCCAGCAATGAGGTATAGAAATACGGTTGGCAATATCGAACGCGCTCGGTCACTTATTATTTTTAAGAAAAGGATATAGTTTTGCGCACCAGGAGTAATGAGCACGTGAAAGCACAATAAAGGTGCCTTATAACCTAGAAGCGCAAAACTCAAGTTTAGAAATAGGTCAAAAGTTACTTAATACCTTTTCCCATCATAAAGGTACCATCCTATTGCCAACTTTATCCATTACTGTTGTTACTAGCGGATGGTGAATCGCTTGTAAAAAATTGAGCTTCAATTAAAAGCTGTGCTTCCAGGGTTAAAGAGCCAGAAACTGCTGAAAACCGCTGTTCTAGAATGTGCTCCGGCATTCAAGACTGCTCCCTGTTTGTATATTACAAAACTTGTGAAAACTAAGCCGAGATCCTTAGCGAAACTGAGCTAGTTTGTGGTGCAAAAGATAATTTAGGCTTTTTCCCCCAAAAGGTAGTAACGAAATTAGCACACTGAAAGCGAAAACGTATTTATCTAAACTTTGCAGCTAAGACTTTCATGTCAACTAAACTTTGCTTTGAGAGAAACGCTAACGAGACGCTGCGTATCCTCTTACACGTACTAAATTATGCGCAGTTCGTTCTTACAGCTCTCTCCAAAGACTGGGAAGGTAAAACTATTGCCGTATAATACGGAGTCGAAGAAGCACTTCAGGGCTCAAATGTTAATTTTGCGATGCCATTTTGTCATATAAGGATACATTAAATATTTTACACAGTAAAAGAACGAACTCAGTCACAGACAAGAATAACGACTGCGCGTAATTTTCCAACCGAGATTCTCGGTGACATTATAAGGACGATGAAAATTCAACTAAAGCGTATATGCCCGATCCTAGAACAGGGGGATTACATTTGTTTTATAAAAGATGTTTTCTTACCCGCTGGCACGACGCAGGTCAGTCGCACGACGTCACCCTCGTTGTAAGGTCCCGCCGTTGAGTTCGAAACAATGCCGCTGGAGTCTGTGAGGACGGGTGGTGGCTGTAGAACTGCAATAAAAAAAATGATAGGAATATCAGGAGCGATGCTACGCAATTCCCGCATTCTACTGGTTAACTTTTCCACGTTTCCCCACGCCCTACTTCTATTAGGCAGTCTCCTCTGAGTTACAGTATCTTCTCGGCCCGTAATATTCAAAGCCACGTTGACGTTTACGTAGTGTACTTCATAGTTTCGTTGAACCACGTGGGTTGAACTGTTATGCCAAGGTGTACTATCAGCAACAAATGAAACGCAAACAAGAGAACTGAAATGGGAGCACAAACACACAAATATATTAGCCCGTGGAGGGGAAATACATGCGGTGTTGATAGCACTGCTTAAGTGCAGTACAGTCGAACCTCGTTAAAACTAAGCTGTTTATAACGAAATAATGAATATAACGAAAGAATGACGATTTCCTTTGGGAGCTCGGTCAACGCGGGCTATAAAGAAGCTACGGCTATAGCGAAGTTATCGCCAGGCCCCTTCAAATTCGTTATAAAGAGTTCAACTGCATTTGCACCTTCGAAGTGAAATTAATCAGCGCTAGTATTGTGCTTCCCCCAACTAAGATCATCTCTTTTTACTGTTCGGGTTTCAGTTGCCTTTTTCGCGTTTCATTTCTTGCCGGCAGTACCCTTAAGCGCACTGTGCCAGCCTGCTTAAAAAAAAAAAACAACAACACGTGACTGAAAATTCTGGTATCCTTGTTGTTATTTAAAGGAACCGTGGGGACAAATATAGAAGTTGACTCGGATTAATAAGGTGCGGCGCTGTGATTGAAAGAGGCCGCTCAGCGCCGAAAAGGGAACTTTTAAAAGCTAGAAAAGTTCAGAAAAAAGAATATTGGTGTCACCACCACAAGCCGGTTTCGCTTGTAAACTGCTGGCGTCGACATCAATTTTTTACGCGGATCCCAAAGGCTACGGTGCACAACCATTGACTTCAAAACGGTGTCAACGCTCACTTTTCGGTGAGGACACGACAAGCTTAATTCGACTGGTGTGAATGATTTTAAAAATCGAATTTTCTCGGCGATAAATGTGTCTGCCGCTGCCTGACAAACATCAGCGTAGCCAGAAAGAGCCAGCTAATTAGTTTTTACTGAGAATAATAAGTAGAGTTTTGCAGAGCTTCGCCTGTAAACTTTGTTCCCCTTGTTTGTCATAGATCTAACTTTTTGTCACTGGCGCTGGCTCTATGTATGAAATCTCGACTTGCTTATCGCCAGCAGAAATAATTCATCCCAATAGACACCCTCGCAGAGACTTTGTTGAATGCACACTCACGCAGTCTCAGTACTAGTGTTAGGGCATATATTTAATTTCTAGGCTGCAAAGCCACCTCGAAGCTTTCCTTCTCTTTTGCTCTCATGATTACGCACAAAACTGGCGTACAAAATTCGAAATATTAGGACGCTAATGAAATTGCTGGCCGTAGCGTTTGCTCTCTATATCAATTTTTTTTTGCCGCCGCATGTATTCTGAGAAAAGAAAGAGTAGTTATAGCCTGAAAAGCGTGAGGTGTGCAGGTGCAAAAATTCGGTGGGGATAGGCTGGAGTTTACGTAATTGAGGCTGATTACGACGATATTAATATCCATGATGATAATATCCATGCCAGTAACGTCCCTGAGGAAAAATGCTTCTCAGACCCTTTTGTCAGGCCGCGCTGATAAGACGGGCTTTAATGTGAGGTCTAAGCAGCAGGAGCTTTCCCAAAACACTATTGTATCACTGGTGCATAGTTGACAGAGGAAGCGATATATTGCGAGCTTTATTACGCCTCCGCGTCCTTGGCCGACACCGAGGGAGGCTGTGTTCTGTTAGCCCGTTGAGCCAGCTTAGGCGACTGGGTGTAGGATCTAGTAAAAGCAAACACGCTCCCTCGGCAAACAAGTAAAAGCAAACAAGCTTGGGGAACTCTTGCTTTCCACTGGGATTAAGTGAGCAGTCCCAGCCTACACACCAGCCAGGTCTCATACGCCCGGCTAACCAGTCGTCCCTTTGGGGTTACGGGAACGCGCGGAACCTCCTCTTGCAAGAGACTCCTGCTGAATTTTAGGGTCTTCCTGGTTTCTATGTGCCGAAACCTACCGAGGAGAGACGCTCGACGAGCTGCCTTAATTACGTAAAGTATAGCGCGTGCTAGAAACGGATGTCTTATGAGTGCACAGCGGAGCAAAAAAGGCCTACAGCGGGACAAACAGCAAGCGTGCACTAATGGTGCATGGCTGAGCGCACGAAACATCAACGAAGAACAATGATAGCCTCTCGCCCAGACATGCATCTCGCCAGTGATGCCTACAGACGGTTACAGCAAGAGAAGGTCTACTGAAATGTATGCAGCTCATACGTTCAAGGGTTCTGAAGACGATAGTAAGGCGCAGATACAAATAGCAGAGGAAAATGCACGTTATGGTTTATAATTGGTGGTAGAACAAACCACAGAAGCAATGCACAACTTAACATCAGCACAGACGCGTTATTCCAGGTGTTTCTGGGAATACTTTCAAAAATTTTTTAAAATAGGCTTTTTGGGGTAAAAATATGGCTTTTGTGGCATAGTATTACCAGTGTTGGCGGACACCGGAAAGCCGGTGGATTATCTTAGGTAGTTAGCTGGTTAACTAATTTCTGAAAACTTCTTAGCTATCACTGATAGGCAACTGGTTACAATCAGACTTGTAGCCGGTCGTTAGCAATAGCCATATCAGTTTTTATGATTTCGAAAACGCCGCTGTGGCTCGACAAATTTGGCTGCATCGCGCGAAAATACATGCGCTTTCGAATGCGTGCAGGCAAAGCGGCCCCTCCAGTGCATAGAACTAGTCGAAAAAGCTAAATTTTGTCGAGCTACAACGCCAAGGGTAATCGCGTTTTCGAAATTCCAGAAACTGATATCGCTCTTACTAACGAGCGGCTAGGAATTTCAGTTTGCAACTAGGCACCGAATTATACTAGTTAAAAAGTCGAGTATTAAAAACTAATCAGCCGGTTTACTACCGAAGACGATTCGCCGGTTTCCTGGTGTCCACCAAGACTAGTAATACTATGCCGCAAAAGCTAAATTTTTACCCCAAAAAGCCTAGTTTTGAAAATTTTTGAAAGTGTTCGTTGAAATGCCCTATGCCCGTGGAGCCTTCAATCAGATTAGCAGTGCTACCAATGCCTGCGGCCCCATTGAATGCAACGAAAACGACTGTCTATCACTAGCCTTTATGAAAACTGGTAGCGGGAAGGGGTAGACGGGGACAGAAGACGCTTACTTTATTTATTTATTTGTTTGTTACCTGCATCGCCTTTCTGCATTACAGCAGTGGGGGGGGGGCACTTTCACATTCGCAAAACAAGAAATCATGCACTTAACGCGTGAAAAAAAGCTTCATTTGGTACAACATAAACAATATGTAGCGGCAAGGCATTCCATTCGCGAACTGTACGCAGAAAAAATGAATATCGGAGTACGTCATCTTTAAAAGGAAATTCATAAAGCTTTAAATTGTGCTCCCATCGCATTGAGACATAGAAAGGTGGCTTCAGATATTTCGTTCCGTCTATACCTGTCTTGCAATAGAAAATATTGTGTAAAATTTTAATTACGAGCGCACAATAACGATATGGCGAGTGGGTGAAGGAGACATATTATGCATCGACACAAACCAACGATCTAACCGCGTAATGTGTAAATTCTGAATCGCCACACGGCACTTATCAGAGAGAGCAATAAGAGAGTAATTACTCATTAGCATCCGCCAAAGCGCAGCCATACGGCAACAAAGGAAAGCTATACAGCTTCCACAGAAACTTCATAGAAGGAAAAATTCGTCCTGGTCTTGGGTTCGAACCAGCGACCACCGCTTCACCGGAGCAGTCACTCTACCAACTGAAGTAACTGGGACGGCTAGCTTTAATCAAGTATTGATCAATTAGCTCTCGCCCTATCGTATGCCAGCCGCGCCGGTTAGCTCAGAGGAGACGAGTCTTTGACGTGCCCGAGAAAGCCGTGGCAGATGGCTTACAGCGAGTGTGCAGATAGATAGCACTTAAGTCACGATATTTCCACTTGCAATATTGCGTTGATAACATTAAACGTCGCTGACGTTTTGCGCTGCGCTGTCTGACGTATTGGAAACGTAGACGCGGTACGCGTAACCACTGAACACGAATAAGTCAATATGGGAGGAAAAAGGACGTAAGCTCTCTTATAGCGCATTCTTTTTTAGGGGCAAGGTAAGTGTCACAGTAGTTTCGGTCACTAAATGTGCGGAATGCTTACTGTGGCAATGAAGGTATATTCCAACTGCAGAACATATTAATTTGCAGTTAGCAATGAGAGGAGGCTTTTAAACGCGGAAGCAGAGGTCCTGAGATTAGCAAATAGAGGAGATCGAAACCTCGGTTAAAACTGCCGCAACGGCTATAGTTTCGCATATTTTAAACAGGGAATTTGGTTTCGTTGATAACCGTCATTGTTCCTAATTTCTAGGGATGAAATTAGATCCCAGAGCTCGGGAAGCACACCCTGCCCCTTAATGGGAGTGCGCTGGAGAAAGGCTTACTCCTTTTTTTACTCCTTTCGTGTTAAGAGTGCAGGGTGCGTGCGTTTCGATATACGAGGCTTTATCTCTATATTTTATCGACTGCTCCTTTGAACGTTCCGCGCTATCTTCTTTCACTGATTGCCGTCGCACAGATTCGGGAAAAACTAGGGCGAGCGCAAGACTCGGCACATCCTGCATAGCAGCCCATATCTATACCTTCAGCCCGTTTCGCATACATAGGTATAGATAGGTAATGGTGATATGATGGGTTGCTGGGATCGCAACACATGTTACAATGTGTTAAAGCTTTGTAGGGGGCTAGTTGGTTGTACATACTGAGACTGGGGAGCGCTACAATCAAGACAAGGGGACAACACCACATAAGGACACCACGTGGTCTTCTTATATTGTGTTGTCCCCTTGTCTTGATTGTAGCGCTCCCCAGTTACAATGTGGTAACAAATGTATAAACTGGTATCGAGAGCAATCTCATTTCAAAGCAAACATGTACCGCGTGATTTTATACGTGATCACCATTTCAAGGCAAACATGTACCTAGTAGTTTTATACGTGATCAACACGTCTGGACATGTCATGTGGCTGGAAGATATCCTCACGTTAAATACCCGTTCGCGATATCAAACGTTATGGAGCAGTCAAAATCGTTTTCTTCACAACTCTGATGATTCCCAGCCTAGGAACACTGCTAACATACTGATATCCGTGGTGCAATATTCCAGTACGTAATATATTTCAGCGGTGAATAGTTTTCTCGCTCTATTAGCCATCGGCCTGGGACAGATTGTGCTTCGGTGAGACACACCGCAGGAGTTTGGCGACTCCATGAGTAGCTTGGCCGAAACAGGCTCCGCTGATGCATAAGCGCGTGCGTAATATCATGGGGCGAAGTTGTATCGATCGCCCGCGCCTTGTGTGTACCAAGAGTTGGCAGGGGTATTTCGTGGTCACGCAGCTCGTCTAATGAAGGCAGCTGTTGCATTCGTTGTGGCCCGGAAGCCGGCGTCCTGCTGTTAATCACCTGCGTGGACCGCACTCGAAGCTTACTCGATGCCAGGTAATTAGAATTATGATGACGCCGCGGTTATGTGCGCCGGTGGGACAGATTAAACATTTAAACGTATCACTACTCCCTGAAGTAAGCGCTGAGGTGGAAACAAAAGCATTAATCAGCCAGTTTGGAGCGCGCTCATACCTCTGCACTGCAGGGGGCCTCCACAACAAAGCGTCGTCCAAAATAAAAAAAAATAGCAGACATTATGCCGACTACATGCTGAAGGAATGATCATGCAATCGGAAGTGCATCCCTTGCTCTCACCACAGGTCTGTACTTTGAAGAAATGTACAGATATAGAAGATTTGTTAAGAAAAACATTATTAGGTGAAAACAAATTCACCAAATTAGGCTTATTTCTTAACTTCCACAAAGGATGAAATTGCGCACGCGTACTCAGGCATTCACATCAAATAAATATAAGCATTAAAATTATTCTAGCGCACACTGAATTGGCAGTATGCCCATTGAAATTTTTGGCGGTTTTCCTCTACGCTAATAGTTTTTTTTATTAAGTAGGTACACCTTTCAACACGCCACCTTTCTCATCCTGATGTGCTTCAGCATCTGACACTTCCACTGCTTTTCATAATTATGCTAGAAAAACTGTCAGTGAGATATTTCTATACAGGCACGACAGTCCCGTACAGAACGATTTTCGTAGGAAGTCAATGGAGTCCAGTCGACCAATTGGAAGCGCAGTGCTTCTATTGCGAGATTACAGTTCTCTGCCACAAGTTATGCAAATAGAAAATCGACGAATCGATTGCATATATTCCTGCCCATTCTCCAAGATTAATGAGCGTATGACGGAATAAATAAGCCACAAAGTTCCCCTGTTCGCTCAGGTTTAGCCACGGAACATTACGGTTGAATCGTTGGACCGATGGCGGTGCTTGACTGAATGCAGCGGACAGTGAATGCGAGAGAAAAATGTGGGCTAACCAGTGCAGACGACGACCATGCCCATTATGACATGCATGGCGACCACAGAGCGCCGGTATTGAACAGAGTAAGGTATACTCGCAACACTCGCGCTAGCAAC
This sequence comes from Amblyomma americanum, assembly GCF_052857255.1. Classification (NCBI taxonomy): domain Eukaryota; kingdom Metazoa; phylum Arthropoda; class Arachnida; order Ixodida; family Ixodidae; genus Amblyomma; species Amblyomma americanum. The sequence goes on along the minus strand of NC_135506.1, from coordinate 29,904,035 downwards.
GCGACATTTATTTTCGGCTGTGCAAGTTATTCGCAAATAGAGAAACCAAAACTTCAGACCTAATTCTTGTCAGGAACGCAGAAGACTGTTGGAGTGGGAGGAAAGCGGCTCATTTAATGGGTCTTCATCAACATCGTCAGTCTAATCACGCCCACTGCAGGAAAATTGACGGCCACTTTACTGGGCCCTCTGCTAGCCGCTCCCATACTGTCCTTGGAAACTCGCAATATGATCCCATCTCCTGGATCCCTCTCCTAGGGCATGACTGCTCATATCTCGACAGAATCAGCTGTTTTCTCGTGATATATGAGGACTATGAAGGCTGTGAAGGGCTTGTTATATTCTGCGCGAGGCTCTATCAATGATGTGAATAGTATTGCAGAGTACGTTCTCCGAAAAACAGCCACGACGTCTCATGTTGTTCTTATACTATTAGTGGTTACCTAAGAAAATACCTTGCCAGCAACCTAACCTAACCTAACCTAACCTAACCTAAGTTAATCGGTCTGTAATTCATCAAGTCTTCAACGTACCATTTTTATGGATTTTCAGAATGTTACCATTCTTCCGTGCTTCACGTGGGCACGAATAAAATTCTTTCTTGCGTTTCTTTTTTTGAAAAGACGCGGATGACATTAATAAGTTTCGAGGAGTACGCAGAGATCATATCTGCAGTATATTCGGTGTTTATTCGCTATCCTTCCTGTTCTCAGGGCTGGCTTACTTGAGAATTACAACGAATCAGAACAACGCAGTAGCAATTGTATTGCACTCGTTGTGTGCCTCTTTGACGTCAGCTCTACTTTTGACGTCGTAGCTACCACCCGGCTCCTGAAAACTAAACCGAAACGGCATGACAGAAGGACTTGACTTCCTAGTTTGCCATTTTGATCATTTTCGCCATCATTCGAAAGCAAACACAGCAAAAAAAAACCGTCTACCACAATTGTCAGTTCGAACATTTGCAGTAGGCACTTATATCTACCATAATGTCATTGTCTACAGCGGTATTACAGTCGCTGGGTGACTGCCTACAGGCAAGTCGGCAGTCAATTTAACGAAAATGGTAAAGCTGTTTCTTGATGTACCTGTATAAGAACTAATGTAGTGAAATTTAACGTGACTATGAACTAGTCTAGCCAGACAAGCTGCGTCTATTAAATTTGATGCACCGACACCTTTACTAGAACTTGAGCAAACGCAGTATTCGAGCGCATTGCCGTATTGATCCGTCATGAGTTTCGTGAAGTGACATACGTAACACTGTATGATAACTCATGAGAGAAACGTATGCGGAAGGTGAGTTTTACTGTTAAGCTGCGCCATCAAGCCGGATTACATCGTAAACTCGATAACAGATCTGCTTAAAGCCGCTCGTTTCAACCCCATGTCTATCAAAAAACGACCATTGAAGTCTAGAGTCTGACGGAAACCCGTCTGGTCGGGATGGCACATGACGAAAGTAGAAGGCGCCGACCAAAATAGATGATGGGATGACGTTTCGGCTCCCCCACGGGAGCCTTGTTCCCAATGAGGCAATGTGGTTCAGTTGCGAACCCAATGAGGTTCAGTTGTGAACAAGGCTCCCGTGGGGGAGCCGGAACGTCATCCCATCCTCTCTTTTGGTCGGCGCCTTCCACTTTCGTCAAAAAACGACCCGTCCACGCGGCTTAGTTCAATACAGCACGCGTTAAGCGTCAATGTCGGTTGTATGTCACACTCATTTCCGTGATTATTGATAATAGTTGCAGCTTTTATACCGCGAGAGGTCTTTCAAGGTCAGGGGACATATTATTAGGGGACGGAATAACATGAAGATTCGCTTACACGGAAGCCTCGATGACGACGCGTATGCTAATGTCTCTGTGTCACCGGATGTTTGGTACATACACGAGGCTCATTTGTTTGTATTTGTGCAAGTACAACGTGGTTAGAGACCGTTTGGAGCAAACATGCACCTCTTATCTACACATGACACGCCAACCACTCAACTTAGCCACACTACGTTTTTCTGCACAAAAAACAAACAAACAAGAAAACAGCACTGAAAGCCCGTAACTTCAAGCCAATTTGGGTACAGACGCTTTCGTGTGTGCTTGCTTCAGCCGTGTGTCGTTCGCCTCGTCATGGCAACGCCTTCATCGCACAGCCTTTTATTTGGTGCAGAAGAGTAGCGGGCCTTCCCCTAATACAAACAGACAGAATGGGAAGCGCAGGTCCACGCCCCGAGCAGGAAAAGCCTGCGTGGATACTGCCCCAACACTCGGTTGTAGGTAATTTGTTCCTTCTGCTACAGTATGCGGCGTTTCACGAAACTTCGCAACAAGCCTTAATTAAAGGGCGACTCAGGGTTCTTCCTTTCATGCGAGTGCCCGGAATTCAAAACAACTTATTGTAAAAATCAGCAACACAAAACCTCTTCCTTCTCTTGGGCCTCTGCGGCTGACCTTCGTCGCAACTTAGGGAGACCTAGTGTCAAGAACTAGGCAGCAGCGCATGACGGGGCATGAAGGGTGAAGGGGCCACACGGGCGCTCGTAATGAACAACCGGATGTTTTTCGAGGCAGCCGACAGTCTTTTTATCGAAGACGCTGTGTCGACATCAGGAAAAGCTTAAAGATAATAGAAAAATACATAATTTTATGATATTTATGTTTTCATTGATATTAACGCAGCGTCCTATATAGAAAGAATTTTTCTCAGTATCCAGTCAGCCGGTGTTCTTCCAAACCGTGGAGCACACATGTCTCCTCATGCTTCAATGTTTTTCGTTCAACTGTCTTTCCCAACAGCTAACTTGTGTTCTGGCCAAGGTGTCAAATATAGTCTACAACATTGCTCACAATTCATATTTTTACTATACCTACCAGAAACACCAGGAGTGCAAGCCATCTGAACTTTAATCTCCCTTTAACACGCAACTTTTATGGCCAGCGATTGCTGCAGTTCTACGGTGGTAAAATTTGGAATGGCATCTCGCTTGATATCAAAATATCTAGCAACTTCGAATACGCTGTAAAAAGATTTTTCCTTAGTGACATGTACTACTCACAAGCAGTATTTCTTTTTATTGTTTTTTTCTCCTTTTTCATGTCATGACTGGCATGTATTCGCACTGCTTGAATTTCTTGCCTATCGCTGTGCTGCCAAGCATACGGGACTGTGGGCTCAAGCTACCTTTGGCTATGGGGTCATCAAATTTTGATGTATGATTTGTTTCTTAAATAAGGAAAAACAATCTCTCTAAAAAATAAAACTAATTTTCTTGGTCAGATCTGACCATGGGTAGGGCTGACCAATTGGAGTAGGGCTTTGTGACTTTTCAGACAGTCCTCAAATTTGGCGAGTTTCATAATTCGACCCCAGAAAACAGGTGCGCGTTTGTAAGGACGAATGACTGAAACCAAACCGTAGAGTAGACTATAAAACGACATGAAATGATGCTGAGCTTTTGAAAATTCAGGAAGCCATCCCGTTACATCTTTGAGGTCATCTCGACAGTAATCTATTTTTCAGCAGCGAATCACAACGACAAAGAAACTCGGTGTAACACGACGACATCCAAGAGCCTTTTCAAAAGCCTTTTCAAAAGCATTCACAAGAAAGCAAACAGCTGAGACGACAAAAAAGTTTGATGAAAAATTTTGTCTTGTTCTTTCTATTTTTCTGCCAGTATAAACTGGCAGCAATAGGCTGAAATGTGGCACTAGAAGAGAAAGGAAGAAAAAAAGAACAAGAAAAAGTAGAAAGAAAGAAGACTGCTCGCCTTTTGTTCAGGGCTTCTGCTGTGTTCACGACCAGCACGAAGCAAAAAATGAAGAAAAAAAGAACAAGAAAAAGTGAAAAGAAAGAAGACTGCTCGCCTTTTACTCAAGGCTTCTGCTGTGTTCATGACCAGCATGAAGCAAGAAACACTTTATTGGTCTGAGGACATGCCTGTGCATGCTGACTTGATTACGAAAACCTCCAGTCAGATTCACAGGGCTTGCGTAGTGCGTAGATGAGAGTTCCCTCCACGATACGGCTTTCTGCAAGTCACGTACTGGTCACGTGATTGCTCATATGACAGCAGCTGAGCTCATGTGTGCCGGGTATAGTGAACTAGTGCCGGGTAAGACGCAACTGCGGAGACTTGAAGCCCGCTCGGCAGAATGGTTCAGTTCAGTTGGAGCAGGAATTATTGGGAGCAGAAACGCCTTCCATCCGTCGGACCAGTCGGCTAATTGCGCTGAGGGTACTTGTGCTCGTCTTCTGCTGGAACCGTAATTCCGAAGACCGGAAGATATGACGCGCTATCTAAGCTTTTCTTCTTATACGCAGTGCGGAACGTTTTGAGAATGGAAGGCTCTAATTAGTCCGTCTGTTGCTAAAATTTTTTATTCGTTGCCAACGCGGCCTAGCGTACGCCGATAAACCAAATCGTATGACACTTCGTCCGAATACAGTGGCGCGTTGGTCCACAAGTGGTCACATATCGCAGCATAAAATATCAAAGGTGTACTGGTGTGGATACGCGCCCTGTTTTGCGGAATGCTTGCCGCAGTTTCGTTCAGTGAAATAAACGATATACTGAAAGTTTTCTTTTTTATTTAATGGACAATTTCAACCAAAGAAACTAAGAAGTCACGATTTCTGTTCGAGAACCTAAACACGCTCATCGAAGGAATATTACACAGAAATGGACGCGACTCCCCGTCGTAATCGAAGCGTATGCGCTCTGGGCCAGTTTAGTATAAAGGTGTTTTTTAATTTTTTTCCAGTCACATCCTCCGCTATTGAGACAGCCAGATGCTGGTAACAGCATGAATGTTGGAGCGAATACCGCAGCATGACAGCATTTAAATCTGGATATAATTGATATTAAGTAATTATGCCATCCCCAGCCGTATATTGCTTCTCTAGCAGCAATTGAACATATACTTTTTGTTCTTTTCCTTTTCAGGCTATTTAAGGTATTAATATACAGGAAGGACGGCATAAAGACGCTCGGAACAACGCGCAATCTACGGCGGTCATTAACGAGCTCGGTGCGCGAGACAGAGGGATAAATATTGTCCACAGCTGTTCCGCCTTTTCTGGTTCCGCCTGGAACCTGCCAATGATAGATACCACCTGCACCTGAAAGCTCCCACGTGTGCTTCCGCAAACGCGATATATCCTTGAATTCTTTCTCTTGCTTTTTTTTTCCCTGCACTTGCCCAGTGCACGTGTGCCGAACGCGTGTGGCGCACTGTGCCAAGGTCGGGCGAAGCATTTTTCACAACATCCATGCCACGTGTACTGCGCCTTTGGGCCAGGTATTATTGGAAGGAAAGACCATCAGGCCGTGCACGGCTTGATGGCGGCACTAAAAGGAACCGATTGCCATCAGCGGAGTAAATTCACTTACTTGGCTGGAATGCTATTTAGGTTTGTATAACAGTGAGCACTAGCATACGATTGCGAAAAGCGTGACTATAAAATGCAGGCAAACTCATCACAATGGCAGTTCCTTAAAATTAGTTCATCACAACTGCAGGAGAGGGGATGTTGTTCAACATATATTCTATGTCCACGTGATACGCTCGTAACGAGTTTCTACCCCTCTAACTTCGTCAAGACACCTTAAGCGTCACCGCAGAGTTGTCGGTTCCGGTGCTTTCGGAATGATGAAGAGCAGATAAGCTGCTGAAGTGATAAAGGGTATTACTATATTGCACAGACCCTTATCAAATACGCATTGCTCATAGCAACGTGATTTCGTCTACGCGTCAGCCTTTTTTTGTATCCAACTATTCCTCAATTTTTTCTAGCGTTCGTTTATTTCTCAAAACCGATTTTGCATTCCCCAGTTGTGAAAGCAAGACAGAGAGAGAATTTGTAGTTGATAGAGATACCAGCGAGTGTGTCTTATGCGAGTTTTATAGCGAAGCGACCAACAGAAAAGTTTATTTTTTTTTAGGACATCTATCTTATTAAAAACACAAATCAGAAAGAAAATCCCCAAGAGCATCAAGAAGAAGGAAAACAGAAGCAGTAACTATGGCTAAGCAGTAATTTCAAATCGACTGCACTGACCAAAAGAGCCGAGCTTGCTTTGAGCTGTTCTATAAATGCACCAATGTTTGTTTGCTTTTCTGCGCCTCACTGATTACTGGGTTACACAAGAATTCAGTACGGCAGCCTCACTAGTGGTCTCTATCTTCGTAAATAATAAGATAAGCTGATTACCCGGCAAAGAAGATGCTAAACGCTATCTGGTCTCTGTAGCGGCACTTAAACGGCGTCAGTTTAGAAAAACCGCTGGAGAGCCCAACATATTCTGTGCGTGGACGACTAACGCGATCATCGCGAAGAAAGATCGATGAGGGAAAAAATCAGCTCCCTAGATACTTAGTTCCCGAAGGAGTTAATTAACGGCCTTGAAGCCGTTCTGCAGAGAGCCCTGCTGCAGAAGGCGAGCATGCCGTGAGACTTCATCGTGTGAAGTTGCGGTGCTTTAGCACAGAGCCATCGTCGGCATCGGGCCCTGTATCATGGCTGGGTGTAATTAGCAGGGCGCCCGAGATTGCTGATGCGCGCAGATCATCACGCCTTAGGGACATCAACGGAGAAAGTAAGGCATGTTACAATCTTGTTAGAAAGAAAAAGAAAGGCTTAACGGATGGTGTAATGGGTGTATGTCTTGCACCAAGATCCTTGGGAGGACGGCGATAAGACTCCGCACTTGAAGTGCGCACGAACAACTTTATTATTCGAACATCAGAGACGTGCACGTTGCACTCGCCGAGTGATTACGAATGACTAAGCATGAATCATGATATCAGTCACCCAGTGTTGCCGGGTACGTGTCAACTCCTTCCTTCGCAGGCCCATTTGCACGTAACATACGGGTGGGCGAATACGCCGGCCGTTCCTAGTAATATGTGGCGAATCGCCCCTAGCTGGCTGGCGAGTTGATGCTGCAGGTGCTTCTGCTGTCGCAGGCTGGAGATGGTACCTTGTACTTTGTAGCGTTCCTTCTTTTCCATCAAGTATAAGCATGGTTACCCTACCTGGCTTTGCCCTGTACCTGGGGACATCGCTGTATCTTTGTGTATACAAGCTGCCGAACGTAATGGTAGCGTCACTCTTCCCCTGCAACATTTTTCGCCTGTTTTAGCGAGACGTCTCTCTTGCCTTCCACTCCTTATACTTTCTCTAGTATGCCTATTTATGCTGCCAACAGGGTCTCCGGGTCTTTGGAGCAACCGGAAGCGTTGACCACAACTTCCGTCTCATAAGCAGCCCTGCAGGGGGGAGACCTTCAGTCCTAGGCGTCGGTAGTTGGGCTAACAATGCTTTTTCAGGTCTCCAGGATTTTTGGGAAGATCCCTGGCTCTCGGAACTGCTCTCTCAGCTTCGCCATTTTTATGGGCGTTGTATGGACTTCACGTCACCAGCTGGGACCCCCCCCCCCCAAGCTACGAACCATCGACACTCCTTAATTCAAACTGAGGACCGTTATTACGGCGTATAACTTCAGGGTAGCCATGTCGTACAAAGATTTTGATTAATAACTTAATTAAATCGGAAAATTCAGGAAGCTTTTTGTAATCCGCTCGAGCGCGTCCAGAGGCAACGTGCTGAGTGATTCGCATGGCTGCATCTCGCGTACACTGCAATTTTCACAGGGCACCTGGACCCACTACATGTCGCACTGTCTACGCCTTCTCACGTTGTTGTCTTGTTCTCGTCAAACGGAAGATGTCAAAAGCAGGTCGAAGTAAAAATTCAAGCTTGTGCTACACACGCAATACGTAATTTCTCATTTAGAAGCATTACTTAAGTGCGTTTTCATATGCTTCTGTTCCCTTTGTTGTTCTAAGCATCTTTTCCTTATCCTCGTTTATTTGAAATGGGCAGAAGCTTGGTTGGCGCGAATTAAACGTGACCTGACGTTGTTACTTGCTTCCTGTTTTCAAGCAATAAGTACGAATAACAGAAGCGAAATAAAACAGCAAATCCGCTGCGCTTGAAAAATTCGAACAGTTTTATCTTTAGCATTGCTTTTCCAGAAAGGGATCATTATTTATTATATTATTTATTATATATAGCAATTACCATGGTCGTTATGCAGATCTTGAAACCGCTCCATTATTGCAGCGTTATTCACTTCTTCGCGCAGACAAAATTTATTATAAGAAGCTTCTGCTAACCAGTACACAAACAGAAATTATTCTCTAAAACATTCAATACAGCTACATCTCGGCACCTTTTACGGCGAAACATCCGACACAAGCCGAAAACAAGAACAAATTATGGAAAGCAAACATTTTTATATCAGACAACTGAAGTATTAACCAAGGTTGAGGAACTGTTAGACTTTAGCGCTCCATTGAGTACTTTCAAAAAAGCGTTAACCGCATTGCTACTAGCCGATGTTGTTTCCTTTTCTTGATCAATGTCTTTCTGTTCCATTTCTACTTGTTTGTATGTACATACATCCCGTCACAGAATTAATATATACAGTGCAGTGGTGATATGGTGTGCATTGTGGCTGTGTAGTGCGTATTACAAGTGTAATATGTTTGTACTTGTGTAAATTTTGTTCTTTTGCCTTTTATATGTATTTCCTTCTTTTATCACTGCTGTAGAAACTGTTTGCTGTAGGAGGCTGGGACCTTTCGTCAGGTCATTGGTACCTTTAGTCCCAGTCTCCACTCGCTATGACGAGGAAATAAAGTTCATTCATTCATTCATTCATTCTGTAAAGACGAAGATGTGAGAACGAGGTAGCGGCAGTGCTATCGCTGAGCGCGTGCTGCTGCCGGGCTCTAGAATAACCGCGGACGCCTAGAAGGCCTCGTTCTGCGCCTGGTTCTGCCTTCCTGGTTCTGGTGGTGCCTGAACTATTAAACCCCCTTTCAATTCATTTATTCATTCATTCATTTTGTAAGAGGCGTTCTCGCACGATAAAGCCTCTCGTCTAAACTATTTTGTAGGTTTCTCCAGTGCAATACTATTACTGCAGTGATGCACGAATTTTTGTGAGCGGAAAACTCGCCCGCTGAAGCTATTCGCCAAAACTGTTTCGTACTCGTCTCCACTCATGAACGCCCTAAAGTTTATTTATTTATGCCACATATTTATTATTTACAAGTTATTATTTGCCAATTTATTTGTTTTGTTTATTACGCACTACCAAGTAGGATTAACGTTTGAACGCTGATGTACGCTATTTCTCGGCTGAGGAGAGCGACATAGATTGTAATAGGTGGGCTGATACAAAACTTTTCTCACGAATATTTACGCAGAAACATGCTTGCAAGTTTTATGCTGACGTGAAGAACATTTAACGGGCGTGTAATACTAGATGAAGAAAGTGGTATTCACACTAGCGGACGAGATCACGGCAGGTACTCTGGCCGAAGCACCACGCTACTATGCACCCTATAGCTTATCCGGAAGTACAGAATTCCCGGGAGAAAACCAACTCTCCCTCCAACACTTTTGCGCTGCTTGCGTTTCTCCAAAAACGCCCCTATATACCACCACTCCATTTCTCTGACGATCGACGGTCCGGTGCAAACTTTTCCAAGCGCCGTGTTTGCGTGTTCGGCGTGCTTAATGCTGCACAAGGGCTGAAACCTTTCAAACAAAACCTAGAGAGTGCAGAAATCGCTTCTTCGCATGAGCGCCATTCTTCTTTGCAACTGAGTTGTGCTGGTGCAGAACTGCACTCACCTGAAGCACACGCGCGAAAGCCCCGCAATCGCGCGCACAAAACTCGAAAAATGAGGGAGGCTCGAAAACAGGACACGCACGAAACGCGCGATGAAGCGGGAACAGAAACTGCTCACACGAGGAATGTTTCCGGCTTAAACCGCACCAGAAATCCACATAGCGTGCATGAGGACCAAAACCAATCTCAGCCGTAGTCAGTCTAAGCCTCTGCCGCACGGGCGACTACGGTTGTGGACGGGACTTTTTAATTATTTGTTTGAAGCATCTAGCGCTATTTTCACGAAGTCAGTGAAGCCAGCTACATTTCGAACCCCAGCTGGAGAGAATAGCAATGCCATTTCGTGTCCAAGAAAATAGATACATACATACATACATACATACATACATACATACATACATACATACATACATACATACATACATACATACATACATACATACATACATACATACATACATACATACATACATACATACATACATACATACATACATACATACATACATACATACCTTTCATACATACATACATACATACATACATACATACATACATACATACATACATACATACATACATACATACATACATACATACATACATACATACATACATACATACATACATACATACATACATACATACATACATACATACAAGTTTTATTCTCCACAAAGAAGTGGAAGGAGGTGGAGCGGGAAGCCGTACATTTGCGGCTTGAAAAATCCTCCGCCCCCTTACAGTGTATACAGCAGCAGAGTGGGGCAGTAGACAGTCACATTTTTTTGTTGCGAAGAGAAAAGAAAAACCGCACTGTATCGCATCAGACAATAAAATAAGCCTAAATAAGAGTTTCAATAGAGCACTGGATTTGGACGCCTGAAAAATTTTTTTTTTCGAAAATGAAACAATGTAATGTAATTGAACATAAGGATAGACCTTTGCATTCATTCACAAAAAAGAGCATGAGTAGCAAAATATTTGTACATATTTGGAAGAGACGTATTGAATAGATCAGCACCTTCTTTTTCTGCAATGATGGCTTTGGCAAAACAAAAAGGTGGGCGTCGCAGTCTTGTATGGCGCGCCCAAGAAGAGTTGTTGCCTTAGTGACATGGCACATACCCACGACGGGGGATAGGCCAAGGTTCGTAGATAAGAGCCAAAAGAAGAGGGTAAACTGGTGCTGTCTGGTGTTGCCACTTATTTCTTCTTTGACACAGTGAAAAATGTTTTACTAAAAACACTGCAGCTGAGTGTTTGTTGCGTAAACGGCTTCGGATGGTAAAAAAAAATTAATTGGAAATAACTGTTTTAGATAGAAGAAAAGGGCTGCGATACCGCGAGTGTGGAAGTATGTGGCGTGCATGAATTCCTGATGTTTTTGAGCCATTCATGTTGTTTTGGCGAAATACAGGGTTCTAAGCATGCGTACACAAATTTGCCAATTTTTCTCTATATTCGAACATAATGCGTGTCTGAAAGGGCTAAGCGAGCTCATACTTTCAAAAGTACTACTAACTCATTACTCACCAAACAGCGCGAAAAATTAAAAGGCCGGAAAACAGTAATCAGAACGCACGAATTGAGCAGTGCCTCGTGATTGAATTAGCAGATGCTTGTCCACAACTCATCTAGCTGACTGAAGCAGGAGCCAATAGTTTAGATCCTCCCTGCAAGAGGGTGTCTGCAGACTAGACTGCGGCTCGTTATAAGGAGTGACGTTTGCGTCATGTGATGAGCGGCCAACACGGAAAGGGTCCTGATCGGAGCCGTCGTGCCAATCCACCCCAACTGTTGAAAACATTAAAACGGCTAACAAGTCAAGACTTTTTACGCGATGGCATATAGGGCCCATTGCACAACGGAGCCTGGCGCAACTTCGTGTGATTCCGTGAAATCGTCCACGTTAATCTCACGAAATTGTCTTTTCAGCCACGTTTACTTAACAATAAGCATCACTGAAATTTCCACATAGTTGGTTGAGGACCGTTTTCCATGGAAAGGAGTTGGTGTCGGGGCAAACTGGCTGTGACAGCCGCCACGGCTAGACTGAACCCAGAACTTGCCTTCACCTCGGGACTGGCAAAACAAAGCGATCGTATTGCGATTAAAGGCGACTACAAGCGTGGCCTGAGAATCTGTTGTGAACCGAGAATAAGACTGTGGTATAGGGACTGAAATTACAGATTATGTGCCACAGCGTTCCTACTAAACATCGATAATTATGCGATAGCATAGAGCCCTCAGTGGAGCAAGAAGCCGGCGGCGACTGTCAGTTGTCCATGAAAAGGCACCGACGACCGTACAGCGTCCTGAAAAGAGCGTTATTGGCTGGCGTGTAGTTGCGTCGTCAGTGACGTCACCAGAGCGGTGAAACCTTATTGGCTGGAGAGACGTGGCGCCACCAGACCAGCAGTGACGTCACCACACCAGGTTCGTGTGTGTGAAGCCTCCACCATCCAACCTTGGCAGGTCGAGTGCTGGAAGAGCATTCCTTATGAAGTGCAACCTCTGTCTCAATATCTCTGCCAGTCCCTTTCGGAAAAGGCCTCAGCAGCATCGTATGTTATCGCAGGGCCAATACATAATGAAATTAGGCGTTCCGGTGTTTTTTTTTTTCCGCTGAGGGTGCCTGTCAATTGAATGCGGAAGACGAAACATGCCTTTTTTGATCGAATGGAGCGTCCAGCACGTGGAGACGTCGTCTGCCAAAACGCAGCGATCTGCACTTATCTTTTACGCTATCCGTGGCATGAGTCGCGGATTGCGTTACTATCATATCGCATGCATTACCTAGAGATTGGAGAAGACTATAGTTTGCATTTTGAGTGGTTTTTCACGATGCCAGTAAGATGGCAGCGTTTGATGCAAAAATCAAACTAATCAAAAGCGGTAACAAACAGAGGAAAGTGTGTCTCAAAATACACCCTCCGAGCGGAATACTCTCCAAGGACACTTTAGGCATTAGACAGCAGCAGCAGATGCAGGCTACGTAACAAAAACTTTGTTTTCAGAAAGAGTGTACGTGAAAATTAAACATGGCTTTACAGCAGATCAAAGAACTCGTAAATCGGCTGATGACATTGTTCCTTCCCCCCACCCTTTCTATCCATCACCACCTGGCTCGACTGGCTTGGCGCTGAAGGGGAAGAAGAACAGCGGCTTCTGGTCGCCCAGGCGGTCGACATGCTCGGCCTATAAATTATGGTCGAATAAATGTCTTTACTACTACTACTACTATTTAATCTATGTAACAAACTCTAACAAGGTACAATAAACTTGATTCAATTTAATGTTCTATCCGGTTAATATATAGGCTGCTAGTTCTACTTGCCAGTCATACAAAGCAACCACCAGACTACCTTTGACGCGTGGGCAGTTGCATGAGTAAAAAAACTTCGATGACTTTTGTAAACACAGTAATATAGAAATGTTTAAAATGACGGCAAACCAGCACTTAATGTAGCTACGCTGCGGCTGTACAGATACTTGCTTCCACTGCGCAGTAAATAGGTTGGAATTGTACTTCATTTCTGGAATATGTTGTCAAAACAAATAGGACGACAAATAGGTGCAGCACAGAATGCACTATAACGCCACTTGCTAACGCTGCGGAAGTCGATGCTAGTTGATCTGACAACTGCTTGCGAGCGATAAGATCGATTGTGCTGTTACTTAATGAGGTTATGCGAGTATATCGAGGCGTACGTCGATAGGAGGCATCCGGACTGAACTTTTGTGTGTGCATACCTTTCCTTCGCTGTTAATGACTAAATATTCAGTACCAAGTCCGTGATGAAGCAGTTAAATCGACAAAAAGAACTCGCACGAAAAAGGCCAGTAGTTAAAAGCGAAAACAAATGAATCTATTCACGCGGTTGGTTTGTAGGATAAGAGGGCCAGAAACAAGCACAGTGAGCCATGTCAAGCTTGTACATTTAACTAAGCTTATAGAGTTAGACCTCATGCTTGTAACAACAGAGGTGCATGTAGAACGCGCAGGTTTTTCCGCTTCGTTCACTGTCCCTTGTCTACTCTCTAAGTAACGTAGAGATTTAGAGAAAAGGCTTCACGAAACGAATTAACAAGAGAGCTCTTCAAAAGAAAGGTTTGGTTTCTAAGGAATGCTTACCAAATTGTTCTATATTTTATTTTTAGTTTTATTTTCACAGCGCTTTTTCGTCTAGATTGCATTTTATTGTTTGATTCTCATTTGTTGATCTCTCGGGTGAAACCTGGGTGGTAACTGACGCACGGATGGATGGATGGATGGATGGTAGGAGCATCCCCTTTGAAACGGGGCAGTGGTTGTTGCCACTATGCTCAGTTTTTTTCCCTTTATTTTTGTTTACAGTGCTGCAAGTTGCTAATACAATTTTTCATTTCCTTTAAAAAAACGTCTTCCTACACTTTAAAACTTATGTCACCTCTCTGCTTTTGTACAACCAATCCTACAATCTCTTTTTGCTAATTTCCACCGCAGATTTATTTACATGACTATTGTTATCTCTAAACCCTAAGGCCTCAGGAAGAGTGACTGTGCCTGCATCGACATCGGGATGGATACCATCGCATTTTAGGATTAGGTGCTCTATTGTTTCTACAGATTTACCAGCGCCACCTGCTGTCCTGATCTTGCTATAATTATTTCTATTGTTCTGCTCTTGGTAATGTCCTGATATTGTGCCGTTTGTGCCACCAAGCATCTTCAATAAAAGTTGACGAGTTGAGACAAAAGAAAGCACTCACCAGCGACGAACAGCTCAGCGCGCGCCTCGGTTACGGTGACGGTGGGGGAAGTGACGTTCTCTCGGCGGTATGTGACGTTGCAGACGTAACTTCCGGTATCGGCTAGCTCCAACCGGTTCAGGAGCAGCGCCGGTGGATCGCTGAGAAGGGAGAAGAACGCCCTTCGCTTCCACGAGGGCTGCTTCCAGTGCTCACCGTCGAAGAGGCTAGGGCGTCCCATAAGCATCACGGATGTGGAGGAAGGCGCCACCAGGCCGTACACTTTCAGTGCATCGTGGCGTGTGTAGCGGGTGTGGAAGCTTCCGGTGGCGATGCGATACCAGAGTGCGGAAACCGGTTCCTGTGACGTCATGTCGAAGGGACAGGGGAGCGACGTCTGTTCTCGTTCGAGCACGACCAGTCGAAGCGGCGTTGGTATGGCGTCGTCTGAAAACAAAACAAAACAACATTAATCGAATCATTCGCATTCCTATGCGACCACTGGATCGCCCGCCACGGCCCTCCGAAGGTCACCCCTCATTACGATTTCGAGGATCAAAGGTCGTCGGTAAGAATCCCACACAAAAACCAGGCTTCAATCGACTAACAACTTTGGGCGCCGAATCATGCCGATTAGTTTGCCCCACTCTGAACCCTCTGCGCCAAACGGATGTGCCACAATTTTGTCACCAATGGTGAGCCCAAGTGGCACAAGTCTCGGCACAAGCTCAGACTACTTATATAGTGGAACGCCAGGATAGGGGAAAAACTGGCCGCTGTGCCTTTCTGGCAACTGCGCTTGCGCGGTCACGTGATGGTGGGTCACTTTTGGCTGACCTGAGATTTCCGGCCGCCATCTTGAAATCTCGGACGACCAATATACGTTCGAATGCGACCTAACGCTCTTAAAACAGATGACATTCATTAACAACACCCCCATAGACACCACATATCAACCAAAACAATTTCCATTACTATCTTCGCCATTACCGTCACCACTATCATCGTCAGCATCATCGTTTGATTTGAATGTACTAGCAGGCAAATAGCTCCTACAGGGACCTCAAATCGCTCCTTATTTTCTGCCACTCCCAACACTTCAAATTTCTCAGGCATGGCATGGTTGAGAAATTGTTTTTGTTAGTTCAACGTTTTGTACCTGCGCAACTTTTTCCGGAGGTGTAGCAGATAAAAGCAATCGCGTGTCTACCGTTTGCTCCGAACGGGAAGACATATTTTGCACTACTGAACGTGCCTTTAAGGTTTTCAAAATATCAACAATGCGGCTACGGTTTGAAGGATAGCGCACACACTAAGGAAATTAATACAGTTTTACAGATTTATTTATACTTTGACTGTCAAGCGAGCACTTCTGATTGATAGTCGTGTCAGGGGCTCAAGAAGTTTTCAAACTCTGTGAAATTCAATTAACTTGTGTCGCAGGCACATGGTAAAGTCGGTCCTTGTTGAGAGGTCGAAAAACCTCTTTCAATGAACTTGTCTCGCCACCGTCATCATCAACGCATCAGTAGGAGAAAAATCGACCAGCTAGCAACGTTCTTCTAAGCAGCCGAATGAACTCTAAACTAGGGCTGTTTTTATGACAGATTTTTTAACGGCTCTGGAGACATTGGAAACTAGCTGGTCGCCGTGTTCTGCGTTATCTGTGCAGCCAGGCTTGCTTTTGTTGATAATAGTGTTGTTAAAAATTATTAGTTGTAACAGCTAAATGTTTTTCCGCACCATACTTCCTTGAGTTCATTTTTTTAAGTGCATATGTTTGAGTGTGCTGCTTGTCAGAGCGTAAGCAGCTTCCAATCGAAGGCCTTCGAAAAGTCGGTGTATACGCCACGGTCTTAAGTCACTCTGAGAGACTACGGACTTGATGGCCGTTGGAACTGACAGTGTGGAAGGGTCAAAATAGCCGCCAAATCTGCAGATTAATAGTTCTAAAACCTTATAAATAATATGTCACTCACGTATCGAGCTGTTTGGACCTCCGTTCTTCAAATTTTTGGCCCATGAATAGTTTATCGGCCGGCTTGTATAAAGGGCTGAGGCAGGACCATGATGTGGAATTTTTCATTTAGGAGACCAGCATAGAGCGATAGCAAAACGAAGGTCTTACATGTTTGAAACTGCCAGCTCTTTAGCTCTTTCTTCTAACTTAGAAGGAACAGAAGCTTTAGCATAGAATTATCGTAACCTAGCCCCGCTGAGAATAAATTGAGCTGGGGATTCTGTCGATAAGAGCTTTGAAGATCCGTATGCTAATTTGAAGAATAGAATAGCAACATTTCTTTAGCTGTATCATTCCCACGGTGTTTTCATTCGTCAACAATTCTAACTGAACAATGGCTGTGATAACAAGATCAATGTTTTTTTGTTCTTTTCTTGTCTTGTCCTCGTTGCAACTGCGCTGTAGTCTTAAGTAACAGAAGCACGCCACTGTTCGATAGATAGCAGCTAAAAAGGGTCGAATTTTAATATATTTGCACTAGGATGCTTGGAATACAGAATGCCAGCTTGTGGTCAGTTTCTGGACAAAAGAACTATTCATGCAGGAGCAAGTAAGCACAGTTTGAATAAAGTCAAAGGTGAACAAATTAGTTTTTGCGCCACGTCGTTCTGTTTAAAATAAATAGAATCAATGTACACAAAAACCGGTCTATGTAGCCAGAGGACTCGATTAGCATTGGTGATGGCGCGTAGCGTACAGGTACTGGATGGCAAAGTTCAAATGTGCAGTGAAGTGCTATTTGATTTAAAATAACATTCACCAATCAATGTACCTAGCAGAGCCTTTATACAATGTAGTAAGGTATTGTGTCGATTGATTGTTATGCATTCGTCATTAACGACTCGCTGTGGTTCGTGCAACGACATCAAAAATTTGCATACGTAGGCCATTTTGCGCCCAACCGCAAATTGTTTTGCAGTGAAATACACTTGTTTCCTTTGTCTATTAGTTTATTAAACTGCCAATCGATTTGTTTTCCGGGCAGCAAAGCAGTACACATGCATCAAAGAGGGGACATAAAAAATAAAATGTCTTGATTCCGGTTTATCTGCTGATAGGTAGAAAGAAGTATGTTGCCAGATAGTTCTTTTTTTTTGTGCAGTATGCATATGCCAACATGACATTCGCTTCACTTATTAGTAGCTTCAGAAACCCGTTTAAAGAAGAATAACAGATAAGCACGGTATCTTCAAAAGTTATTGAAAATAACCTCTAATTCAATACGTAAGAGGTCCTATAAGGCGCTCTTTCCTTTAATTTCAACATTCGTTTTTTTTTGTGCCGTTAGACTCGCTGCCTGCCTTCGCCATTATTTACTACATATCCCTGTGGAGTGCATTACAGTAGTGGCGATGTCAAATAATAGTTTTCGACACAAATCTAGCGAAAGTTGATACCCAACCGCTTAATTACGCATTAATTTCCCAACTTCTAGGAAATTTTTGCACAAAACAGACAGGACATAGGGAAGAAAAACACAGAGGTTTAGAGTTTTTTTTGAAACTATTCTCATCTCGCCCAACAGTTTGCGTCACCCAACATCATTGCTTTCACAAATTAATTGTCTATTTGCGTTTTTCTTGACACAATCCTATCTCTAATTGCGTGCGATATTCCTTTATGCCTCGGTTGCTTGTTTGATTTTTATTACGTGAAGCTCGAACAAACGTCCCTATCTGCGCCTCAAACGGAAGAAAATTATTTTCTCTTTGAAACCTCAGGAGTAGAGCATTGCTCGTCCCACATGCTAAGGTCCGAGCTCCAGCCAGGGTCAGACTCGCGACATCAAGCCGGGTCCCGCCCTCGGCTACTGAGCCCGTGCCCGGCCCGGCAATCTTCACGTGAGGCCCGGCACGGGCCCGGGCTCATTGAGTGCATGTAGTCTCCTGCTGCACAACTAAAGAAGTGACCGCGAAAGGCACTCAAATCATATTAACACTTGATCAAATTCGCTTGGTAAACACAGAAAAAACAACAACAACATAAGGGCAGTTCGCACGCTCAGCTTTTTGATCAGTGATCTTGTCTGCGAAGTGCCTCGATGTTCCTAGAGCCAAACAAAAATGGTTGCACACAGGCGTAACAAAGATGACGTTGAGTTTAGATTTTTGATGTCATTTTTTATGGCCAGCAAATGTCTAAATACTCAAACTACCTCGAAGTCATCTGACATCTCGTAATAAGGGAGTAATTACTGATTGACATTACGGCTACAAAGAAAAGCTATACAGCTTTGTCAGGAACTTCATTGTTAAAGAAAAAATCTGCCTTGTCCGGGGTTCGAACCCGGGACCACCGCTTCACCGTAGCAGTCAGTCTACCAACTGAGCCTACCGGGAATTGGTTTCTAAGAAACCTATATAGATTTTCTTTGTAGCCGTATGGCTGCGCTTGGGTGGATACAAATGAGTAATTACTTCTTTATTGCAAATCTACTCCACCTTGGGGGACTCCCCTAAAAAATTTCACCAACACTGACATCTTCGTTTTTCTTTAATGAGCACTATTTCGCGGGGTTAATTAATTGCCTTACTAGCCGCGTTTCTATACAGACGAAAAACAAAATGGCTGGTTTATTGCGTAGTGTGTGTTCACAGACCTAAGGTGTCCCGAACCATGTGCTTTTTCCCAAATATAGAGGTGCGTTAATGGGAGTTGAAGGAGACGATTAAAAGACAGTCTTGGAACAGACGGTTCCTCATCGAGCAATAAAATGAAGGGCCTTCTGCAGAGGTTCTTATTAAGCTTCAACTGTCCAGTGATGAACATTAACGCAAAACCGAACAGATGCGGAGCGACTTATGGTAGATCCGGCTATCAGTGAGTAGCCGTAGCACCCTAAGCGAGCGGGGCTACGTACTTTAGTAGCTAAACGCACTCATGCAACTCAGCCGTGTGTAAGGCGTTACAACGCTTCACTTAGAACACCGCTGTAGTGCAGCCCGCTGCTGAATTTTGCGCTTTATCTTTTTAATTTTTTGTGCATTGTTCAACGCGGCCCGAGTGTGCGCGTCCGAAGTTGCTTGGACATGTGAGTGACTCTAATTAAACTCGGTCTACAAATGAGCTTTCTATCATTCCACGTCAGAAAAATGTAGCAGTAGTAGTGTTTATTAAGAAACCACTGGAATGATTTTAGCACCGCAGTTTTTTAATTCTCGTGACATTCCGGTCAACACCCCCCCCCCCCCCCCCCCCTCCCCTGCCCCCCCCCCCTCCCCGAAAAAAAATTATTGCTTGCAATTGTTCTCGCGTGAGCAGTTTGCAACTACATGTGACGCCAAAAAGAACTAAACCGTTGAGTAATTTTTCCCTCACCCAGCATCATAGCCCTGTTTCATCCGTGTCGCTGCTAGAACTGCCCAAGTCAAAACCGTATACAGTTCCTCTGTGTACCGACCCGGGCCTGGCCCAGACCCGCAACTTCAAGCCAGAGCCCGGGCCACGCCCTGAAAGACAACTCATTTTCCGGCCCGGTCGGAGCCCGTAGATTGTTCTAGTCACAATAGTGATCCACTCACGTCCAATAAAAGTGATAAAATTTGTACCTTCATGATTTGCGGTTTCGTCCATGGAAAACTCTAATAATGGGGAACGATTCTCCCCACCCAAACCTCCACTGCACCGAATAGTTGGGGGAAATGCATCCCTACAAAAGCCCACGTGCCGCAGAAATTTAATAGAAGACGGGAAAGAAGAGGGAAAGAAGAAACCAAAGGATAAAACAACAAAGGAATGGAAGGAGGAAAGGAAACACAAGAGAAAATGGAAACAAAAAGAAACCAATAAGGAAGGAGGAAATAATGAAAATAATAAAGTAATATAGCTAAAGAGCATAACAAATAGTAGAAAAAGAAAAGACAAAATTCTAAATGAAAGAATCCAAATAAAAGGAATAGAAAAGGAAGCAATGATGCCGCGCACGGAAGTATTGAGAAAAGGTGTATGCAGTGGACAGGAAGAATGTTGGCGAAATCGTTAGCTTTAACTTGCGAAAGCAAACTTCCTAGGACGTTACCCGCCGCTTGTGTCCAACGTAACGCAGCGTTGGCGTGCTAGAGCGTCCTTCGTGACAGATGTGCGTGCTTTGTTCGGACCCCACCTTCCATACTGACGCGAATATGACTGCTTTCGATCCTAATGTGTCTGACTTTGAAAGAAAGAGATGCCCAGAGTCCTCAGCGCCACAGACTGGTGGTTGCTTGGATGGGCTATTCTTATCGATCTGAACAAATGATAGGAGGAAGAAGCGGGCGAAGTTTCTCATAATGCCACACCTGAAAACCGGCTTATAATTTCTGAGGAAGTTCGCGACATATTGTTGTCAATAGCGCGACGAACAGCCTGGTTGCTTCTCCAACGAGAAATCAAATAAACTAACAAGCAAATGAATTTTTGTTTGTTTATGGGCTTTAACATCAAGGCTTTAACATCTACATGTCGAATATTATCGGACAAAAATTTTTAACATTGGAAAAATTGTAACTGTTATGGAAATATTGAAGGTAATGGTCCATTCTTCATATACATAGCAAAATCTTTCTTCTAAACAATTTCCATCGATCGCATCGTACAGTTAACACTTCCATAGAAAACCAATTGGGAATGCTTTTACGATAGCAAAAAAAATTAATAGAAAAAAATGTAAGACTGCCATTGAGTGATTTGCGGATATATTGATTGTTATAGTGGACTGTTGCATTTATATGAAGAAATTGAGTTCGTAAACAGTTTCCCGCTCAAAAATTCTTTTGATTAGAATTATTGGGTATGTCCGTACATCCCAAACATCCCTATTCGTTTAGCAGGTCGCACAGCATGAGAAAACTTCGGACCACAGTTTCCTCCGCTGCATCATTTACACGTATAAGCGAATATAACCTTTTCAACAATAACACGACACAACGCATCTAAACATGACCACAGAGGATATTTTAACTTACCTAAATAACACAGCCCAACCGAAATGTTATTACCTTGCTTTCCGGTCCAGGATACATCTCTGACCTCTATTATGCTGGCAGAGACCTGATTGTATTTCCCATAACACGCTCTCTCGTCAAGCTTCGAAAGGCTGAGAAGGCCGATAATAAAACCAGGCCGAAGACGACAGCGGGCCCCTGCCTTGGTAATGGGCCCTGGGTCTTATCACCCGGGACAATAGAACAAGCTGCAAAGCTTCGAACGTAACCCTCAGCTGTATATATATATATATATATATATATATATATATATATATATATATATATATATATATATATATATATATATATATATATGTGTGTGTGTGTGTGTGTGTGTGTGTGTGTGTGTGTGTGTGTGTGTGTGTGTGTGTGTGTGTGTGTGTGTGTGTGTGTGTGTGTGTGTGTGTGTGTGTGTGTGTGTGTGTGTGTGTGTGTGTGTGTGTGTGTGAGAGAGAGAGAGAGGGCCAAAATTGGCTGCGACACAAGCAGCAGCTACTCGAAAGCACGGTGCAAGCGCCATTCAGCTTACTTCAATATTTTCTCATATTCTTTTTGATGAGGGAAACTGCCATATGCGCATCGTTTATAGGAGTTTTATAAGCTGCTTTTTTGTTTTGTTTTTCGTTTATTTCTGATCATTACTGCTGTGCATTCTTCCTCCAAACTTCGCCACGGAACTTCGTGGGATTCTCGCACCGCCATTTGCAGTTGTTTCACATATTGTTTTCTTAAAAAAAGCTTACGCTTGCTCCAGCGGCTATTAAAAGGCCAGGTGTACTAAGTATACTACGTGCGCTTCATATGCTAAAGCTCATATGCTTCATATGCGCTTACGCTCTGTGGCCTGTGGAAGCTCATATATCCTTCACCGCTTTTGTTTTGGCCGCTAGAACTCATATTAAGAAGGTGCTACATCGCTGCATAATTTCAGTGTTTTTCCCTATGGTCACTTTACACCGGTACATTATTTCAATCCATTTAAGATCATACACGTGGACATGGGGTGCATTCAAGTCGGTGGAAGGCGTTTTTCACGCTTTTCGCATTTTTACAGTCCCGACTAGCTTGTGTTTCTTCCGCACAACGTTCAAACATGCTTCTCAAGCTTATTCTGCACGAAGTAGGTGACATGCGTTCAGTGTTTTTTTTTTTTTTTACTGAGGAAAAGTGACGCTGCTTCCATTGCAACCATGCTCTCACGAATATTACAGCGTGTATGCATGCTGAAATGGCAATCGCTTTATATTTAAGAACTTGTGCTTCTAAACAGTCGTCGCATTGCTGCATATTCTCTTTTCTGCACGTCACTTTCAGGTAGGCCGTTGTTCACAAACTCGTACAAAATCTCATTTTACAGACTACCACTCGCAACAGCTTGCTGCTTAACTCTGGAGTTGTCCGTCAAATCTGCACGCCGGGCACTGCTCTAGCGGCTACGGAGCAATATATCGATGCGGAAAAATTTGCGCCCCATCTTCTTACTTATTCTGTCGATAACCACAAGGCACACGAGACAGCAGCAAAGGCGCTGTACGGGATCTATCTATATCGCGAGCTATTCAATCGTAAGAGAACCGTTCCTTCAATGCCTCTGATTGTCTT
The DNA here is from genome assembly GCF_052857255.1 of Amblyomma americanum. NCBI lineage: Eukaryota > Metazoa > Arthropoda > Arachnida > Ixodida > Ixodidae > Amblyomma > Amblyomma americanum. The sequence goes on along the minus strand of NC_135506.1, from coordinate 29,881,012 downwards.
CCGTAGACGCTGCACCATTTTTCACCCTTCTCGCCCGCAGTGCGAGTTTTTAACTCTTTCAAACGCACGACTCATTTTTAACTATAATCATCTCCATTGTCATTCAATGAAACCTTCTGGAGATAAAATTCCTTTTAATCTTCGTACCGTTGTGGATTATTTATAGAAAACGCACTAGTCGCGTCTAGAGGAATCGTAGCATGGTTCAGTTTTCTACTTCTGCTCCTGCCAGTGGTAACAGGGGTGCACCCATCGGTTTCATATCGCTGCTTTGAATAGGCGCATTGAAGTTACTGTATGTGGCAGCAAGTGAGGCACTGGACTGAGGATGCGTAACAGTGGGCAGGGACAATTAATGTGAATACAGGAACGGGACGCATAAATGTTGGAAGGATGTAGGGGGAGACGTAACACAGAGATATGGGCATTAATAACATGCCACTGTGGAGAGGAGAGCGGTAGGTCTTAAATTTAACACGCAGAAAACCAAATTAATGTTCAACTGTCTCGCAAGGGAAGAGCAGTTCACAATTGCCAATGAGGTGCTGGAAGTGGTAAAGAACTGCGCCTAGTCAGGACAGGTAGTGGCCGCTGATCCGGATCATGAGAGGGAAATAACCAGAAGATTAAGAATGGGGTGGAGCGCATATGGCAGGTTCTCGCAGATCATGAATAGTAGGTTACCAATTTCCCTCTAGAGAAAAGTGTACAACAGCTGTATATTCCCGGTACTCACCTAGGGGCAGAAACGTGGATGCTAACGAAAAGGGTTCAGCTTAAGTTAAGGACAACACAGCGACCCATGGAAAGGAAAATGATAGGCGTAACGTTAAGAGACCGGAAGCGGGCAGAGCGGGTGGAAGAACAAACGCGTGTTAATGACATCCTAGTCGAAATCAAGAGGAAGAAATGGGCTTGGGCAGGGCATGTAATGCGAAGGCAAGATAACCGCTGGTCCTTAAGAGTAACGGAGTGGATTCCAAGAGAAGGCAAGAGTAGCAGGGGGCGGCAGAAGGTTAGGTGGGAGGATGAAATTAAGAAGGTGCTGCAGGCAAAGGGTGGATGCAGCTGGCAAAGGACAGGCTTAATTGGAGAGACACGAGAAAGGCATTTGCCCTGCAGTGGGTGTAGTCAGGCTGATGATGATGATGGTGGTGGTGGTGGACAAATAGACAGGACACATAAATGTAAACTGGATAACCGTATCTGTAAATTCCTGAGTGTCGCGTGTCAATGAACTTTGACCGTTGGACCACGTTTCTTTCTGAGGCCACTTTTATACGTGTTCGCCTATGCCAAAAAGAAAAGGTCTGTAGGTCACATGTTGAGCCAAAGAAAAAAGCAGTATTACCACGGACATGAAAAACAAACGAACTACCTGGACAAAAAAAAATTAAACGCGCCTCGAGGTCATTAGTTTCCTAGGTTGTTCTCACTGCGACTTCGATCCAGCCGCGCATCGAGCGACATTCGCAGTGCCCGATTTCTGGTAACACACCCAAAAGCAAATCCCATCAGGCGCTGTGTGCTACGCGGCAAAACCGACCCGATTCTTTCGTCCCCACTTTTTGTGCATCGTGGCTAAATGAGACCCAGTACAGGACGCACGCGACGCGAGTGATTAGGAAACCATATCTCTCCGCGCGAGCCAAAATCTCGTCTTTTATTCGCAAACTTCTGCGCAGTGGCAGAGTTGGCGTGCGATTAGCGCGGGACTTGTTTCTGCCGTTGATCCAGAAGAATAATGAGCTCGCCAGTAAGTGCAGGCTGCAGTAAAACAGGGACACAGTTAATGGCCTAGTTAATGCGAGACTGGTTCCGTAAACTGTAAAACTGCACCCATCTGATTGGAAGGCTATAAAAGGGAGCTCGAGAGAGCGTGAGGAATCAATGGATGAAAATTCAACAGAGCAATATGGTCAGCCGTGTTCAACTGTGATTTTACAGTGCTTGTGAAGGCACTCGACGGCGACGTTACTATATAACCAATTTGTTTTATATTTTATTCGCAATAGGTATTAACGCCAAATTATTCCAGTATGTCTGACCCATATTTTTAAGTCCAAACAAACTTTGACTCTTTGCTTTGCCTTATTCATAGTGCAGGGAACTTAATCTCGCGGGAACATCCTGCGACCTATTTTCCAATGCACAGATTATATTCTGAGAATAAAAGCTTCAGTGAAGATTGTTGCGTTGCATAATGCCCTGGTGTGTGGGCTGATTCATTAACCACTTCTCTGCTGCTGTTTTGCTAGTTTATTTTGTTCCCCTCCGCGACCGCTCTACGCTGAGCCAAAAGTTGTATCAGATGTAATTTTTTCATCATTCGTTGCCGCTTTCCGGTGCGGTCGCGTCTCATGAACAATTTAATAAGTCTGTCTTTTTTATAGAATAATTAACACCAGTGTTGATCCACAGGGCGTTGGAAGTTCTGGAAAAAAAACTGCTAAAGATTGTGGGGCAAATTTGTGCTACTTTATAAAAATTGTGGTGGATGTACTGTGTAGCCTCTATATGAAACACTCTAAACTGAGTTCAATAAATCCCTACAATGGCGTAAACTTTCATTACCAGTCTGTCGGGGACGAATGCGACCCGGTTTCATTAGGATCAAGGTGAAGGCGATACAAGAATTTTGTCTTGTGTGTGTCCCTAATTGCAGTTCACACTTTGGTATAGGTATTAGTTGGCTTGTTTTTATGTTCTCTTAGTGATACGAAAGATGTCGACACTTCTGAGGCATTCACACAATACAAAGCGAGGCTGTTGATGTGCCATTAAAAAGCTGTACTACAAACTTCCTCACTCAACTCTTATATATATATATATATATATATATATATATATATATATATATATATATATATATATATATATATATATATATATATATATATATATATATATATATATATATATATATATATATATATATATATATATATATATATATATATATATGAGAAGTAAGACAACAGTCACGGAAACCAAGGTGCCTTTTTGGTTTCAGTGACTGTTGGCTCCCTTCTTATGTCGGTCAATATGAGCCCCTCATTTCGCTTCCTTTGGCTCCTAATCTATCTATCTATATATATATATATATATATATATATATATATATATATATATATATATATATATATATATATATATATATATATATATATATATATATATATATATATATATATATATATATATAATACAAAACTCCTTTAAATGTAGCGTTCTCTTTAATCTTCGCGTGGTTAGTACGGGTTTTTGCTCTGCCGAAAATCCTGGCAGTGACTAATTACGTATGTTAAGGGTTGAGCAACGCTTCCCCAGCGCCATCGTTCCGCACTTGAGATTAGCGGTGAAAGGAACGGGGCTAAATGTGGACGTGACCACCTGCGCCAGAGGCCTTAGGGGAGTCATTAGCATAATGACCGTGGTCAAGTCTCCTCGGAGGCAAACAAAGTCCTATTGATTAAGCTTTGGTCGAAGCGGGCCGACTGGCTAATGCCATAGTAACCAGGTCTTACCATATCATAGTTGCCTTGACGAAATATGAATGATGGTTTATGGTTTTAGGGGGGTTTATCGTCCCAAAGCGACTCAGGCTATAAGGGACGCCGTAGTGAAGGGCTTCGGAAATTTCGACCACCTGGGGTTCTTTAACGTGCACTGACATCGCACAGTACACGGGCCTCTAGAATCTCGCCTCCATCGAAATTCGACCGCCGCAGCAGGGATCGAACCCGCGTCTCTCGGGCTGGCAGCCGAGCGCCGTAACAACTCAGCCACCGCGGCGGCTTAAGATGAATGAAGGGTGAAGACATTAGTGTGGTATGCTTAAGAAGAAGTTCGATCCTTTCTAGAACAAGCTATTTATGAAGATTTAAGAGGGAATTGTAGTCATTAGAGTTGCACAAACTTTATGAAAGGTCTCACTGAGCGTTCGAAGTTTTCATAATAACGTCCTCATTTAATCAAAAACGTGCTTGCATATTTAAAGTTTAGTGTAATGCGAGCTTTTTGCTATCGAGCGACTGGTATACGATAAGTCCGCTGTTTCCTTTCGTTCTTAAACTATGGAAATTGGCTGTTTATTGTTAGAAAAACAAAATTCCAAGCTGCTTGTTTGCTGAGCACCATAACCTCAGGAGATGGGCCTAAAAGCGAGAAAAGTTGAACTTTTTTGAAAAAAGCGGAGGGAAAAGAAATATGACTACAATGACTCGCTTGATGATACGTGGCAAGGCTATATCTACGATGCACTTACGAGAGCGGAAAGTTTGGCTAGTTGGTTGATATGCATACTGAAGAAGTCGGCGCGTAAAAAACGAGGACAAGCGTAGACAAACAAAGACGAGTTCCTTTGTCTGTCTACGCTTGGGCTCATTTTTTCCGCGCCAACCTCATCAGTATGCTTATATACGATGCAATTTGCGTTGCTGGAAACAAGTTCCTCGAGGCATCAGGAAATACGCGCTGCTTGTGGGGCCCGTTGCTTTTATTATCGTTAATGATAATTAATGCGTCATCATTATGAATCTTTTGCTGCACTATTTTTGTTCTTGTTTCAATTCAAACGTAGCAGTAGTATGAATAAAACGCTTTGCCGCCGCGGTGGCTCAGTGGTTACGGCACTCGGCTGCTGACCCGAAAGACGCGGGTTCGATCCCGGCCGTGGCGGTCGAATTTCAATGAAGGCGAAATTCTAAAGGCCCGTGTACTGTGCGATGTCAGTGCACGTTAAAGAACCCCAGGTGGTCGAATTTTCCGGAGCCCCTCACTACGGCGTCCCTCATAGCCTGAGTTGCTATGGGACGTCAAAACCCCCATAACCAATCCAACCAAACGAATAAAGCACTTTATTTCGGAGGACAAATGAAATGCTAAAAATGTGCTCAGGTACATTTTCAAGGTATATCCTATCAACAATCACTGCTTCGCCTAAGATCACTCCACATTCCCTTGGGAGTCAGTCTTTCTCGCGGGCATAATTCATTTGTTATTTTTGTGGTGTGCAACGATAAATAACGATAAGCTACCAACAAACGTCGTATGTAGAATATTTCTGTGTGAAAACATAAGTGAAAACTCAAAAAGTATGTGCCCTCAAACGAAAAGAAGAGAGACTAAGCTGGAAGAATCAGTTCGTGTGCCTGAATTTTGACAAAGTTCAAGAGAGTAAGCCGGACAACGGCCTGGTGCCAGGCTAAGAAAGAAGTGATCGATTGCTTGTCTTTGTGTTTGACCTTTCCGAAGCGGGGCAAAGGCAGCGTCGTAACTGAAGTGTGACGACAGATAAAGGCCTACCACAAACATCACCCCAACCACCAGGACTGCCTTCCAAGGGCGGTATCATTCCTCCAGATTAATTCAACCCCATACGACGACCTCCGCCTGTAGACCATCGATAACTGAGTCCAGTTAGATTGAAACTCGGGTCAATGCTTTGATTTCATTGTTTCTCTTGCCATTCGGCTATTTTCATGCATGAAGCAATGATTGTTTCGTCATCGGAAACCTCATCGAAGGAAACAGTGTTTCCGATAGCGCTACTAGTTGATCTGAATTGATTTTCGTTTGAACGCATGTCCAGCAATTTTGGACAAAAGGTTTGAAAATTGAAAAAACTGTAAGATATTTTTACTTTAATATTGAAGGTAATGGTTGATCCTTCTGGTATGTAGCAAAATATTTTTTTTAAGTGCTTTCATCGCTCACATTGAACAGTTAAGTCTCCCATAGAAAACCAATAAGGAACGATTTTTACGACAGGAAAAACGTTAATAAAAAAAATAATACTCCCTTCGGGTGGTCTGCAGCTATATTGATTGTTATAGTGAAATCTTTAATCATACGAAAAAACTGTGTTCATAAATAGTTTCTCGTTCAAAAATTCTTTTATCCAGAATTACCGGGTATGGCTTCACTTAAAGCAGTGCCAATGAAATAAACATTACGCGCTTGTAATTACTCCATGAAAGGAAAACAAGATTGAGAGGGTCGCATGATGCCTAGAACAGATCACCGGCGACCTTTTTAAGGCAACTGAGTGGATTCTAAGATTAACTAAGGAGCGCGGATTAGGGAGCTTGCATGAGTATGGAGGCGGCAGATGGAGCAGGATGTGGATATAAAGTCAACGGGAGAGCCCTTTGTCCGCAGTAAATTTTGCTGCGGCTGATCATGATGGTTAATATAATGATGCTGATTACTTTCTTCTGGCGCCTCGAAGAGAGTGATGAAACGTTACAATATAGGAATTCGTAGATGGGAAGGCGCAAGGTAGTCAAGGGTAGAACTTGACCCGTGTTGAAATAATTAAAAGTGAAAAATTTTCCTGCCACATACACAGACACCAACGTGTTGGTTCTGTCGGTCGACCCAAGTTTGGCAGACTCCCTATCTTCCCTACCCCTCCCCCGAAAAGGAAGAGAAATTGTCTGGCCTTCCTGGAAACAAACTCTATCTCCAGCCCTTTTATACACCTTTTTCTTCTTTCTCGCGCCCTCTTCTACATTTTTGTAGCATTTTTTTTTATTTTCTGGATGAAATTCCAAAATTGAAGTGATGCGAGGAGTGCCTCAGCCGTTCACAGTCGAGTGATTCGCCGAAAAGATGAAACTCGGCTGACTGAAAATCTTGGCACACCACTCGCTACATGCGCATGTCGCCTAGCAGTCGCAACTTGTTTGAGTCACATTGAGGCAGATATCTTGCAGAAATTGTGATATTTGCGGCGGAGAAATTTTTATTTGTAGCCGGGCTATGCAAATCAGCATTTAACACTACTTAAGTTGCACAGCTAAATTTATAATCATGCACTCAAATTAGTAATTAAAATGAAACTGACACTGCCTGAAATTTCAGCGAAGAAGCATCAGTACTTTCGATACAAGGCAAAGGAGCTCAACTCCTCAACATATTATGAGAAGGAAGTAGTCAAATCAAAGAATTTTCCTCCAACTGATAACTCCATCAAACAAGAAACATTAAGTATCGGGGACACCTTTCTTCACCTAAGTCCAAGCTGACGGAGGCGCTTGAAAGAAGCAACACTGAGACGGCAAGAAAAGGTACTTGAACAAGGGAGCCCATCCTACGCGCACGGTTCACCCAGTGCATTACTTGAGGCAAGATTCCAGCGAGACGCTCACAAAACAAAAAGTTAAGAACTTAAGTGCGCGCTCGGGCCAGACACCCTCTGCATGCTATGCAGAGCAGCTTCGCAGCTTCGAATGTGGGGCGCATTCTTCTAGGCCGAAGTCGTGAAAGAAAGAGCTCGAGGCGATACCAGCGCCACTCTACAAACTGCGGGCAACCGCGGCAGTAATGGCCTCCGAGAGTTGTGACAACGACGTCGCGCGCCCCGTGCTTCTCTCGCAGGTCGTAGCACGTCAATTTCGGCATGCAGAGGATCACATGAAAAAGGGGGGGGGGGGGGGGTTCAGCCCAAAAGGGAAAGAAATCGATGGTTGGAGGGGAGAGGGTACGAACTGGCAATAACAAGCCGTGGAGCAATGTAAATGTAACGATCTCTTTACCGTCGGCTGGTCGTGAAGCGATGACTGCGTGTTGCATTTGCATTGCTATATGAACCGAGTGTTGGATTCGGAAGGTCCTTCTTTAGTTCCTTAATGGAGCAACCTACATTTGGAATACCTAGGTGACTGTAGGACTCGGGCATGTATTTAATTAGAAGGCGAGTCAAGACCAGGATAAATGCACTGACATTGTGAAAGTGTTCGAAATTTAACTGGTTTTGGCTCTTGTATGAACAAATGAATAAATGTTATAACATAAAATTCTTGAATGAAAGTGCCCATAACAGAGCTTTTCTTTGGATCTAAAAATTATGCGGTTATGGGCTATGCAGAGACCACACGGTAATTTATAAACTAATTAGTTTAGTCTCAAAATCTGGTTATCACTGTGTGTTTTTATGCTCTTCGCTTGTGGTAAAAGATAATTACGCGGTAAGAATAGAATAAGCGGGTGACCTAGTAGTAAAGAAAATGAATAAAATCAGCTCAGCCCTCGTAACTACACTCCTAAACTAAGCACAGGCTGAAGGGATAAAAAATGCTTCGCATTGAACTAAAGAGCAATATTTTTTATTACAATGCGATCGAATATGGGTACTTGGTTAAGGAATAACCAGGCTACGCTTTAACTTTGCACCATGGAAAGAAGGTGGCGACACAGAAAGAGAAGGAGAAATAAGCAGTTGAAACTAAGGAAAATAAAGAATGACAATCAGACGGTCATAACCGCCAATTACAGGTTAGACGTTCAAGCGTACGTGAAGTACTTTCTACAAAGTGCGATTAGATATCTTGTTTTTTTTTCCTGGAAGCGGTCGCCGTCCTCTGATTTTTTCTAGTTCCCAAACGGCCAAGGAAATCGAAGAAATGAAGCCCTCCAATGAGTTGCATACACAGGTAACGCTGCGGTCTACCAATACGTATATAATGATGAGGAGCTATAATGGCCAACGAACTACTCAAGTACCTTATATTTTACAGCCGTGATCAAACGTGAAAGGCCGCACAATCTCTTTATTGAGATAATTTTGTTAGGATATTTTCAGGGAGCTGTGAACATGCAAATATAGCATCAACGGATTTGTAAGCTGGAGTAGCGATGAAACTGAGTTCTTTTCGCGGAATTTCGTTTTTGCTAGTGGGTGTACGACGTAAAATTGAAGACTGACGCTTCCAACGCTGTTCCCTGAATACGTGGAATTCCCCGGAGCAGAAGATAAAATGAGGTAATGAAATTTCGATCGTAGTGGAAAAAAAAGCCGGTTGTTATACTGTATTTTTATTCTTAAAATTTATAGTAACGGCTACGATGGGAACCACAAATGGGACCAACGGTAATTTTCCACGTAGGAATGGTAAATCGCTGGGACATTTGCCGAAGGATACTCAGTTCCCAGTTTATCATCTCTCTAAGTGCGGTCAAACGTCTTTTACATAATAATTGGTTTTTTGGGGGAAAGGAAATGGCGCAGTATCTGTCTCATATATCGTTGGACACCTGAACCGCGCCGTAAGGGAAGGGATAAAGGAGGGAGTGAAAGAAGAAAGGAAGAAGAGGTGCCGTAGTGGAGGGCTCCGGAATAATTTCGACCATCTGGGGATCTTTAACATGCACTGACATCGCACAGCACACAGGCGCCTTAGCGTTTTTCCTCCATAAAAATGCAGCCGCCGCGGTCGGGTTCGAACCCGGGAACTCCGGATCAGTAGTCGAGCGCCCTAACCACTGAGCCACCGCGGCGGGGGTCTTTTACAGCGCCAAACTTCATTTCTGGACGTCTTGCTTTTTTAGCGTCATGTGTCATTAAACCAACCAGGTTAGTTTTCGCTCTGCTGTCAACTTCAGTTGGCAAGATATTTTTTTTCCAACCAGAACAGATTGTAATCACTTTACATTTCTGTAAGCTTTTGAGAGTAAAAAAAGAAACAAGAAAATTGAGGGTGAAGCATTCTTCTGGAACGAATCGCTTGTAGTAAAGACCATTTATAGGACGTCTGCAGGAGCCCTTTTAACATTTTCTGAGCCGAAGTACCAATAAATAAAGCATTTTTTTTTTACAATTCGCGCATGAAGCCTTCAGCTCCAAGTTACACTGCGCTTCTCTGCGTGGCCTGCTTAGTGCATCCCTCAATTCCAGGCCGCGCTTATATGTAAACAATTTTTTGGGGAGAATAATGCGTTAGGAATCATTCTGCGAGAGTCAGCACTCGTGTAAACAACGTGGCTTATACACGGTGTTTCACGTAATACTCCACGCAGCGATTAAAAATAAGCTTTTTCAGCTATAAGAACGCATTTTTCAGTAAAGCGTTTTTCGTGGTGTACTACATCAGAATGCAGCTAAGACAAGTTAACTATCATGCTGATTAACTAACATTGAATAGTTAACTTTTTAAATATTTCTGTTAAGCTCCTTCATTATTGAGAGGTGTGTAGCCCACCGTAAGTGGTATCCATATCAGTTCTTAAATTTTCGAAACTGCGGTTACCCTCGGTTCTGTGGCCCAACAAATTTTGGCTACATTGCGCCAAAATACATGCGCTTTCGAGAAGCTTACAGGCGAAGCAACCTCTACAGTGGATGTAACGCGTCGAAATAGCAAAAATTTGTTGGGCCACAGCACCGAGGGTATCCACGTTTTCAAAATTTTAAAATGTGATATGAATATTAATTACGGTAGGCTACATGCCCCTCAATAATTAAGAAGCCGAACAATAACAGTTAAAAAGTCAACTATTCAGCATTACTTAATCAGCCTGCGAGTTAGCACGTCTTAGCTTATTCTGATGTACTACATCGCTGACAATGCTATGCCGAAAAAAACGCTTTTCTAAGGTAAAAAGGCTATTCTTAAAAACTGTGTAAAATCCTGGAAGAAACATCCTGTATGTTGAATGCCGGACACCATCTTCGTTACTGCGCGAGTGATGCTGACGAAGGTGTGTGACGAAGGAGTGACGAAGAGCTGGGGACGCTCTGGGATTTTCAGCGGCACAATTGGACGCATTAAAGCGCCGCTCCTACACCTGCGGTACTAGACATTAATCTATAATCTCTTGTGCGTAGTCTACTGTGTGAATAGCCGTAACCTGCGTTGGTGCCACTAGCAGACTAGGTTTGTGATCCCCGGCTCTTCGATAAACAATGCATTGAGTCGAAAAGCTGGAAATTTGCGCCAGTCATTGCCTAACGCTCTGTGCTTCGCGGAAAGCAGTACCGAAAGCTAGTCCTTAAGAAAAATCACTGCTGGCAGCCTGTCAGTGAAAAACAGTACATCAGCTCGGGCACTGAATGAACCCACTTGCAAGCTTTTGCAAAAGGTGCATAACCACATATTCCGGGAAGCGGCATTTCTTAGATGGGAAGTTGTTTAATAAACTCATTGTTTTTCTGATTTCTTAAGATTGCGCCTTAACAGCAAATTTATCCGGCGATACCTTCCTCGGGACGCTTGTGGGTTTTTGCTAGTTATTGTCAAATACGAACCCCATTATTTCCCTATTGCAGTTTTAACTACTCGATACAAGCGTCGAACAAACTTTAAGAGCAAGACTTTACTCCGCCTCGGAAGATTAGACAATCCAATTAGGAGGTTCATAACAGTATGTTATATGTGTTGCGCAGTTGCCTGAGAATTAAAATGACGTCGGACAAAGGTATGCTTGCACTGCAGGTCAGTATTACCGGCGAATACTGACCAGCGCCTTTACTTCAGAACATAACGAGCTGCGTATCTCTCACGTGTATTAGGGCATCACATGTGAACAACGAAAGCGTCTCAGCGCTGTGTTACAAGTTGGGGTTTTTGCCTTACCCGAGCCACATATTTCAGTGATATAACGCGGCGACCCCACGACGCAAAAAGATGACTTCAAGGACCCATGTAGAGGAAAAAATAGGCGCAGCAGGTGATGTTCTCGTATTCTTGTGGTAGAAAAGGATACAACGAAAAAAAAAAACAAACAAGCAACAGTTGTTAACATTGGACCAAGGCTCGCGGCGTACTGTGATACTCCGCTGACCAGCCACGAAAGTGCACGAAATAAGCTTTTTAGTGCTTTACTCTATTAAACAAGTCAGGTATCAAAATTCTAGAGCTTATACTTTTTTCTTGTGATTAGCTTTTTGTTTAGGTGACAATAGAAGTTTTAACAACGGACTACTTTTTGTCGTGGAGGAAATCTGTGCTCCGGTCCTGAATGTGGACGGAGCTTCACTGCAGACTTAAGTTGCATCCGACTATAGAGTCCAACAAAGGAAAGGTTTTGCGCCAATTGGTCCGACATACTTGTGGGGAAGAAACCGCTACTTCAAACAGGACGAAGACGAATGGCACAGGACGAGCGACGAGTTGCAAGTCACCGCTCGTCCTGTGCCATTCTCGTCTTCGTCCTGTTTGAAGTACTTAGCGGTTTCTTCCCCATGACCATATACGCTATCGTGCATTGGGCTGCACAGTTTCTAAAAATAAAGCAAAGAAGAAAAAAATAGAAGAACGAATCAAATGAAGAAATAAAGAACAAGAGAAAAATAAAAGAAAAAAACAAGAACACGCTCACTACCGAAACGGCTTTAACCATTACCATTAGCCATTACCAGCCCGTCGACGTTCTCGAAGACCGAGAAAGTTATGATTCATAACTCATAGTAACATTTATCTGTAACCTCAACCCTTATTTGGTACCCCATGAGGTCTTTATGGTAATGAAGCAGTCAAATTTAGGCTAAATGAACCGTTCTAAGCGCCATAATGTTCTCGGAGGACTTTGTCCGTTGTTTTGAGCCTGTCTCACGTTCTCTAAGTTATTCCGTTGCTAACCGCTGATTAGGAGAAAGGCTCGTCTGGTTTCGGCCGGAAGATATAGCGAGACGATATTGGGAGCGGCACGTGGACGACCTTCTCACAGAAACAATGTATTCGCCATAATTCCCGCCTGGCATGTGCCCTTAACTCCTATCATGCGTGGCGCAGCCCCCACATTTATTTCCTATTTTATATTTGTACATAGTGTATATTACCCTATACCCCATCATTTCTTACTATCGTTCCCCATTTTATTTCCCCCTCCCTGTCCTTTTATTCTCGCTAGTCGCAGCTCAGGTGCTCCATGTGTCGATGGCAGATGCCGCCGCTAGCAACATCTTTTCCTTCCATTGTTCTTTTTATTAATAAATAGCCCCTAATAGTAACAACAACAACAACAACAACAACAACAACAACAACAACAACAACAACAACAACAACAACAACAACAACAACAACAACAACAACAACAACAACAACAACAACAACAACAACAACAACAACAACAACAACAACAACAACAACAACAACAACAACAACAACAACAACAACAACAACAACAACAACAACAACAACAACAACAACAACAACAACAACAACAACAAAAACAACAACAACATGTGCCCTTATTGTGCCAGGCTAGCCTCAGGAATTGCGCCTCGAACACAAGGGCAACAGACACCCTACGTGTTTTCGAAAGCGTCGCGCAATCATAGCCGCCCATCTCGGAGCCGATTCTCGTACCTGAAGCTGGGAATGGAGACGCTTCCATGTCGATCCAATCTTAAACTGGCCGGACCGCGGTGTGTTTTCGTACCGAATTCAAATGGGGCGCACGTGCTTTTGGACTTGGACGGTTACTTGTCTGTTTACTGTCAAAGGACGAAATGTCAGGAAAACAAATAAACGCAAGGCCGCCAGCACCTGTATTGACCGCCAGCGCCAGAAACTGGCCTTTTCCGACATTGTAGAACTCCGCACAACGTGAGAAAAAAAAAGAAAAGGCGGGGGGGGGGGGGTGTTTAAGTTTCGCCACCTAGGTAACCAAAGTCATCGTTCAGAGTAGGATTTCGCAAGGCAGAGAAAACGCAGTTTTGACCGAATCTACGTAGCCTGAAAAAGTGCACACTTAGAGTAAGATGTCGTCTATTTAGGTTAAATTGTCCGCTTTACTGTCGAAATCTGTTTGATCTTAATCAGGTTTCGACAGCCGCTAGATGATATTAACCAACTCCGCTTCAGTAAAGAGTTCAGAGTATCAATAAATAGTAAAATACACAACGAGACCAGTGAAATGTACACGAAAAGATCTCCCATCTCAAGTGGATTGCCAAACCCCTTTGGTTGAAGCTTTTGAATGTTGAGTCTACTCGGTGAGTTTGCGAGTGAGTGAGAGAGTGAGGGAGTGGGTGAGTGAGTGAGTGAGAATAGAACAACCAGCCTAGTTAATCATCCAAAGAAGAACCCGAAAGCAAAGAAAAAGAGAAAAATTAAACACGGGGGTTCTTGTGTAGCATTTTACATGCCAACGCCTTTTTCCTGTGTCCTCTAATGACAATTTGTAAATCCGCGATTTTCTTGTAATTACACACAGATGTTCCTTGCACATATATATTAACTTCCCCTTTGCGCTTTCACGGGACAAAGAAACTTGCGCTGACAAGAAATTTGGAAGAACATTTTCTCGTTGCGTTCGTTACCGCTGGTAATAAGCTTACCCAATGAGAGCCATTTTCGCTGACGGCGGAATTTTGAGCTGCCCATGTGAACTATTTCATCTGCTTCCTCATCCGTACTCAGGAACGCATAAAATTGCTGATTGTCTCGTTGAGAGCATAATCTTCTTGAGGTCGTGCGTGAGTGAAAAAATCAAAAAGAAAGCAGAAACGCGCAAATTCCTGGAAAATGCGGTCAGGCGGCGAATTCCACCAAACTTGCTGCCTCAAAAAGATTGCCTTTTAAATTCGATACGCACCCACTTGTTTCATTTGTAAGAACAGGCAAAAAATGCGAAATTTGCCACCACTTTCAGAAAGAGCGCTCTGCTTTTTATGTAGAAAATTTTTCTGCCTGTTCATTAGCGCAAAATACGATCACTGCACATGCACTAAAAACATGAACAGCAGTTTTTATTCCTGAGGTTTTTCGTCCTAAGCAAGTTTGATGCTTGTAGGACAACGATATCTCTAGAGGGATTAACTTACGCTTGTTTTGAGAAGCAGTATTCTGTACTCTTCTCACAAAAAGGTTTTTTTTTTGAATTTTGGAGCTTTTAATTAAGCGAATAATGCGCAGTGTGACGGGTTATATAAGAAGTAAAGGGACCTCATTGCCTGTTTTTCAAGTGAGCGTATATTAGAGTGATGATGGTTGAAGTACCGTAATTGCAGCGAAACGACTGATTTACACTTCGAAATGATGGTCATTTGCTTAATAATAGTTAATGTAGTCAACTGTGAGAATAACTGAATTATACTTGAGATTTCAGACCTCCCCCCTTAAACGAAAAAAAATCAAAGCAAAGTGCATCCTGTAGCAACACGATAACAACCGAAACCTATGCATACATATAAAGAGTTAACAAAAACAAAACATGTTAAGCATAGTTTAGAAGTTCTGCATGTAATCTTTCATTTTTTTTTTGTTCGTGGGTACCCGATGGAAATTCGATTGGCTCTTTTAGCATTCATATGCTTGAGAATACGATCGGGAATTTGGTTTTATTTCGGTTTAATTTATTCCTGGCAGCACAGACCGCCATATTCACGTTTTACATCGAGAAATGGGAAATTTTGTCTCCATAGTTTTCAACCGTGCATAATTTACATACTTACATAAATATAGCCCGTTAAACAAGAAAATAAGATACCGCTTTTTACCGTTAGCGCAGGGAATATTTCCACCTTCCTAACTAATAGAGCATAACCGGAATGTTATTACCTCCTCTTGAAGGCGAAGAGAAGACGCCGCCGTGGCTCGGCGGTTATTATGCTGGCTGACATGTGACTACATTTCTAATAACACGCTCACTGGAAGCCGTGGGCCCCTATCGCGGAAATGGGGCCTGGGTCTTGTCATCTGAGCCAACGCCAACAAGCTCCAAACCCGGAACCGCAACCCTCTCCTGTATATAAATGAGGGCCGAAATTGGCAGCGACACAGGAAGCAGATATCCGAAAGCATGGTGCGAGCACCATGTGGACTACGCTCGCTATTTTCTCACATTTCCTTCAACCGCAGGACGCTACTATACGCGCATTGTTACATCGGTGTTATAAGCTGCGCTTTTTGGTTTATTTATCGCTTATTCCTAAGTCCTATTTTGCTGCACTTCTACTCTAAACAAACACGGCCGACAAGAATAGCTATAACAAACTTCCATCTCGAAGCTTTGCAGACGTGCATGCGAGCACGATGAACCGCTTTGCGCCGCTTGCTGTTGTTTTACGTTTTATCTGCTAAAAAAAGTGTTCTAGCAGTTCTTACAAGGCCGGTAGAACTAGTTGCGGTTCGCTCACTTCGTATGCTAATGGCTCCTTTTATGCTCCGATGCCTCTATGGAAGCACGTTGAGCCTTCACTGCTTTTATTTCGTTCTCTAGAACTCACAATAAGAGGGGGGGGGGGCTATATTGTGCATTTTATTTGCGTTATTACTTTAAACGATGCTTTTACTCCATCACATTCAAGATCATTCACGCGGACGCACCTTGCGTTAAAATATCTGGGAGGCGCTTTCACGCTTTTCGCATTCTTACTCTTTGCAAGCACCTTTTTTTTTTTTTGAAGCACCTTTTGTTTCTTCCACGTAACGTTGACACATGCTTCTCGAGATTAGATTATTCTACATAAAGCAGGTGGCATGCGCTCAGTGTTTCATAATTTTTTGTCTACTTAGAAAAGGAGACTACCAACACGGCAGTGAGCTCGCTAAGATTACAGTGCCCACATAGTGGAACGACTAGCGTGTTATACATTTATGCACTTGTGCCTCTAAATTGTCGTCGCACTGCTGCGAATTGTTGGAAACTGCTCGTTTTTTTTTACGCACGCCACCTTCAGGCGTTCCACTTTTCCCCAACTCACATAAGTGCTCATTTTTCAGATTACCACTCAGGCCATATCGCTGCCTAACAATGTAGTTGTCTGTGCAGTGCGCGCACTCTGCACTGCACTAGCTCGTACGGGACATTGTATCTGCGCTCAAAAACTGCCACCCCATCTTCACCCTTATTCGGTCCATAATCACTCGGCATGGAAGATAGCAGCGAAGGCGGTGTGAGAGTCCGTTCTTTAGAGGCTTTATTCCGCGCACTGTCCTTATCTTGAGCTATTTGGTCGTATGAGCAGCTTTCCTTTATAGTCTGTCATTCGCTTCGGCAGATGCTGTGCCATTTTTTTCCTTTTTAGCCTTGATATCATAGTGAGCCGACTAGGTACGCGATAACGCACAAGACAGGCCTCGTGTTTGTAGGGCTCCCAAAACTCGAAATATAATCAGTTTTAATGATCACCAACGGCAGTCGACAAAACCTTGTGAATAATAATAATAATAATAATTGGTTTTTGGGGAAAAGAAGTGGCGCAGTATCTGTCTCATATATCGTTGGACACCTGAACCGCGCCGTAAGGGAAGGGTTAAAGGAGGGAGTGAAAGAAGAAAGGAAGAGAGAGGTGCCATAGTGGAGGGCTCCGGAATAATTTCGACCACCTGGGGATATTTAACGTGCACTGACATCGCACAGCACACGCGCGTCTTAGCGTTTTGCCTCCATAAAACCTTATGGTGATCATAAAAAATTTCTTTTTGTCTTCGTACTGGTTTCTAATCAGCATTAAGGAAGCTGCATAAAGAATGCACTAGTAGCGTCGACAGCAATTGCAGCGTAGTTTTTTATTCTAATTCTGCTGGTGGCCGTTGTAGTGAATATGCAGGGGATTGTTATCGATACGCACAAGCGTACTGAATATAGGGCGTAAGGCAGTCGTTAGGGCGCCGAAACATTGACGCGTAAATGTGGGCAGCGGGAATTAATATGCATAAACGAAACAGGGGGCATAATTGTGGGTAATATATACACATCGACACAGGATGAGACACATAGATGTGCGCAGAACATGAAAATGCAGACACATAAACAGTACACATTAATGTAGAAAGATTAATAATCCCCGTAAAATCTGCCATATCGCGCTTCAATGCTCTTTCCCCTTTGAACCATGTTTCCTTCTGAGGCCACTTGTATACATGTTCGGCCTCGCGAAAAAACCTTCACGTTTATAGGTCAAACGTTACAACTAAAAATCAAAATTACCCTTGGATCGCAAAGCAATCAAAATGCAAAAAAAAGTCTACGGGGTTATTAGTTTCCTAGGGCGTTCCATCGCGGCTTCGATCGAACCATTCCTCGAGCGACATTTGCAGCGCCGAATTTCGGGTAACACCCGCAAAAACAAGTCCTATCATGCTTTTTTGTACCGTGTGTCAAAACCGATCCGTTTTCGTTTCCAGATTTTGTGCGTTTTAGCTGAGTGAGACTCATAACAAAACGCACGCGATGCAAGTGCTTACGGAACCACACCTCTCTCTTTGACCCATAATCTTGTGTTCTACCCGGAAAATCCTATGCCGCAGCAGATTTCTCTTGCGATTAGTGCGACCTTTTTATTCTATCTCTACAGTCCGGAAGAAAAATGAGCTCGCCAGAGTGTGCAGGCTCAAATAAAGCGCCGAGGAATCGAAGGTCGGCTTTACGCATGGCGTGCTTATCGGCAGAGCTGTTTCATAATTCATAACACTGCACTTCAGGTTGGAATTCTACACATGTGATTGCCGGAGCGCTTAAAGAATCAATGCATTAAAATTCAATACAGACAGCTGTGTCCAACAGCGACTTTGCAGCACTCGACTGCGACGCCACCATATTACCAACTTGTTTTCTTGTTATTCGCACTCGGTTTTATCGCCAACTTTATTCCGCTACGTCTCACCCATTGGACCGGACACTACCCATGTAGGCTACCGGTCCAAATATTTAGTACCAATTTTTCTCGGATGAGCAAATAAACTTCCCATTGATTTATTTGCTGATTGATTGATTGGTTGATTGATTGGTTGATTGTTTGATTGATTGATTTTGTGAAGAGACCAATATTTTCTTGGTACTTCGCCCTATGCATAAGCTCTGGCAATTTTTAATCTTGCGCGAATTTCCTAGACCCATTTTTCATAGCGCTGCTTCCATTCGCCGAATAAAAGATTCACTAGAGCTGGTTACCGTGGTTAAAGCCTAAGTGCATGGGCCGACTCAACAACGACTTGTTTGCATTTTTTTGCTTGTTTATTAATCTCGCTACACCCCGGTACATGCCAAGCGGAAAGTGGTGTCGAAAGTAGTTTTACATCACGTGATGCCTCCTTCTTGTTCGGTCGCAGCTCATGAACCATATTTCATTACTTTTTTCTTTTTCTTTTTACAGAGTAATTAACAACAGTGTGAACTTTTTAATCAGCGGCTCATTAAACGTCTCGCGTGGACAACCCCTCTGATTGAGCCGAACAATGAATCCAGAGATTAATGAATCACCCATGTTGTAATTCACTTCATTTTTCGTGCGTGTAATTAACGCTTCCTGTGCTTTGTGACCTGATCTCTTTCTTGTCTGGCGGTTGGCCACAGAATGGCTGAGGCTAGTTTACAAGAAAAATGAAAGTTTGGCCCATAGTGCGTGGGAAGTTCAGAAAAAAAAAACAACTGCTAAAGATTTTGGTCAATTTTGT
The DNA here is from genome assembly GCF_052857255.1 of Amblyomma americanum. NCBI lineage: Eukaryota > Metazoa > Arthropoda > Arachnida > Ixodida > Ixodidae > Amblyomma > Amblyomma americanum. Next base: position 29,861,885 of record NC_135506.1, on the reverse strand, counting down.
GCCACTTTATAAAAATTAGGTTGGGTGTACCGTATAGCCTCCACGTGATGCACGCTAAACTGAGCTCAATAAGCTACTGCAAATGGCGTAAGCTTTTGTCCATAGGCTGTAGGGCTAGTTAATGGCTAGGCAACATGACGCCAACTCCACACTGGGACAAAGACGATACTGTTTTTAAGGGTGTAAGAGTTACGAGGCTTTTGTCCCGTCTTTCTCCGTTAGAGCAGTTTACACTATTGTATAGGATTCCAAAAAATGAAAATAATAATAATAATTGGTTTTTGTGGAAAGGAAAATGGCGCAGTATCTGTCTCATATATCGTTGGACACCTGAACCGCGCCGTAAGGGAAGGGATAAGGGAGGGAATGAAAGAAGAAAGGAAGAAGGAGGTGCCGTAGTGGAGGGCTCCGGAATAATTTCGACCACCTGGGGATCTTTAACGTGCACTGACATCGCACAGCACACGGACGCCTTAGCGTTTTTCCTCCATAAAAACGCAGCCGATATTGAAAATTGGTTCTGGGGGAAAGGAAATGGCGCAGTATCTGTATCACATCTCGGTGGACACCTTAACCGCGCCGTAAGGGAAGGGATAATGGAGGGAATGAGAGAAGAAAGAAAGAGGTGCCGTAGTTGAGGGCTCCGGAATAATTTCGACCACCTGGGGATCTTTAACGTGCGCTGACATCGCACAGCATACGGGGGACTTTTTGCGTTTCGCCTTCATCGAAACGCAGCCGCCGCGGTCGCGTTTCTATGGAGGCGACACGCAAAACCTTGTTATTTTTCTTTCCCGTTGAAAGGAATGATAGTCCCTTCTGAGGCATACATGCAACAATAGAATACAATACAATACAATACAATAAAATGCAATGCAATACAATACAATACTTATTCTGCACAATCAAAAACAATACACGCAACAGGCCTGCCAAAGCCTCAGGGGGCTTGACTGAAAGAAAACGCGGATGTGTATATGGCCAGTAAAAAGCAACACCTTTAAGGCGTACACTGCAGATTTCCCCATCTGAGCTTTTCTAAAAGATCACGAAATACAATGAAAAATGAAAACTAACTACGAACAGAGTTAACATTTACATATACGGGCAGGCTATATTTGTTAGCGTCCGTGTATTGTTTAACCAGCCGAGCGCCAACACCAACTGCGCTTTTAGACCATTTTTTTTTTCCTTCGAACCCGACCGCGGCGGCTGCGTTTTTATGGAGGAAAAACGCTAAGGCGCCCGTGTGCTGTGCGATGTCAGTGCACGTTAAAGATCCCCAGATGGTCGAAATTATTCCGGAGCCCTCCACTACGGCGCCACTCTCTTCCTTTCTTCTTTCACCCCCTCCTTTATCCATTCCCTTACGGCGCGGTTCAGGTGTCCAACGATATATGAGACAGATACTGCGCCATTTCCTTTCCCCCAAAAAACCAATTATTATTATTTTTTTTCCACATTCGCCGTGCAAGACTATATCCGAATCATAGAGCAAAGTGAATGGCATGAAATATACACCCGCCGCGGTGGCTCAGTGGTTAGGGCGCTCGACTACTGATCCGGAGTTCCCGGGTTCAAACCCGACCGCGGCGGCTGCGTTTTTATGGAGGAAAAATGCTAAGGCGCCCGTGTGCTCTGCGATGTCAGTGCACGTTAATGATCCCCAGGTGGTCGAAATTATGCCGGAGCCCTCCACTACGGCATATCTTTCTTCCTTTCTTCTTTCACTTCCTCCTTATACCTTCCTTTACGGCGCGGTTCAGGTTTCCAACGATATATGAGACAGATACTGCGCCATTTCCTTTCCCCAAAAACCAATTATTATTATTATTATTATTATTATTATTATTATTATTATTATTATTATTATTATTATTATTATGAAATATACACATCTACTTGTAAAGCATACGTGCAACACGTGGAGACAAACACCACGTACTAGAGTATGCAGCTTTCTCTGTTAGTTATTTTCGCTGGGTCCAAACTCTTGGCAGCGAGAATGACTTACTTCTAAGGCTGAGTAAAGCTTGCCCAACACCGCCGTAATTGTGTACACAAGATTAGCGGTGAGGCGCTAGGGTTAAATCTAGATGTAACCGCATGCGGCACTGGCCCCCGGAAAATCATTAGCCTAATGACCATGGTCAAGCCCCTTCGAAGATATACAAAATCTTTGATTGATTAAGCCTTGGGCGAAGCTACCCGAGTGGCTAATGTCATACTTACCACACGGTTTCCCCATCATACTTGTCATGAGGAAAAATGGAAAAAGGGCGAACATGTTGCTATGTCGTCTCCTTCTTCTTCTAGAACCTATTCTTAGCGCGCTGTTTTATTCGCTAGAATGAGCATGTCTGGCTGGCCCGCTTATGAAGCAGTTCGATGTTTTCTAGAACAATTTTTTAATGAAGAATGAAGCAAAAATCGTGGTTACTAGAGTTGCACAACGTTTATCTTAGCTCTCACTGACCTTCCGAAGTTTGCGTAAAAACGTCCTCATTTGATTTTAAAACGTGGGCGTCTAGACTTAAAGCATGTTTTAATGCCTATCCTTTCAGTATCGAGCGAGTGGCGCAGGATAAGATTTTACACTATAGAAATTTCTCAATTTGTTGATTATCATCATGTCTATCAACGTAAAGCGAAATATCGTAAGAGAAAGAAAGGGAAAAGAAAAAATCACTCGGACATCTGGAAGTTACTAATTACGCCCGTTTAAAGTTGAGCAGCACTTGGCCAACGCCGTTGTGAAGTGACGTCACTTCGTGTCTGGTGACGCCATGTCCAGTCTGGTGATGTCACATCCTTACAACCGTCCTGTCATATATCTGTCTATTTCGTGCCCGTTTTTTCCAGCTGCTATATTTTTTCAAGGTGAACCAGTGAGCGAACTTTATGACCAGGACATGTTTTTTTTTTTTTCGATGACACTTTTAGTGCTATAGCATTCAAAGCGACCTACAGTGAGTCACGCAACGCTACGCAGCTAGGCTTACAGCTACGCGACTTTATGCTTTGTTCGGAGGAAGCTTATCGAGGACACCGGAAACATACACTCCTTGTGGTGTTTGTTTTTTTATTGCCATTGTTGATATTTACTTGAACTCCAGTATATTAGGGAATCAGTTTTAATTTTGAGGAGGAGTGGAATATTGTAAGATACTTTTTGGAGATACTGAAAGTAACTGAAAGTAACAGCGAAACATTTTTTTTAAGTCGGTCCATCGGAGAGATAAACATCGGCGAAATATCATATTGGGAGCTTAGCGATAGTGCGCTAAAACTGTATTCATAAACCCGTTCCCATTGAAAAATGCGCTTGTCCAGAAATTCTGGGTAGGTTTCACCATATGAATATTTTCTCGCGCTCTTGTTCTAATTTGTGTTTTAATCAAAATGTTGTAGTACTTGTCATACGCTTCACTTCAGAGCACAAATCAATTGCTCAAAATTTCCGTCCGAACATTTTCTTCGTGTTTGTTATCAACGATCGCTCCACATGCAACTTGTGGTCAGTTCCATTTTGTGATGGCGCAGCAAACAAAACAGTGAGCTACCAAGTAACGTTTAACGGCGTTCTTTCGTTGTTTTTTTTTCTTCGGGGGGGGGGGGGGGAGTGAAGACAAGCATATCAAAAAACATGTTCCCACAAAGGAAAAGAATAACCGCGAAAGTACAGGCTCACAAGCCTGAACCCAAGGATACTGCATGCTGATTTGACAAGGCATCGGATGTTCTGTAGAATGTGCCGGGCAATGACCGGGGGGTAGTCTAAGAAAGGATCGATCGATTGTTTGTCTTTCCGTTTGACCTTTCCGAAGCGGGACAAAAGACAGTCTCGTAATTGAAATGTGACATCAGATAAGGGTCTACCGCGAACATAAGCTTCAACACAAGCAACGACCTGACTGCCTTTCAAGGGCCGGTCTCTTTCCTCAAGAGTAATTAATCTTTACACGGCAACCACTGGCGGTAAATCACAGATAGGTGCTTCTAATAGGCTTGAAACTTGGTTCAAGGTTCAGACTTCATCATTTGTCTTGTCGTTTGACTATTTCCATGCATGAAGCAATGATAATTTTGTTACTTAAAACCACTTCGAAGTCGCCAGTGTGACCCGCCGCGGTGGCTCAGTGGTTAGGGCGCTCGACTACTGATCCGGAGTCCCCGGGTTCGAACCCGACCGCGGTGGCTGCGTTTTTATGGAGGAAAAACGCTAAGGCGCCAGTGTGCTGTGCGATGTCAGTGCACGTTAAAGATCCCCAGGTGGTCGAAATTATTTCGGAGCCCTCCACTGCTCCACCTCCTTCTTCCTTTCTTCTTTCACTCCCTCCTCTATCCTTTCCCTTACGGCGCGGTTCAGGTGTCCAACGATATATGAGACAGATACTGCGCCAATTCCTTTCCCCCCAAAACCAATTATTAATTATTATTAAGTCGCCAGTGTTAGCTTCTAAGCTGTAGCGGAATGTTTACAAAGAACTAATCTCTGCAAGCATTACTATATCGCTTAGATGCACGTTAATAACATAAGCATTCCAGGCAGATAATTACGCCGGAGTAATCATTATCACAGAATGCAACAGTGATGAAAAGACACGTGATGCGGGGAATAGACAAATCGTGATCCTTTGTGTAATGAAGTGAATGCGAAGATTAAGGTTTGTTAGGGAACTAGCGAATGAGGTTTAGGGAGCTAGCTGGGATAGGGGGGCCGCAGCTTAAGAAGGGCATGGTTAATCGGATTTAAACGGAAGACGGATTTCTACAGCATCAGGTTGCTGCTGATGATGAGCGGTGAATATAATTACCACGATTACTTCCCAAGCAGCACACGTAATCGGCCCAACATTGCAACAGGATGGTTCCATCCTGGTCCTTTGTAAGGCCGGCCTTAGCCAATACGATTCCAATATTGGGACAATTACCTGTGCTGCTTGGGTTCCTCCTGGTGACTAGACGAGAGTAATAAAAAGACAGAAAGTAGGAATCTGCTGTTGGGAGGCAAAAGGTAGTCAGCGCTGGCAATTTATTCAAGTAATAACGAACGCAATCACCCCCCCCCCCCCCCCCCTGCCCCCGAGCTTGGAAAAGCAAGAGAGAGAGCAGATTTTTCTGACGTTCATAGTAAGAAAAATAAGTAGTTGTAGCTATGTGTGCTTCGTTCTTTTCCGACTCGTTCCAACATCATTCTTCCACAGCTTTGTCCACGTCTGTCCGTTCGATCGTTTCTGTGCCCTTGTTTTACCAATCATGCCACAGCCGCGTACTTTTTGTGCAGATGTTTCTTCCACTTTGTGCCCTATTCGACTTTTTTTTCACCAAATCTTGTTTTTTCGTGGACAAAACTTGATATTTAAAGCTAAGGGAGTACTGCCTCTGAGGTTGAAGATGAAGTTATTTGCTGAAGAAAAAGAAAGTAGTGCGATATTCTTGGCACACCAGACGCTACATGTGCATGTTGGCTAGCAGGTGCAACTTGTTTGGGTCACATTGAGGCAGAGATCTCGTGCAAAGTTTGAGATTCCGAGAAACTGAATTTTGCTTGTTAGCCAAACTCAGTAAAGTAGAAGTTGCCGCTTGCAACACAAGTCAGGTTACAGCCCTGCATTCTCGATAGTAATAAAAATGAAAAACAGGGGCTGGCCGCCTCATGAAGACGTGAAGAAAAATCCTTACTTTCAGTATAAGGTAGCAGAGCTCAACGTGAACTCAACGTGCCATCGGCAGAAAGCAGCTGAGTGAAAACTTTTTTTTTTTTCAGTGGATCATCTCGCGCAGAAGATACATAAATTTCGGCGACGTCTTCACTCACCCGCGTCCGAACTGGCAGAGGCGCTTGAAAGAAGCAAAACCAAAAAGCCCAGAAAAGGTGCTTGAACACGGGAGTCCATCTTACGCGCGCAGTTCAACCGGTGCATTGCTTCAGGCGAAATCGTAGCAAGAGACTCACAGAGCAAAAAGAGCGTAAGCTCGCCCCTGTGCCAAACTCCCTCTGCAAGCTATGCAGAGCAGTTTCGCCGCTCCGAATGTGAAGCGCATTCTTCCAGCGCCGGCGTGATCAGAGAGAGAGAGAGAGAGAGAAAGAGAGAGAGCTCGAAGCGACGCCAGCGCCGCTTTGCAAACGGCGGGTAAAGGCGGTAGTAATGGCCTCCGAAATTTGTAACTTAGGATTCTATGTGTGAACGCATGTCTCGGAGGTCGTGCGCGGTCAATTTCGGCACGCGCCTGGTCACAGGGCGAGCAGGCTGTCCAAAAGGGAAAGAAATCGATGCGTGACGAGGAGACGGTACGAAATGGCACGAACAAGCTGCGGAAGAATATTAATTGGACGATATTTTTACTGTAAGTCCCTCGTGGAGCGGTCGCTGAGTGCTGCATTTGTTTTGCGGTATGGACAGAATGATGTATTCTGGCGGCATTACACTTTTTTTTTATAGAATCAACCTAAAGTTAGAACGCCAAATTAATTTGAAGGTGAGTGAAGGCAGGGACAGCCGGACTGACATGCTTACAAAGTCGAAGACGTAATTGAATTTGGCTCTGTAAACGGACTGAATAAACACTTACATGTTATAAATGCAAAGTTCTTTGAACAAATCATCCAACTGAGAGCTTTCCTTTGGGCCCAAAGGCGTTGTGCTCTTATAGGCTATGCAGGCACAAAATGACAGTTTATAAAAGCATTACTTCAGACTAGGGATGAGGTTGCCTCTTTGAGACTGTTTATAGTCGCCACTTATTGAGGCGAATGATAATTATGAGGTAAGAACAGAATAAAAAGGGGACCGAATAATATTTAAAAGAATAAAATCAGCACTGCCTTCTCAAGTACTTTCCTAAACTAGCTGCAGGCCTCAATGAAAAATAAATTCCTCAGCACTGAACTTAAGAGCAGAATTTTTTTTTGTGACGCGATGGATGATGGGCGCTTGGTTAATGAATAACCAGGTTTTGTTATAACTTTGAACTTAACAAGAAAGCATCGGAAACGAAGGAGAAGCAACTTTGCAAACAAAGCAAAACAAGGTAAGACAATGAGCGTATCACCACCACTACATACAATGTCGGCATCTAAGAGTACATGGAAAACTCTTTGTAAAGTGGGGCTGGATATATTTGTTTTTTTCTGGAAGTGCTTTCCGCTTCCTATTTTTACTAATTACCGAATGCCGAAGGAAAATTCAAAAATTAAGCTCAGTTGCGTACACAGCTGACCATGCTGAATACAACGGCGTATATAACAGTGAACAGCTAAAATGGTCAACAAACAAATTGAAGCATTCTCACGCGTTTGGCAGAGTGCACAGGTTACTGGCCTCTTTCATTACTCCGACCTTTCTCCCACCGTTTCTTGTTTCAGACCATATTTATGCATTAAATACGAACCTGCTATCCACACTTCTTCAGATCTCTTGGGAACTAAACTGAGCTACCAACATGAGAGGATAGCATCAAGAGATTGGTCAGCTCGAGTGCCAATGAAGTTGAGAAATAATGGATGCAGTTCTAGGTTTGCTCTCTTGAGGCGAATGCAAAAATGAAGGCTGTCGCTTCGAACGCGCTTCCTGAATACGTGAAATTACCTGTGTAGGAGACAGGTAATGTCACGGTGATCGTTATTATAATAAAAGCTGTTGCCAAGCCATAATCTTAATTCTTTAATTTTCACTAGGCGCTACTGCAAAGTCATTTAATGGCCGGAACGGTGTTCTCCCGCCTTCTGCGGTGCGCAAAATGTCTGGGATATCTTCTAAAGCGAACTCAGTTTCCAGTTTACAACCTTTATACTCCGGTAAAACTTCCTTTACCGCCAAACTTTGTTGATTGGTTCTCGTCGTGATTTATTCACCCAGCCAGGTCTTTTTTTTGTGTACTGTCGACTTCAGCTTGCAAACTACATTATTTTTCACGCTAGAACAAATCATTCTATATTCACATTATTTGAAGCATGTAACAGTAAAAAAAAGATCTAAAGACTCTGTGATTAAACTGCAGTGATTCGCTGTCAGCATATGTAAGAGACGTGTACAGGAGCTGCCAAAAGTTTTTATAACGCAATGGTGAACAAAAAATTTCTTTTACAGTTCAAGGCAGGAACCATGGCTTCTATGGTATATTCCGCGCTTTTCTGTGCGGCCTGCCCAATGCATCTGTCAATTCCAGGCCGTGCTTACAGGCAAAGAAAAAAAAAACAGCTACGTCGTGATTTTTGTGTTAAGAATATTTCCAAGCACCCGTATTCGCGCCACCAACGTGGTTTATTTGTTGAATCCTGCACGCCATCTTCACTGCTGCGTCGGCAAAGAAGGAGGCCCGTTTACCGTGGAAATTCTGTATTGCGGCCGACAATATTGGGTACTTTAACGCCCCGTTCCTGTTCCCCCCATCTCAAAATTCAATCTATGGTCGGTTACGCGTAGTTCATCGTAAACGCCGTGCAAATAGCGAAAACCTACGTTACTGCGACGAAGAGACTAGTCTTGTGATCTCCATCACTTGGATGAACAATGCATTAACCTGATGAGCTGCCGTTTAACTCTAGTGGTTACCTAATGGTCTGCGCTACCCGGGCAGCTGTTCTGAAAGCTAGTGGTTAAGAAGAGACTCTGCTAACAGCGTTTCAACGAAACCCAGTACATCCGCTCCCGCACCAACCTAATGCACAGGCCAGGTTTTAGAAAACTTTGGTATACACCCAGATGTTCTGGACTAACGCATTTTTTCAACGCAAAGATGTTTACAAACGTAATTTTTTTGCAAATCGTATGACTGCGCCATAACAATTTATATATCCCCAGATACATCTTCGGGATGGCTGAAGTTTACTTTTATTTATTTTAGATACCGCACCCCATTTTTCTTTCTATAGCAATCTTACTACTAGGCGGGAGCTCGGGAAAAACTTTAACAGCAAGATGTTTCTGCACATCAGAATATTATGTGACTGCCATCAACACGTTCACAACAGCATCTTAGAACGTTCCCCACTTACATCAGAATTAAAAATGATATTCGAGACATCTGGGCTTGCACTGCTAAGCGACACTATCGGCGAATATTGAACCGGACCTAGACATCAGACTACGACAGGCAGCGTATCATCCATGTACTGTCGTCCACAAACCTGTCTACACCGATCGAGCGGTGCGCTGTATTGTGAATTTATTATAATTCCCCGCCGCGTTTCGGGCCCGATATAGCTTTTAAAGACAAGCACATTCCATGGAAATGTGCATGCACGACAATGACTTGCTTCGAAATCTGTAGGCCACTCGTGAATTGCTCAACTGTACTCACTGGTGCGCCGTTCGAGCGTTCTAGACAGGTGTGCGGGCGACTGTACGTTAGTGGATCACATGTCAACAACGAAACCGTCTGAGCGCTTTGTCACAAGCTAATTGTTGTCTTTATCAACACACTGACTTCAGCGATATAAGGTGGCCGCTTCCAGACGGGAAAAGACTACTTCAAATACCGGCCCAGAAACAAGGTAAGCGCAAGAGGCAAAGTTCTCGTGTTCTCGTCGTGGGCGTTGTCGCCCATCAAACTGTAAGCCTTGAAAAAAAGAGGGAAAAAAGATCAAAAGAGTAGAAGGAAATAAAGAAATAAACAGTCAGCTAAATATAGGTGAAGTGATGAAAAAAGACAGAAAAAGAAATTTGATCCCGACTGGAGCTGTTTGACTGATGACCTCGCAGCTATTGCAAGCCAATAGTCATTCTCGAAGACTGGGAGAGTTAATATTCAAGACACCTAATAACAATTATTTAAAATCCGACCCTTATACCGGCTGCTGACCCGAAATATGCAGGTTCGATCCCGGCCGCGGCGGCCGAATTTCGATAGAGGCGAAATTCTAGAGGCGCGTGTACTGTGCGATGTCTGCACGTTAAAGAACCCCGACGGTCGAAATTTTCCGGAGCCCTTCACTGCAAGCTTCTCTAGCAGCTTCAGTCGCTTGGAGACGTTAAACCCCCGCAAAAAAAAAAAACAATTGGCGGGGGTTTAGCTTTGGTTAAACGTGGAGTGACGCGATAACTACAGCTGGCCGAGTGGAACTTGGTCCCGTGACCAACCACGTGACGAACCACGTGACAGCGTGGCGGCGCAGCCACGGTCTGGCAGCGCAGCCACGGTCTGGCAGCGCAGCCACAGGGTGGCGGCGCCGCCACGCTGAAGGCTCGAAATGCTATCGTAATGTAGCTATCGCTACAAAAACAAACAAACCCTTCTCATTCAGTGCCCCAAAAGACGTCTTTGCGATAAAAAACGATCAAAATGAAAAAAAGTAACCGTTCTACACACGAAGTAATGTTCCTCCAGGGCTTTCTCCGTTACTTAAAGGGTCCCTGAAAGGGTGTTTGGGGTCGTCTATAAAATGCTCACATTATGTGGAGCCCAGGCCAACGAGCGTTCATGCCGCGTACAAGACCTCAAAAGCGAGCCGATAATTTACAATACTCTTTAATTCACAATAGTTTTTGAAACTCCCGCTTCCGCGCCTGGCGGCGACCTGCGGTGCTGGGCTTTCACCCGAATCCGCGCTAGTTACGTCAGCAGCGGACTACTAGCATTGGTTCGCGCGCGCCGGCTGGCGGCGGAGGGGGAGGGCGAGGGGCCGGCGGAGGAGCGCCGACATTTCAGCGTGCAAAAAGCGACGAGAGGAGAGGGATAGGCGCGAAGACGCCGATATTCAAATTTTGACTACATATAACTCAGCTTCCACAAAACGCATGTAAAAAATCCTTGCGGGAGGATATTTGTGAAGCGGCGTCCTTTAGCATTCCAGGCACACCGCATCTTTGTTGAGAGCCCCTTTCACAGCCCCTTTAAAGCAGCCTTGTGTTCTCCCAGTTACTCCGTTGCCAACAGTTGGTTAAGTGAACAGTCTGGCAGATTCCAGTAGGAAGAAATGGCGAAAAGAAATAGGCATAAAGGCATGGCACTCGCCATAACCCCCTCGTTATATGCGCCATAGCGCCTTGGACTGAAGGACAACCACAACGCCTTTTGTTTTCAAAAGCGTCGCTCTATCGCAACTGTGCATCTCGGTGTCCCGTGCACGCTTTGCTGAATTCTCGACCCTTGCCCTCTGCGTGCAGACGCTTCCAGGTCGATCCAGCTTGAAAATGTCTATAGTGTGGTGTGTTTTCGTTACGAATTTAAATTTTGCCCACGTGCCTTCGGAGCGTTGAGAAACAATATGGCAGAAAAAAAAAACCAGAGCTGCCAGAGCGTATTGAACGGCCGGCGCCGCAAACTGTTCTCTTACGACACTGCAGAACTGCATGCTACAAAGAAAAAAAAATAGAAGAAAAAGAAATCGATATTTCGGTTTCACAACTCAGATCATCGAAAGGCATTGTTAGTGCAGGATTTCGTGAGGGAGTGCAAGGAATATCCTGACTGAATCTGCCTAGCAACAGAATAATTGCACACATGAAGTATAGAGTCATCTATATGAATTTTTCGCTTACTGTCGAAATATGTTTGACATTAATCAGATTACGACTCGAGCTAGATGGAATTATCTAATCACTCTTGTCGCTGATCTGCGAGAAACACAGGCAGACAAACTTACTCGTGAACTTACATTGTCGAGGTCGCGGCTTTCGAACACATGCGATGAGGAAACCAGTCTACTCACGATCATGGTTTCAATAAAAAGAGCTTGAGTAAATAGTTAAGTGGACACACAGACAAGTGAAATGCACCCATGAAGATCTCAACTGAATTTCCAAACCACTTTTGTTGAAACTTCCGAATTGTTGAGCAATCGAGTGAGTGAGTGAGTGAGTGAGTGAGTGAGTGAGTGAGTGAGTGAGTGAGTGAGTGAGTGAGTGAGTGAGTGAGTGAGTGAGTGAGTGAGTGAGTGAGTGAGTGAGTGAGTCAGTCAGTCAGTCAGTCAGTGTCGGTCGGTGTCGGTCGGTCGGTCGGTCGGTCAGACGGTCAGTCAGTCAGTCAGTCAGTCAGTCAGTCGGTCGGTCGGTCGGTCGGTCGGTCGGTCGGTCGGTTGGTCGGTTGGTCGGTCAGTCAGTCAGTCAGTCAGTCAGTCAGTCAGTCAGTCAGTGTCGGTCGGTCGGTCGGTCGGTCGGTCGGTCGGTCGGTCGGTCGGTCGGTCGGTCAATCGATTAAGCGAGTCAGTCAGTCAGTCAGTCAGTCAGTCAGTCAGTCAGTCAGTCAGTCAGTCAGTCAGTCAGTCAGTCAGTCAGTCAGTCAGTCAGTCAGTCAGTCAGTCAGTCAGTCAGTCAGTCAGTCAGTCAGTCAGTCAGTCAGTCAGTCAGTCAGTCAGCGATCGATCAATCGATTAAGCGAGTCGGTCAGTCTGTCTGTAGGCTGGTCGCTCGGTCGAGGTCCTACCACAACCTCTCCTTGGAATATTTATTCTCCTAGCTATTTCTTACCCATGGTCCAAATAGCTTTCATTGCTAAGCCAATACTACGTTTCATTTGTCGGGTACAACGCTGTCAAATCTAGTGCTCTTGCTAGCGCTCCCGATATCCGCGATCAAAAAATAGTGTGCTACTCGTCGTGATAGAAAAGTGATAAATGCTTCCTCTGCAGGTTTACTGCACGGCGCATTCTATGAGCTCGTGTAAATTCGCTCTAATTTATGACGACACAATGCCACTTTCTCTTGCCTCAGGCCACTCGGGCACAATACAAGCGCGGTCTAACAATCCTCTTTTTATTTTTTCACGCCGACCCCTTTTGTACCTTCGTCTGACGTATGAAACTGAGTGTAAACAAATGCAATTCCTTATTACAGTCAGATGCAACTCATGGACGAAGCGATATACGCACCTCAAAGGACACCATCCAGCCAATATTGTAGACCGGTTGTCATGATGTAGAGGCTAATTCCCTTTGACCTGATAGCGTCGAATAGAAGGGATTAGACACATGAAAGACGATTAACCCCTGCTTAATCGGATTAACCGCGGCGTGATGAAAATCAGTCGATGCCACCGGCTGGAGGGCATCCTTTGAGGGACATCTGTCGCTTGGTTCTTGAGTTGTATCCGACTATAGTTCCAATACAATGCCGTCTATAATACCGTATTGGTTTCTGCACAGACTGATGAACATTACTTCTATTTTCTCAATATTATAGTGAATCCTACTGGGGCCCATTTAGTGTTCAAATCATCGATCACGAGGCTTCAGTTTGTCCCCGTACACACAGATATGCGGGACCTTCAGAGTTTTCAGTTTCTCTACTTGAGTGAAGCTTCATTCTCCACAGGCGATCGAAAACAAAAGAAAACACGAACTTTAAGGCTGTCGCTCTATGAGCTAACTTAAAGCCAGCAGGCTTGCAAAAAAACACCGTTCGGGGCCAAATCGATATTTCGATTCAAAGCTCCGACGATATGTTTGCGCCACGTGCTCCAGAAAAACCCTGTATAATCACAAAAAAAAAACGAATGCAAGTTTCTGACCCCCAGGAGAACAAGAGGCAGTGGTTGTGTTTTATGTTTTTTACCTGTTCTATATTCTCACTGTCACTGATTGATGGCTTGATTGACCTAAATGCTTCATGACTTCCCAGTGTCCGTGAGTTCTTTTCAGTTGAGGTGAAACTAGAATGAAACGAAATATCGTTTTTTTTTGCACCCAGATGCTGCGCATGGGCTGAGAGTGACGTCCTTGTTGGGTGCTCTCAATCAATTTTGACACCTTGGGTTCACTGAGTTTGCACACTACAGCAAACGGGCGTCTCTCATAATTTCACCGCCATCAAAATCCGGTTGCCGCGACCTTGGATTCAGCAGCCAGACAACGCTCGACTACTGATCCGGAGTTCCCGGGTTCGAACCCGACCGCGGCGGCTGCGTTTTTATGGAGGCAAAACGCTAAGGCGCCCGTGTGCTGCGCGATGTCAGTGCACGTTAACGATCCCCGGGTGGTCGAAGTTATTCCGGAGCCCTCCACTACGGCACCTCTTTCTTCCTTTCTTCTTTCACTCCCTCCCTTATCCCTTCCCTCAAGGCGCGGTTCAGGTGTCCAATGATATATGAGACAGATACTGCGCGATTTCCTTTCCCCAAAAAACAATTATTATTATTAGCCAGACAACGTAGCTACTGAGCCACCGAGGTGGACGGGGTAGGAATTTTTCCTGTGCTGACAAATTATGGCGACCATATTAGCGCAGCCATGCGACTGCTTGAGTGAATTATTTGTTTCAGTGACTTAATGAGTGAGATCATCATCGTCATCATCATTATCCTGACTACGCCCACTGCAGGGCAAAGGCCTCTCCCAGGTCTCTCCAAATAACTCTGTCCTTTACCAGCTGCGCCCACCGTATGCCCTCAAACTTCTTAATCTCATCCGCCACTTAACTTTCTGCCGCCCCCCTAAGTGAATGAGTGAGTACCCGAGCAACCAGAAGTAGCAAGCATTATCACTGTTGGACGAGGGGTAACTCTTCCTAGTACCACTAGTAAAGGACATGGAAGTAACACGGTGGTTTGAGCTAGTTGGTTGCTATTCATAATGCAGACAAGTTTCGCAGCATGAATAAAACGCACACAGAAGACAAGGAACAAACAAGACAGCACAGTCCTGTCTTGTTTGTTCCTTGTCTTCTGTGTGCGTTTTATTCATGCTACGAAACTTGTCTGCATTATGAATGGGCACGGCTCAGTCATTGAGCGACGGAGTGAACGCAGGATGGCGTCGTATACCGCTGGTATAGCATACAGTAGCGGAAAAAAAAGACATATGAGTGTTTCACATTAGGCTTAATGTGAAACACTCTATACCTCTATATATTTCTATATCTGTGCATATTTTTATGTGCAATGGAGTTCCTTCTTAGATCTGCATGGCTCATGCGATAGTATTCGTAGCGGCGACGGCCAGGGGGCGCTATGTGGCAGTCTCGCTGTCCGCCAATGGTAGAGGGTTAATACGCAGTTGTCTGCGCTCTACCTACGCTCGAGGTTTGTGCAAATGAACCGAGTTCATTATATTTTTTACCTCAAATGGTAAGTAGAAATGTAAGAGTTTTTTGTTTACGTGATAGGAAGACAGTACGTTCGAGATATTAATTACCACTGGAAAGCCATCTTGGCCTTTACATTACTTGGAATCTATTGTGCGGAGTTTTACAGCCGCATAGGCGCGGGAGAGAAGCACTCTATGACCTGTAAACAACAAATATGCACCATATCGCTGTGCTGAGCTTCATTCAAAAAGGAGATGCGGATACAAAACACTTTTTTCTGTGTAAGCGAGGTTGACACCCAGCATTTCAATTACAAATTTATTTTACAGTTATAACAGCGTTTCTTTTTACTCACTCATTTCACTGATAGCGTATTACGTTCTTCCTTTGTTTCTGTGTTTTTTGGTCTGAAGTTAATCGAATCTTGCTAATCTTTCCGCCGTTTTATTACTTGCATCTCGAACAAATCCTCCACCTGCGCCAGATACACGAGGAAATCACAGTCCCCAAAGTACCTTTAAAAAGTCGGCAGAGCGATACACTCATGACGAATTGTGTGCTAAAGTTTGCACCTTCAAGACTTGCAGTTACGCCCACGCGAAATGCCAATAATGGAGATCGATTGGCGACGCCCAAAACTCCACCACGTCCAGTGGTAGGAAAGCACACTTGCTTCAAAAACTTAAAAAATGAAAGCATGTTTGTTGTGAGTATAAGCCGGCTGTCTCGTGCAAGTCGGCTCTCCGGAAAAGACAGAGAAAAAGAAACCAAAGGACACAAACCCAAACTCAAAGAAATGAAAGGAAAGTAGAAAACATAGGGAAAAAGAAATAAATAAAAAAGATAGAGTGAAAAAGAAACCGGAGGAAAGAAGGACGACCTCAAAGAAATGGATGGAAAGGAGAAATCATGGAGAAAAATAAAGAAATCAGAAACAAACCAGAACAACAAAAAGAAGATTTAGAAGTATGAAATAAATAAATCCTGAAGATATACCAAGTATCACAGGAAGAAAAAAAGGCAAAATTCTGAAAGAATAAACACAGAAAAATGGACAAACTGAAAGAATGATGTCGCACACAGAAGTATTGACAGAACATAAGGACTCAGAGAGCATTCACGTGCATGAAGTGCATGCTGTGGACAGAAAAAAAAAGCTGACCAAACTTTTAGCATTGCATTTGGAAAGCATAGAGCTTTGCTAGAGCTTTTTTCGCCCTCGACGTGAGTGCTTTGTTTAGACCGCACCTTGTATATTGACGCCTAAATTACTTTTTTGATCCGAATGTATGTTTTTGAAAGAGAGATGCTCAAATGCTACAGGAGGGGGGGGGGGGGGTTACTAGGGTGGTCTCTATTTGTCAGTCCGAACAAGTGACAGTGCGAACAAGCCCATGAAGCTTATCCTAATGGCACACTTGAAAACCTGTGTATAATGTCTGCAAAATTTGTGACATATTGTAGCAAAAAGCACGCCAAACAGCTCAGCTTTTTAAGCAATAAAAATACCCCAAAACAAATAAATAAGCTAACTGAAAAAACTGGTCAATAAATTAAACGTGGAGGCTCTCATATGACTATTTGCATGCTAACGTCTTTCCCCGGTGTCCTCTGACGCTGACTAGTAAAATCATAATTTCCTGTTAACAGCACAAACATGGCGATTTCGAATACATTAACCGAAGCACTTCATTTTCACGGAACGAAGAAACATGCACTAAAAGTGGATTTCGAAGTGCCCTTTTTTTATAACATTTGCTGTCCCGCGAAATCAGCCTATCCAATGCAACTCGTTTATACGGAAAGCAAAAGTTCGAGCCTTCCACATCAATTCTTCCGCCTTCTGCATGATTCGTATTCAAGAAAATATATCCTTGTTCACTGTCTCGCTAAGAGCATAATCTTCTTTGGTGCGCAGTCAACAGAAGACGCCCTCATCAGACGGCAAATTTAACCGATCTCGCGGGTGCGCAAAGACGGCATTTTAAATTAAACACGCACTGTTCGCCTGGGCTAGTGGTCGGTACTCGTCCCAACTCTTTGAATATGTTAGTGAAAGAAAAACAATGCAAACTGCAGCAGCTTGGTTAATAAACGCCAAAAACAATTTATATGCAAAAACTGTTTAGCCTGCTCTGTCGTCAGTGCTTAAGTGGTCACTCCACTGGGAATAAAACTGGAAAAGCAAATTTTCTTTAAAAAAAATTTGCCATCTTTTGCAGATTTGGTGCATGTTGGACAAGGATATCGGCACAGACGATATACTTACGCGTGTTTCTACAAGGAGCGCTATTTATTTTGGTGCGAATTATAGTTTTTCAATGTCCGAAAAATTCTGCAGCGGCTCTTATAGAGCTTCTCGATTCGTAGGGTAATTTGACAAGCAAACGGACTTCATCGCGGTGGTCTTCCAGTTCAAAAAACGAGCGATAATTTTTTCAGTATAGTAATGTTCAGCAAAATGGCCTAATTACTCGTCAGATTGATGCCTGTGTGCGCAATAATGGTTACGATTATGAATTTTCGGAACAAGTCAAATTTTGTTAACACACCTCGCACTCCCGCTTATAACACACACACACAAAAAAGCTGAGCAAAAGTCACCGCGCTAACTCGATAAATGTAGAAACCTACGCATGCACGCAAGGAGGCTGTACTATGACCGAACTGGTTGGATGAGCTGCTTAAGCATTCATATCTTCGACATAACTGCAGCACGAAAAAATACGAACACAATGGAAGAAAACCACTCACGACACGGACAATCGTTGTCCGATTCGTGAGTGTTTTTCTTCCATTGTGTTCGTCTTTTTTTCGCGCTGCAGTTATGTCGAACGTAAGCAGCCAACTTGCCCAAAAGCTTGTCTTACTAAAGTATTCATATGCGTGGGAATAATTGAATACGACCTGAGATGTATTATATGCTGCATGTATTCTATACTGCAAACCACCATAATCATGTTGTTGGCGATGCAAGAATATAAAACTTTGTCGCCATAGTTTTCTACTACGCGTAATTTACATATTACGTATGTATAGCCTTTTTAACAAGGAAATAAGACAACGCTTCGAACTCAGAGCGCATAGACTATTTCCGCTTCCGTGACTAAGAGAGCACAGCCGAAATGGGATTACCTTACTTTGGGAGCCGAGATAATTCACTTACCTCGATTACGCTCACAGGTACCTGAATACATCTCCCATATCCCACGCTCAATGGTTGAGCCTGGAAAGGCTGAGAATGCAGGGGATAAGAACCAGACCCAATTGAGAGAGAGGGCGGACCCGTGCCGTGCGATATGGAGCCTGGGTCTTGTCATCTAGGACAACTTCAACAAGCTCCGAACCCCACTACGGAACCCTGTGCTGTATATAAATGAGGCCGAAATTGGCAGCGACACGTGAGGCAGCCACCGGAAAGCATGGTGTGAGCGCCATGTTGGACAGACTTCGTTATTTTCGCATATTTTCTTTAACCGAGCGAAACTGCGGTACGCGCCTTGCTTTATCGGTTGTGTAAGCTGCCGTTACTGTGTTGTTTCCCGCTTATTCTGATGACTTACTTTGCTGTGCTTTTATATTTATCCACGCTGGCGACAAGAAATAGGTAATAAAAACTTTATCTCGAAGCTTTCCAGACATTTCAAAAAACATAGGAACCAGTAAAATGAAATTTGACGTTGACGTTTCGGCGCCCAGTGGGGGCCTTGTTCCATCATGAGGCCCGCGTTCTGGACGCCGAAACGTCAATATCAAACTTAGTTTTTCTGGTCGACATCTCTGTTTTTTTTTAAATGTATCCCCCCGGGCTGACGGGATTCTGTCATACTTTCGACTTCATCAAGCTTTCCTGACGTGTATATGAAAACAATGCCCGCTTTTTGCCGCTTGCTTGAACCTTCATTTTCGGTTCTTTTACGCTTTATTTAAAAAAAAAACTTGCACTGGTTCTAGCAGGGCTTTACTAGGCACGCCATGCTCACTTCGTATGCTAATGATTCATTTTATGCTCCGATGCCTGTGGAAGCACATAAAGCAGTTACCTCTTTTATTTGGCTCCCCTAGAACTCATATTAAGGAAGTGCCATATGGCCGCGTATTTTATCATTGATTTTTAATGTCGTCATTTTACACGGACCTATTATTTCATACCAATTAATATCATTCACGCGGATGGGTAGTGCATTCAAGTCCGCTTAAGGCGTTTTGACGCTTTTCTGCTGCCTTACAGTCGAGACCACTTTTTCTTTCTTTCACATTATGCGAAAGCATGCTTATCTACTTTGTTCTACATAGAGCAGTCAACATTCTCTCAATGTGTTTTTCTGTTGCTTACTTAAGAAGAGATACTCTTCCATACAGGCCGTGCATTTGCGAACATTACTGCGTCTGCCCGCTGGAATGCCAAGCGCAGTATATTTAGGCGCCTGTCCTAAACAGTCGTCGCACTGTTTCAAATTGTTCTAAACTAGTTTTTTTTCCGCTTTTAGGCGGTCGATTTTTTCTCACCGCATGTAAGCGCTCACTTGTTTAGATTGCCATTCACAACAGCTCACTGGTTAACTATGTAGTTGCCTGTCAAATCTGACCGCTCTGCAATGCTCTAGCTGGTAAGGAGCAATGTGTCCGTGGGCAGAAATTGCTGCCCCGTCTTCTGTCTTATTCTGCTGATGATCATTCGACATACAGGATAGTAACAAATGCGGCGTGCGAGATCATTGTTTGGGGGCCGTACTGTGCCACTATCTATGACGTGAGCTATTAACTCGCAACAACACCCTTCCTCGAGTTCTTCTCATTTCCTTCGGTAGACGCTGTAGCATTTTTATTTGTTTTCGGCGCCGGGGTTGTCTGGACGGTCTAGTAGTACCCGTTCTTGCGCACGATACGCTGCTGGTTTGTAAGCCTTCGAAACAAGCGATGTATTTTCCACCATAACAACATCAATGTCAGCGAAAAAAAAAGCTACGGTGTTCATAAAAATTTTTTCTGCGCTCTGCATAAATACTTCTTTGGTAGAGTCGACAGTAACTACTGCACGGCTCTGTATTCAAATTCTGTTCGTGTCAGCGGTAGAGGAAATTCAAGAGGTTACTATCTCAACGCACGAGTGAACTGAACTGAACTGAACTTGATCTTTATTTACCAGAATGGCTGGTGGGTCACCTGGGCTAAAAGCTGTAATCAAACAGCTTGACGAGGCCCAGGCAAGGAGTGCCTGCGTAATGCGTAATGTAGTACATAAGGAACGGCAAAAAAAAATCTGAATTGCAAGGTTTCATGTCCCTAAGCTGTTATGGAGGACTCTGGATTAATTAAGACCACCTGAGGCTCTTTTGCGTGCGCTGACATCGCACTGCACCACATTGGTCTTGCATGTTGCCTCAAAAAAAAAAAATACAGCCGACCGATACAAGGTAGAACCCGCGACCTTGGGCAGCAGGATCAGCAGCAGGACTCCAAAGCAACTGAGCCACCGCGGTGCGCCTGAGGTACAGAAACTCTGGCACAAAAATGCGGACAAGACGCATAAATGTGGACAGCAAAAATGTAGGCACATGAAGAAGACACACTGATCTCGACGTTATATCTAAATGTGGACACATAAATACTGCACACAAATGTAAACAGGATAATCATCCCGTTAAATTGCGCAATGCGAGGCGTAAACACATTTTGAGTTCTGAGCCATGTTTCCCTCAGATGCCACGGACTGGAACAGCCTTCCACACAACATCGCCGCAATCACCTGTCCATCTACATTTATGAGCTCTTTAGCTACTGTATTTAACAGCGAATAATTTATGTACCTTACGTGTTTTCTTTGTTTATATAATCTGATTTATACAAGTAACCCACCCCTTTTGTAACACCCCCAATACCGGGGGCATTTAAGGAAATAAAGTGACGTGAAGTAAAATGTGTACATGTTCAGGCCCGCGCGCAAAAAAAAAAAGAACAGTCCGGTCTATAGGTACAATGTCAGGACTATAAAAATCATTAATATTCTTGGCCAGAAAAACAATCGATTCGCAAGTAAACAAAAGGAAAAACGTGCTCGAGGTCATTAGTTTTCCAAGGCGCTATCATTGCCAATTCTATCCAACTGTGCATCGAGCGACATTCTGAGTTCCCACTTTCCGGCAGCGCACTCAAAAACAAGTTCTATCCGGCGTTGTGTACTGCGTGCAAAACAAAAACCGTTTCTTTCGTTTCCTGTTGTTGTGCGTCGCGGCTGAATGAGACTCTCTAGAGGACGCACGTGATGCAAGTGATTAGAAAACAAGGTCTTTATGTTTGAGCCAAAATGTTCTCTTTTATCCGCAAAATTCTGCTCCGCGACAGCGTTGGCCTGCTATTTGTGCGACCAGTGCTTCTATCGCTGGTCCGGAAGAATAATGACGTTGCCACACGGTACAGGCGGGAATAAAGCAAGCAGGTAGCGAAGATCGGCTTGATGCATGACGTATAGTTATCGGCAGTGTAGATATGTAAACTGTAACATTGTACATCTTTGGTTGGAAGGCTATAATAGAGCGGGAGAGTGCGTAAAGAATAATTGCATGAAAACTGAACGTAACAATGCGAATAGCTGTCTTCAACTGCGGTTTTACAGTTCTTGTGAAATTGCGAGGACAATTTTTTGAGAGCGACAATACCACATTAGCCTTTTGTTTTTTCAGTTATTCGCATTCACATTAGCTTTGACTTTATTCCAGTACGTCTGACAAATATTTCAAGATTGGACCAACTTTTGCCTCTTTATTTTGGCCTGCGCATAGTACGGGCAATTAAATATTATACTGAAAATCATGAGAGCCATTTTTTCATCGCACTGTCTCTAGTCACAGAATAAAAACTTCACAGAAGCTTGCTACTCTGCGTTAAGCCTTTTCGCATGGGCCAACTTATTAACGACTTCTCTGCATTTCGTGCTTGTTTTTTTTTTTTTTCAACTGCGTGCTCACAATACACTGGGCGAAAAGGGCTACCGGTTATCACTTTTCATCACTGTGCGCCGCCTTGCGGTGCGGTTGCGAATCATGGAGTATTTCATTATTTTTTGTATTTTTTTACGAAGTAATTAACACTAGCGGTGACCTTAATCTAGCGTCTCATTAAACGTTTCACATGAACATCCCGTGAGAGTCAGCGGAACAATGCGTCCAGAGATTAATGAGTCGCCCAAGCTGATAATCCGCTACATTTTTCATGAGTGTAACTACCTCTCACTGCTTTGCAGCTGCACTATCTCCTTTCTGGCTGTTAGCAACACAGTGACGTAAGCTAATTTAAAAGAAAAACGAAACTTCTAACCACAGCGCATCGAAAGTTCAGAAAATAACTTCAAAAGATTTTGGGAAACATTATGCCAGTTTATAAATATTACGTTGGTTGTGCCGTAACGTTTAATAATAATAATAATTGGTTTTTGGTGGAAAAGAAATGGCGCAGTATCTGTCTCATATAGCGGTGGACACCTGAACCGCGCCGTAAGGGAAGGGATGAAGGAGGGAGTGAAAGAAGAAAGTAAGAGACAGGTGCCGTAGTGGAGGGCTCCGGAATAATTTCGACCGCCTTGGGATCCTTAACGTGCACTGACATCGCACAGCACACGGGCGCCTTAGCGTTTTTCCTCCATAAAAACGCAGCCGCCGCGGTCGGGTTCGAACCCGGGAACTCCGGATCAGTAGTCGAGCGCCCTAACCACTGAGCCACCGCGGCGGGGCACCGTAACGTTTTCTTGAATGTACGCTTAGCTAAGCTCAATAAACCGGTATAGTAGCGTAAGATTTCATCCCCATATAGTCGGGCTAGTTAATTGCAGCACAATGAGGAGAAAAATGCGAGCAGGGAAGAAGCCGACACATGCTTTTTGGAGTGTTGCAGTTGTTGTTAGCCTATCAAAAGATGGCACACACCCACACTGGGGGATCGGCCAAGAATCGGGTAACTATTCAGCTGTATTCAGGTAATCAAAATGAAAAGCACGCGGGAAAGCCACGAGTGAGGCGTTACGAGTCTTTTTTCTCGTCTTTGTTCCTAAACGTAGGTAACATTTCTGTATAAGATTTTGCGGGCTTTTACAGCTACCTCGATGATACGAATGTTGGAGTCGCTTCTTTCTTTTTATGATACATGTAGTAAGAAAATTTAGAACTATAGAGCTATGTAGAAAGATTTGTGGACAGAATTAATGAACCTTTATTTCAGACAGATTTAAAAAAAACATCAAGACGGTAGTCAATTTTTTTAGATTAGATGTATTCTCCTGAACATCGTGTACCCGCGCGCCGATTTCCGTCCAATTCACAGATTTTGGCAAGTGATTCACACGTTTTCTAGGTGGTTTCTTCGTTAAATTTATTGATAACTGTTTGAGATATTCCATTCCGGATGTGTAAGCTTGGCTTTGTTTTTTGTGCATATGGCTTCCACTTGAGACATGTTCATGTTAAATAGTTATCGTAATTACAAGAACATCATCTGCGAAGTCCTAGTTGTGTTTTTTCTTTATGTCGTGTTTGTCTTTTGTTCCATGTTCAATGTTTGGGTACGTAGATATTTATATGCCAAGTCCTAGTTGGGTTTTTTCTTATATCGTGTTTGTATTTTTGTTCCATGTTCAATGTTTGAGTGCGTGTATATTTATATTTCACAAAGATGCTTCCAATAAGTACCCTTAGTTATTATTTAATCAAAAATGTGGTTTTTTTTTGTCTCTCGCTCAGCTGTCTGCCTTGATTGAATGTAAATCTGTATTTTCTTTAAACGAGGGGGTGCGGGCAAGAACTTGGCAAGCTGACTGTTTTTTTTTCTGCAAACTTACTCATCACTCTGATGGAAAATAAAGGTTATTACTATAATTAATAGTATAAGTATTTGTATTACTTCTAATAAATGCATGCATGCCGAACAATTCCGCACAAAAGCATTTTTTAAGGAGAAAGAGTTTACGAACGCTATTGTTTCATACATTGTGAGATTTCACTATAACAATCAATATATCCGCAGATCTCCCGTGAGCAGGCACACATTTTTTTTTGCCATTCCCATTTTAGCAGTCATCAATAACATTCCCAATTGGTTTTCCATAGAAGAAAATTGCTCGATGCGAATGATAGAAAAACTTTAAAAGAAAAAATTTGCTACATACTGAAAGAATGTACCCTTACCTTGAATATTTCCAAAACAGTACCTTACAAAATTCCAATATTCAAAATTTTCGCCCAGCGCAGGTTTACTCAATTTTACGTTGTAGGTAAAGCTGCCCCGAAGAAGGGAGTACCATTCCCGAAACTGTTGGTGAAATAAACTTTAAAACGAACAGTCGCGTTTGTCGTAACGTGGAACGCCGTTAGCAAGGCAAGCGATACGTACGGCATTATGCGGCTTGAGTCCTGTAGCTCACGTGCTCAGGAAGGTTTTTCGCTCGGCGGCATATCCTCGCAGTGACACGCTCCGTTACCCTTAAGGATCAGCGGTTATCTTGCCTGCGCATTACATGCCCTGCCCAAGCCCATTTCTTCCTCTTGATTTAGACTAGGATGTCTAGGGCGCCAAGGCGCCCTAGACTATGGCGCTAAGGCGCCCGTGTGCTGTGCGATGTCAGTGCACGTTAAAGATCCCCGGGTGGTCGAAATTATTCCGGAGCCCTCCACTACGGCACCTCTTTCTTCCTTTCTTCTTTCATTCTGCGTTTTTATGGAGGAAAAACGCTAAGGCGCCCGTGTGCTGTGCGATGTCAGTGCACGTTAAAGATCCCCAGGTGGTCGAAATTATTCCGGAGCCCTCCACTACGGTACCTATTCTTCCTTTCTTCTTTCACTCCCTCCTTTATCCCTTCCCTTACGGCGCGGTTCAGGTGTCCAACGATATGTGAGAGATACTGCGCCATTTCCTTTCCCCAAAAACCAATTATTATTATTATTATTCCCTCCTTTATCCCTTCCCTCACGGCGTGGTTCAGGTGTCCAAGGATATATGAGACAAATACTGCGCCATTTTCTTTCCACAAAAACCAATTATTATTAATATTATCACGAGCTCCACTCTTACGAATTCATTTCACCCTGATAGTAAGTAGATCGAAGTTGGTCACTTCAAGCGCAGTCGCGGACAAATTTGAAAGGCTCCCTGTCCCCTTCAGTTGTGAATTTCATTAGTGAGCCACTCGACAAAGCCGGTGACGCTTTTTTATTGTTTAGTGCTCTATTTATTTTCACTTCCTCCGTACGGGAAGAAAGCAGGACGTGGTACAGGTCTGATACATTCGTCCTTGGCTGTACATTTTGATGTCCGGATTATGCGATACGAAAAGCAGCAAGAATTAAAGTAATGATGCATTCTGGAAAATAACTATGTCTTCGGTTGGTTGAGTGTGCGTGTAATAAAGGCTGCGAGTCCAGGAAATCAATGTCATAGGACACTCTTACATGGTCATAATAGTAGTGCCTTCCCTTACAACGTTCAGGTTATGTCAGGTTGTACTGCAGGTATACCTTCTAATGATTCTTTTCTCCGTAAACGTTCCATAACCTGGCAAACAATTACTTGGTAAAACGTAGCTTATTCATGTCAGATTTGGAACGAAGCCCTGGGAGACTGCGATTATGAAGTCTTTCTACAATAAACCTCGATGTTAGATTAATGAACCCCCTTCCCTTCTGAGATCTAGCGCGGCTGACAAATTAGCATTAATGTGAGGCGGAGTATTGCAGACAGTAGTAAGAAAGCTCCAAGAGAACTAGAAGGTCACTCCCTCCCTTGTCCCTTCCCTTACGGCGCGGTTCAGGTGTCCAACGATATATGAGACAGATACTGCGCCATTTTCTTTCCCTAAAAAACCAATTATTATTATTATTATTATTATTATTCGTCGCCGCAGTGCAGCTGCTTTTACTTCTCACCATTGGACACTGTAAACAGAGGGGAGTAAAAAGAGAATAAGCTCTCTTTTATAAACGGGTGTACGCTAAAGGACAGCTTACGCCTTTTTTTTTACTCCCTCATAGGCGTATTTGTTGTTAGAGGGCACTTCTTCCATATCTGAGTGCTGATTCATTTATGCGTACTATTGTTGCCTTCTAGCTTGGGAACGTTCTTGATTCTGCTGACAGTGTCCAGGCCGTAGTCTGCGTGGCATTAGTTGCAGCTGAAACCGATTGGTGGCGTTACGTGGCGCACTCGGCTCTGGCAAATTGGTAGAATGTAAAGACGAATTCCTCGTTATTCTGCACACGCAGAAGGTCTGAGTAATGAAGCTTTCAGAAATCATCCACCACCCTTAGTAAGCAAAATATCTCCTTGAAAAGAAAAAAAATACATAAAACAAAGTGCGTCCGAGCAATAATTTTACGCTTGGAACACTAACAACACAATACAGCCTAGATGGTATTAATGATCTATGCATATCTTGCGCCGCTGAGAACACACACAAAAAAAACGGCCACAAGTCGAAAGCAACGACGAGTAGAGTGACGAATATCATTGTTGTCCAGTTTAAGTCCGTTTTTGTTAATTTCCCAGCAGTTGAATATAGTATGCAGGTAACACCTGAAAACCAATTCTATCGTTTAACATGCACGGGCAGGACAGGCCTCACTGGAGCTAATTGATATCAGAGGCCTTCGTTTAGCAGGGATTTTTCTATAGTACTGACAAAGAAGAATGCGTTTTAATTCGTGGTAATAGCTTCACAAGCCTAGCAATGTATAATTGGTTTCCACAATCGAGTGAAAACAGATTAGGTAACAAATACGTAGCTTCAAAGGAACAAAAAAATAAACCGCTTCACGAACTCCTTTGACTCTGGTCTCATGGCATCCGCGGTGGCCCAGTGAGTCCAGATGTTTCCGTTAGACCCGATTCCGGAATTGTTTCCGGGATACTTTTTTGCCGACCAGATGGCCCGGGCTCGTCCAAAGCTGGGGTGCATCTTTGCGAGCCAGATGGTCCGGGCTGATCATGTCGTGCTATTCCAGCAGGCAACCTGGCTGACAACCACTCAACAATGTCTTTCAGAACCTGCTGCCCGACACCTTCAGGCTCCTCCAGGAGAGAGTGGTACGCACCTTCGTAGTTCTGCAGCAAAGGGAAGATCAGAGCACGATGGAGAGAGGCCAGGAAGAACTACACATATTAGCTGCAATGCTGACAACGTAATGGTATTGTGGGAAGTATAACAGTTAACATTTAGAGTTTACTTTGAATCATTAATTGCGCAAGCCTCCTGATATGGCATTGTGGTGGACTTTCTGTTAGTTAACCGTACGATCAAATGGCAGTAGACATACAAAAAGAATTTTCTTTTCGGAGCTCTGCGGACATGACTGCCATTGCAGAGCGTACGGTGGCATTTGATTTTGTGAAAAGGACATCAAAACGGTCAAGAAATTGACAGCGAGATAGTAGTGAAAGCTGCAGGCATGTTGGAACGGTATTGAATGTATCAACGGTGATGATAAAGTTGTTGATACAAGGTAGGGTCATAAATGTATTCCCCAAGCATTTCACCGAAATAGACCGAGCACCAGGCCTGGAAAAAGCTTGTACCCATTAAGGAGCCGGTGGGTTCCAGGTGGCACTGGGGATGAACCCCGCTTCACCGCATGCGAGGGGGATGTTGAAACCACTAGACCGCTGTTGCAGTGAATGTATCATTCACGTGTTATATGTAGAATGCCCATTCCCCTGAAAATAGCAAGGGGCTTTTTCAATACACAACCGGAATTCACTGGACCAAAGTCAATACCTTTGACGCCAGATTACGCTGGCGCGGAGTTTTTCTACGGCAATCATGAGATTGGCTTAGTAACCTGATATCGAATCCGACTGTTCGAGAGCGGGAAATTTCAAGCAATTCGCTGATTTTCAGAAGCGATTATTCTGAGCCCTGAAAGGCTGCAGCGGTTGTATATACTGTTTCCCCCAGTTCTTCTTTGCTCCTTCCATTTAGGCAAAATATCCTTGAGAATTTACGCGTCCATCTTTAGGTGTTTCTTTAACGTCTGTCTGAACCACGCAGTTATGTCCAGGATCAAGAGTTCGCACTTAGTTATGAACGTGTTGCATCGCGAAAGAACAGTTTGAGGACAATACCGCCTTTTGCTTATATACAAAAAGAAGTAAGCTTTCTGTGAGCGCCACTGCCATGAACTAATAGCATTGAAGATTATTTGAATGTTAAGCTTCAGCCTAGAGCCCTACCAGTGCCCACAGCTGAGCGAGGGTAGGATTCTCACTTTGATGGTTTTGTCCTTGCTCGGAGCCTTTTCAAAGAACTGCTTCGTTGCTTCAGGGTCGCATATCTTGTCGCCAGTGCCGTACTGGACAAGCAACGGCAATTCTACAGCTTTGATGTCAGCATGAACAGCCTGTTAACGAGAAGAAACAAGAAAAAAACCAGGTGCTTGAGCTTACGTTCAGTAACATGCCGCACAGCGATCCTCACAAAAAGCGAGAAACAAACACATACAAATGCTGAGAAATATTGCAGGGCCGTTTTTAACCCTCTCCCTCCGAAGCAGATGACTAAAACCCCTCAAAAGAAACTTGAAGCATTCCGCAATGGAACAACCTACGTTCAGTTCGGAGTCAAGACAGCTTCAAAGTGTCACTAACACTACGCAGAGTTAGTGCGGGTCGGCACATAGCGACATCTAGGAGGATATTTTGCAACGTGGGCCGATAAACTGATTGGTTGGAAATAGTGCCTTGAGGTGCGCCGCAAAAGGTGTAACACGGTCGCAAAGAAATTCCACGACTTTAAAAAAAATGGCCAGGCTTAGCTTGGTTAAGCCAAGAATGCGTTGCATATCTCGATGGAGTTCCGTGCTGCTCCGTTGACTCGATAGGCTATTGACTCGATCGCCATTGAAACTGCCCGTGTAGCAGCGCTCGATCGCCTTTGAGTCGATAGACTATCGGTTCGAGGGCCCTCGAAATGCCCGTGTGACAGGGTATAAGACTGTCCCGGCGAAGGAGCGCAGCTCTTTTATACATATGCCGTGACGTCAATCATAGCGCAGTGCCTCTAGCGGGAGGAGCGGGAGTCAGGTGGTGGCTGCGGCCGCGCGCGACCGCGCCAGTTGGGGCCCAGCTTTTTCTCCGTGACTTCACGCGCCGGCGCAGCGCCCCTAGCGGGAGGAGCGGGAGTCAGGTGGTGGCTGCGGCCGCGCGCGACCGCGTGAGTTGGGGCCCAGCTTTTCCTCCGGCTGTCGTGACGTCTCGTCACGTGGTTGCGCTAAAGGTCAATGGTGGCTGCCCGGCCGCGCCCAAGGGCTGAACTGAGTGATTGCAATATGCAACGCATAAAAAAAAAATGAAGGGAAAAGTACTAGTCGGGAAATGCCGTTCCAAAACAACAGCCCGGAATAAAAACATGGCGCAAGTCACATGGTTCTGAAGGCCACCTCGTCCAGGTGGCTTTAGTAACAACCGCAAATTGCGTTGTAGTTGCTGTCGTAGGAGTGTCAGTGGCGCCACCCGATCACAGAAGTAAGCAAGAAAGGTATGTAAAAGACTGAGAACTAGTCCAGACGTTTTCTAGAAATCCGCCATGTCCGGACGAGCAGCGCCTTGGTTCTGGTGCTCATTTTGGCCGGGCGTTGTTGTCAACGACCAGAAATGGTGGTGTAAATGCGAAAATTTTTGGAGGCTAACTACGGACCAACAGGCGAGTTGGTACACATGGCGACACTCTGAAAAACAGCGCAGAGCAACGGGATGCACCACAAGAAAATACGCCAACGCAAAGCGTTTCAGTGGTGTGCTTGGTCGGTGAGAATGCCCGTCCTGTCATTCTGCACTCATTGAAGCCAAGTTTGTGT
This sequence comes from Amblyomma americanum, assembly GCF_052857255.1. Classification (NCBI taxonomy): domain Eukaryota; kingdom Metazoa; phylum Arthropoda; class Arachnida; order Ixodida; family Ixodidae; genus Amblyomma; species Amblyomma americanum. Next base: position 29,832,088 of record NC_135506.1, on the reverse strand, counting down.
GGCGTGCTTTACGAGCAAAGTGTCGTCATAGCTTTAAAAGACTGCAAGCTCCACTCGGTGAAAAAAAGAAGTAAAGTAATGAGGAAGTGACCACGATAGCTCCATTAACTTTGAAAACTGTGCTCAGTTGTTCAGTGCCACCAGCGTATCGAGTGGTACCAGACTTTATTACCAAACGGTCACACAAACACCGGATTGGGATATTAATGAAAGTTTAAAAGGTGGAGTACAAAGGAAAGGTCAAGAAGAGAGGATTCGCTATGTAACTTCCTCACTGTATGGTTACTAATTGAATACGCCATGAGAAAATGCGGGCAGTGATTGTTGCCGCTGAAGTGGGTGGTGGCGAAAGTAGGCAAAGACAACTCACTTCATTAAAAAATAAAACGCTGAATAAAGGTCAAAAATCTGCCCAGGAGCGAGCAGTATAAGCTTCTGGACAGCACCTTCTCGTTGGAAACACGGCTTGCACAGCCAACTCTGCCTTTGCCGTAAAACAGTCTCGGAGGTTGCTCGTTTCGCTAATTAAGGTTAGTTAAGTTTAACACTTTAGGTTATTCGCACCGCAGTCGTCTTAGCGCGCGGGCTCACCTCGAGGGCGTCCACCAAGGCTGCCACCCAGCGGACGCTCACTGTGCCCGTGTAGCTGAGCGGGTCGTTGTCCATTCGGTGGACGACGGCGCGATCGCGGCACATCATCTCGTTGTTCATGGTGCCGACGGGTAGGCAGGGCAGGACGCAGCCCAGTAGGCGGGCTATCGTCAGCTGGTAACGGCCCCAGCACACCGAACGACAACGAACACACGACACGATCAGGAATATTTTTGATCATTCTCGGTCACCAATTATTCAGTCGGTCAGACAGTCAGCCACCCAACCAACCAATCAACCAACCAACCAACCAACCAACCAACCAACCAACCAACCAACCAACCAACCAACCAACCAACCAACCAACCAACCAACCAACCAACCAACCAACCAACCAACCAACCAACCAACCAACCAATCAATCAATCAATCAATCAATCAATCAATCAATCAATCAATCAATCAATCAATCAATCAATCAATCAATCAATCAATCAATCAGCCAGTCAATTAATCAATCAATAAGACAGTCAGCTAGTCAATCAATCAATCAATCAAACAAACAAATAAACAATCAATCATTCATTCAATCAATCAATCATTCAATCTTTCAATCAATCAATAAGTCAATCAAACAATCAATCAATCAATCGATCGATCAAATTGGAATGCACTGCGTATCGAGAAAGAGAACAAGTCCAGATATTCGTGCTTAGACTGCCGCAAGCAAGCAACACAAAAAAAAAACAATAGAGAGGGCCACTGAAAGCGAAGCGAACACTGCGCTGGCTAGCGCCGGTAGACCATCCATTGCGTGAACACGTATATTAATCCTTTAGCATTAGAACGGTCTTTAGCATTAGAAGGGTGTTCTACTCCTGGCGCCGCATCCTGCTGTTTTGATTCATGCTCCGCCACTGGTAAGATCCGTGCTTCCCACAACATCAACTTCAACGCAGTGCGTTCGTCAGGACGGTTGTGCGCATTCCGAACATTTTGTGACACCTGATCTATGTTTCTATACAGATATGAACAATCCGACACCGAGGAACGATCTCAGAAAAGGACTAGTATGCTTTTTTATGTGATCAAGACTAGTATGTTTTTTTTATGGGATCAGATTGAAGAGAAGCTATGCGAAAGATTGCGAGGCATATAGTAAACAATGCTCTCGCCTCGTATATCTCCCAACGCGGCTTATTTAAAGGGCATTGGAATTTATATTTTGTTTCTCTCTCAGTGTCATCCGCAAAGCGCTTTTCCTGACCGACGTGGACATTCCTTCTGTATTCGAAGTAAATACTCACATGAAAGTGCCTTTAATCTTGTTTAAGTTTTTAGGAACTACACCATCGTTACACGAAACTACTCCGACCAATGAATGCAACCAATACACCGTAGTGTACTACTTTTTTTCTACGGCTCTGTTTGAGGCATGTAATTCCACCCAATGTACTTTGTTTTATAACCTTGTTTATTTCTGTAAGTGTATAATTTCTTGTTTAAGTACATTTGTAACCGCAGTATTTTAGCGGCTTATTAACAAATGGAAGAACCCTCTCCTGCTTCGACCGATCCAGTCTGCGGTATTCCTTTAAGCAAATAAATAAAAAAAACACAAAGAACGGGAGAAATACTTGGCGCAGCTTGGTCGGCCGCCTTGAACTTACAGCGAACGGTGGGGCGCAGTAGTTGGCGCCTAAGCCCAGCAAAGGGGCAAGGAGAATCATTCCAGCGAAATCTGTGCGTTTGCGCTGAGCAGCCATAATAACGAGCAGACCACCCTGCAGATAAACAGCGCACAGAGACGGGGAATAATAATTTCACGAATGACAGTCATTGCAACGCTTGCTCTATTTTATCCGTAAACAAATTTCGTTAATCCGAATGTATCGACGAGCAAGTACTATTGGAACAAACGCGCACAGAAGCCTGGACGTAAAATTTTCCTGCTGTGTGAATGCGTTCTAATACTCTAAGCTGACGAAACAGAAGGGCGGATACAGAAGGGCAAGAACACGGCACTCAGCCTAATCCGACCAATGCGTCATTCCTGCGCTTTACTCGAAAAAAAAAAATCGTCCGCGAGCTCTCATACCAGTAAATTCTTCTCGAACATGGAAATTAGGCTAAGGCTGCAAGTCCGAGGCGCGTTCGCAAGCTTTAAACTGGGAATTTAATAGAAAATCATAACCACGTGTATACTTCGCATCTGCTACATTGAAAGCTGCGGTCCGTAGGCGCCTTTCTATAAACGGTTTCTTGTTTTGTGTTGGCGTGTCTTGTATTTTGTTTAGTAGCAAAATGCAGCCCCTACCTTCCGAGCTGGCTCATTGACTTGGACGTTCGGATGCTGATTCCAAGGTCGCGGGTTTGATCCCGTAAAAAGCGGCGGTACTTCGATGGAAGCGATATACGGAAACACGCTGTGTGCTGGGTTATGTCCGTGCTCGTTAAACAAATCCAGGCGGTCTTAATCAATCCTGAGTCCTCCACTACGGTGTCCCTTATAGCGTATCTTTCGCTTCCGGACTGAAAGCCTCACAATTTACATCGCTCAGTGCTCTATATACATTCTCATAGTTGTTACTTCACCGCATGCGCTCATCAGCACGAAAAAACGGCCCGTGGGAGGCGATGCAATGACCAAGGAGTCTGACGCAGACGAGTGAAGTGCAGTGATATGGGATAGATAGTATCTTACGTTTTGTGGTACAGATACCCTTGAATCCTAGTCGCCGTTCACCTTGTAAAGAAAAGGGCCTCACGAATATATTGAACTCGGAATTCGTCCAACCACTGAACCCTCCGCAACCACGGCTCAGGCTATGAAAAGAAATAGCGGTACTTTGCTTGCAAGAGTACGCAAATTTTACCCCGGCGTTTTATATCACACTATGGCTGCGAAGAAAACGGTAGTCGAGGCTTCAGGTTGATTTCTACCAGCCTAAAGTCCTTAACGAGCACCACGGTCTGATTTTACGGCTAGGGATTTCTACACGCGAACTGGTTTTCGGCAGCGCAATGCTGCGAAGCCGTGTTTTGCTGTGCTGGCCGGAAAGCGTGGAGTAAGCTTCCTATACTGGTAGTACGGGCTAACGCTAAAGTCCATGCGCTACTACGGCTAGAGACATAATTTAACATAACAAAAAGAAAAATTTTACTTGGTGCCACCAAGTTGTAGGCAGTGGAATATGCTCTGGTCATGCTTATTGGTGGCTCTTTTCTTTAACATCGCTAGCTATTACAGATTCGGTTTGGCCATATAGGCCAGCATTCTTGCGTGGAATTTACAGCACCAGCCAGAAGAGCTTAGTTACAAGTGACATGTAATTTTCTTTATTATAATTAAATTAAATTCAATTAAATAGCCAAGGCCGTCGCGGTGCCTGAGTGGTTATGGCGCTCGGCTGCTGCCCGAAAGACGCGGGTTCGACCCCGGCCATGGCGGTCGAATTTCGATGGAGGCGAAATTCTATAGGCCCGTGTACTGTGCGATGTCAGTGCACGTAAAAGAACCCCAGGTGGTCGAAATTTCCGCAGCCCTTCACTACGGCGTCTCTCATAGCCTGAGTTGCTTTGGGACGTTAAACCCCCATAAACCATAAACCAAATTAAATATCCCCCTGCCACGTTTTGGCAGGTGGCAGTGGGAAAGGGAAATCCCTCTCCCTATGTTTAGTGAAAGGAGGGAGAGGGAAGTGCGAGGGAAAACAAGAGACCGATTTATGGGTGATGGGTGGCCTACGGGTTGGGAGGTTGCCGCGACAGCGAGGAATGTGGAACCAAGATGGCTGCCACCGGAAGCATCCGGAGGGATGTGAATGGTCCCATGACAGAATGTAGGACTCTACGGCTAAATTAAAACTTTAACATGTTTCGCTGAATCATGCGCTTAGCCGGTAAGACGAGCTCTGCAAATTTTTTTTTTACGTTTACAGCGACATGACTGAACGCGTGAGATCTAGCGAGAACTTCCGGTTTCAGACAAGTTATTCAACAGCAGTTATATCAACCTGGCCACGCATGCCGGCATGCAGCCTGCCTCGAACCAGGCGTTAAAACTATATGTCGCATGTCAAGTCCGGAGCGCCTAACTGAGGTTGCCCAAGGCATTCTTTTTGTCGTCTCAGCCAAGCGCAGCTGCTTTTTGGCAGCGGGTCCCTATAGAGGGAACCCAACTGACCATGGAGTATCCCAAGAGGAAGACGGGCTTCCCGGAGTACTTGGACCGCTCCGTGCCGACGTGCGTGAAGATGTCGTCCACGTAGACGTCGAACGTGCTGACGGTAGCCCGGGGTCCCTCGCTCTTGCCGTGGCCCACTGCAAAGTCATGGATGCCGAAAGTCGGTTCGAAGGGCAGTGTCCTTTAGAAAGCGTTTGGCGCGTCGACAGGAATAGAACCAGCGACCAGAACACTTTAGGAAACTATAATCACGTTTCGACGCAAAGGCTTGTGCAGAAGTTGAACTTTCTCGTTCAGTTCTCTTACATTATTTATTCACGTTTTCATTATGCAAAGCTTTTGTTTATGGACGCTAAATTTCTAAGGGTATTCACTGCCGTAGCCTTGTCTGTCTGGCGAGTGGTTCTTCCGGTTCTTGCAAAAGCGTTGCCTCTCTTCTGGTGGCTGGCTGTGAATGTAAGAAATAAGTAAATTAATAAAAACTAAGGTCACGCGCCTCGTAATTAGGAGTTCATTGACGCCTTGTACTATAGTTCTGAACAGCCTTCCCAAGCCTTTTAGAAGCAACTCTAAATTTCCCCTTCTAACCCCATATCAAATCTCACACAACTGAGTAAAGTGATAAAAAGCTGTGTCATTTTTCCTTGCCGTGGTCATGCGAGAAGACGTAGACGCCCAATTGGGCGAGGCTCCGCGCAAGAGTGTCGTAACTTTGGTCGTGGCAATGGTCACCGTAACCGTGCGCCAAGAACAACAGGGCCCTGCGAAAGAAGGCATCACGCCCCCTGAGCTGGAAACTGTTTTCGACTATGAACTCAACTGCATTCTCGGCCTAGAGAAAAACTAGGCAGCCAGAGCTTCTGGAAACGCCTCTCGCAGTCTCTTCGCATAATATCGCTTCGTCACGTGATTTTTGAACTTTCGAATTCAATAATAATAATAATAATAATAATAATAATAATAATAATAATAATAATAATAATAATAATAATAATAACAATAATAATAATAACTGCTTTTTGGGGAAAGGAAATGGCACAGTATCTGTCTCATATATCGTTGGACACCTGAACCGCGCCGTAAGGGAAGGGATAAAGGAGGGAGTAAACGAAGAAAGGAAGAAAGAGCTGCCGTAGTGGAGGGCTCCGGAATAATTTTGACCACTTGGGGAATTCAACATGCGAGCAATAAAAAGAACTTTTCATTGGAGTGCGCAACGCATGGCCGGCGATTCACTGCGTTAACTTATGCGTAGGGCATTGGCAAGAAATCGATTTATCTTTACTCTTGCCACGATATTCTCGTGAACAAGACTGGGGTGTGGGTATGGAACGTGTTGAAATATGTGCAAACGTGTTAGGATGGGCAGTTGAAATGTTTTCGAATGTGATGGGGTGTGTTATGGCTGGAAATGGGTTGCTTAATGGTAGGAGATGCTACACGAGAAAAATTCACGGCGTCGCTTGGTAACGGAAGAGCTGAGGCGAAAGGGGGGGGGGATAGGAGGTGGGGTTTTGCCTTGAGTTGCCAATGCATTGGACACAGAACCCCTCATCACTGATTAGTACTGGATTGATACTGGTAAGTGGCGCTGGAAATGCCTAGCGCAGAATCGATTCACATGGGGCACTTATGGAGCGAGCAGTGACGTACCTGGGCTCCGCTCCGCCGGGTCTCCATGACTTACAAACAATATTGTACGCGGCGTCATTCAGGAACGAAGTGCTTTCGTCAACCACAACGCCGAAGCTCGACATCTTCGGTGGCACAGATAGCCTTGAGGCCTCTTCAGAAACAACTGTGAAAACTTGCTTCTTTTTCTTCTTCGCCTGGAAAAAAAAGAAACGAACAAATTTCTGCAGAGGCAAGTACTACATCTCCATTTCTAAGTTTTCGCTCCAAGCCTATGGCATAGTTCATTGGTACCGCTTACCACTTTCTTTATTCTTTAGAAAATTATAGAATGCAACACAAGAATACGCGTACGAGAAGTGAGAGGCGCTGTTCGTCGCTTTCAGTTATCCTTTCCTCCATCAATCTGCTTACTCTCTACTTCATCTTCGGAATCCGAGCATTGGCCATATACACGGTCGAGAGAGAACGAGAGAAAAAACTTCTATTTAGCCAAAAGAAGAATTTGCAGGACCTTGGCAGTCGGTGACCCTAGCCGAGGTTTCCGCTGGCGGCAGCTGTTTTGTGGGCTAGGTTGATCATCCAGGCCCTGACATGCTGACCCAGGTTGTCGTTGGCCAGGGCCATCTCCGACTGTTCGTGTGTCGAGTATGGCAATGTTAACGTTTGGTCTGGTTTGCCCTGGCACTTCCAAGATGCATAATAGAGCGTGGGGCTTGCTCCGCGCCATGGATAGTAACCTGGGTATTTAGTGGGAGTAATCTAGTTTAAAATTTGCAGATTCGGAAATGTTTTAGCTTGTGTTCTCCTCTAGTGTGTAGCGTCCGTATACGATAGTTGCTTGGGCGGTGGGGAGAAATTTCGCCTTTCTAGCCTGAGGTGTTCCAGCCTGCTTGCGCACGGTTCTAGGATGGGATCAGGATCCGCCTGGTTTGTGAGAGCTCGGGCTAGATCATTCGCTACCTCGTTTCTATCTAGGTCTAGGTACAGGCGTCCATGTTATTCTGTGTGAGTTGGAGAGTGTACTATATATAGTTTGCTTGCCCTTCAGTGAGGTTTTACAGCAATGCAATTCCTGCGAGCTTATTGGGAGTCCGTCACTACGTGCAATGTTGGCCTTCTTGATGTGACTGCTATGACCAGGTATTAGCGCTGCTCTTTTGGTGAAGCTGTGCGATAATATCGCACGGTTTTCTTGCCAAAGCCTGCATTAGTACTCCAAGTATCCCGACTCCGTTCCTCTGGCTTCAATTCAAGGAGGCAGCCAGCACCGAGTTTTTATCAACTTTTTATCACGAGTAGCAGTAGAAATAAATCTTTGTACGATGATCGACTGTTTGGAAAGGCGTCTAATCTATTAGACTAAAATGGCGATCTACCTCAGCAGATCGTTAAAACAGCATGCGACAATCTAATTTCCGGGTTTCACTCTACGACCCGGACCTCCACGTGTGTTCGGAGGAGATGGAAGAACACCTGAAGTGCAACATGGGCCTATTGAAAATAGAGGGCGGGTGGCCGAGATAATTTTCCACGGGAAAACGACGTTGACCCTACTCCTTTTTGCAAAGAAAACAAAGGAAATGCATAGTAAAAATAGAACCGCCCCGCCTCCTTCTTCCAACCGCCATCTTCAAATACTATCCATAGATTTCTGAAAGATTTGCGTTCCTGAAGGGATTCGTCGCTGGTAGGGTCTACACATAAAAGTAGCACAACATCTGCAAAGAGCGCACCCGAAAGTTTTATCTGTACTTATCTGTATGTAACAATTTCCAGTACAATGTACTGCTGAAAAGGTTCCAGTCCTAGAGGCAAAAGTTGTAGAGAACTGAACTGTTGAACACCATGTGAACAATAGACCGGGACTATATGTCGAAAAATTACGCATAACCAAACAGTTCGCTACATTAATGTTAACAAAAGAGAAATAATAACAGTGCAAGGTAAATATCAGTGGCTTGAATTCCTTGTCAAGTGAAAAAGGTGTTAAGAGAAGGAAGATGGGATTCTTTAACGACACAAAACCAAACGCACAAAGGGCGAGAGGAAGCTAGCCAACATTTCCACAAAAGAACTTCAAGTACTCTTGCCGAAACGTTGGCTTGCGGCTGAGGCTCCACCGCAGCCCTTGTTCATTTAGTTTTCTGTTCAAAATAAGGAAAGCAAATTCACGTGTACAGGAATTTTCACGTGCTTCTTCCATTTCCCAAGCACTCGTAAGGGAGCAACATAAGCTCGACCGTGAGCACGCAGAGGCCAATTGCACGCACAATTCACTCTCGAGAGCCAAGAAAGAATTGAAACACGTTTCTAGCATCAACGTTTAATGTTGCGGCAATGATTCAGAGCGATATTGAGGTGTACTTGACGCCGAAAAACTGCCGACTCCCGGAATACAGTTCACGAAGTACTCGCTCCTGCAGTGGCCGACCGCAAGACCCAGAACTACACCCGTGACGTGCCCGAATGTGGAGCCTTGCGGCATAGTGCAGCCCAGGTGCACCAGCTCCATGAGCACACCCGCCCAGAACGGCACGGGTATGGGAAAAGACGCCATCTGGTAGTCGCTTTGCGGATGCCTCATGTGGTGGATGACCTTGAGAGCGAGGAGGACACCGACCAGGCCACAGCCGCACGACAAGGAATGCGGAGCGGGAGCTGGTCCCTCCGCTCTGAGGGCGATGATGTGCTTCCAGATGACCCACGCCAGGCTGTCTAGGGAAATGTTCATCGCAAACAGTAGCCCTATAACCAGGCCTAAGAACCTGCAAAAGTCAACGCAAAATTTAACGCTCGTCAGTGTTTGCTGTTTTCTTGTACGTGCCCAGTTTACTTATTTATTTATTCAGCATACCCCACGCTGTCACATGATCACGCATTTGTGATCAGTTCCGGAAGGAATCGCTTTACATAATTCTTTCCTACTGTGGTTGCTATCAATACCAAAGAAATTCTGCAGCCATCTCTGTGGACGTCATAACGCGCTGGGTCAACTGTGTATGAAAATAAATGAAAGTTGACAAAAACTGTGATAGTGTTCGTGCTTATTGAGGATGTCCATCTTAAGTTGCTAAATACTGCTAAATAAGTAGTAGTAGTAGTAAAGACTTTTATTCGACCATAATTTATAGGCCGAGCATGTCGACCGCCTGGGCGACCAGAAGCCGCTGTTCTTCTTCCCCTTCAGCGCCAAGCCAGTCGAGCCAGGTGGTGATGGATAGAAAGGGTGGGGGGAAGGAACCCGACTGCTGAGCAGCCGGGCAATAGAAGAGGCAATGGGCCAGGTCCGCATAGATGCAGGGGCAGTTGGGACAGGAAGGGTCCGATCGATAGCGATAGTGGAAGAGGCGGGACGGGGTGATAACTGCATTCATCTGAATGTGCCGAAGAAGGCGAGACTCCGGCACCGTGAGTGATGGATGAGGAGGAGGGTAAAGGCGTTTGTCGAGGCGGAGCTCAAGGTAGACCTCTTTTATGGTGCGGCGAAGGGTGAGCCTCCCACCGTCCTCCGAGGGCTTGGGCCAGGGGATCAACGGTGCCCGGAAAAGTGTGTCGCGGGCGAGCTGATGGGCCAGCTCATTGCCGTCAATCCCTGAATGCCCAGGGACCCAGCGGAGGAAAACGATGGAAGGCTGCAGTGCGGAGACCGCTCGCTCGACCTCCTGTTGGAGAGAAGGGGTCAGGGTGCGTTTCTGTATGTGGTGTATAGCGGCTTGTGAGTCTGAATAGACTGTGTACTCTTGGAGAGAGGGAAGGAGGGCAAATGACTGGAGGGCATGCGCAATGGCGAGGACCTCGAGGGACAATGCGTCTGGAGGGTGTAGATACGGCCCGCTGGTGTGGGTTTCAGGAGAAGGGAGGTGTGGATGGTACAGGGCGTAGCCGCAGGAACCTCGAGGAGCCACGAAGGAGGCATCCGTGTAAGCTACACCCTGGGTATCAAAGAGAGGGGAATGGTGCTGTGCGGCCGCATGACGACGTCCGGCGTGCAGGACGGGGGACATGTTGGTCGGGAGGGGAAGGATACGAAGATTGGGAGCGGGGGTGGGAATAGGAGAGGTAAACGGGGAGATTAGAATGGGCGAGATACCCGCTTGAGTCAATAACCACTGACCCTGACGGGTAAGGGAAAGCCGGGCGAGTTGTGAGTCACGATGGAGACTGAGCAGAGAACGAAGAGGATGGAAGAGGCCTGTGGCAAAGAGCTTAGTGGTAGAGGTAGTGATAGGGAGGTTGAGAGCTGCCTTGTAGAGGCCCACAAGGGCAGTCTCGAGAGCGTTAAGTTGAGTCTCATTGAATGAAGCGTAGGGTGCAAAGTACAAGACTTTGTTGAGGGCCAGCGCGTGGGCAACGCGGCACGCGTGAGCCTCGTGGAGACCTGAGCGTCGAGTGACCACGCGCCGCAGGAGGTGAGTTACAGAGTGGCAGGTGGTGACAGCGCGGTGGAGGGCTTGCACATTCTTAGCCGCATGCAAAGGGAAGCCAAGAACTTTGCACTGTGTGACGACAGGAATGGGAGAGCCAGAAAGGTGGAGAGAGACGAAGTGGTTGTGTGAGCGCTGGTAGGAGGAATGGTTGAGAAGGAGAAGCTCGGATTTCTCAGGAGCAGGAGAGAGGCCAGCGGTGGTGAGAAAGAAGTCGATGAGATCTAGGCCACGTTGCAGGGTGTCCTGTACGTGACCGGGAGAGCCAGATGAACACCAGAGAGTGATGTCATCGGCGTAAAATATATGATGCAGGTCGGGAATTTCAGCTAGCTGGGAGGCGAGAGGGGCCATAGCGAGATTGAAAAGGGTAGGAGAGAGAACAGCACCTTGAGGAGTGCCACGGGTGAGGTGGTGTGGGTTAGACAAGTGGGTATCTACTCGAAAGCGAGCCACACGTTTAGAGAGGAATGAGCGGATATAGGAGTACATGCGGGAGCCACAATCCAAAGAGGCGAGTTGAGAAAGGATGTGATCGTGGCAAACACCGTCAAAGGCCTTGCGCACATCGACAGTCACAAGTGCGTAAATTTGAGTGGGTGTAGGGGACAGGAACGTTTGCTGGAGAATCAGAAACATGTCCTGTGCACAGACGCGGCGTCGGAAGCCAATGAGAGAATGGGGGAAGAACTCTCGTGCCTCAAGGAAATCAGAGAGGCGAGTCAGAGCCATTCGCTCAAGGGTCTTACCAACGCACGACGTCAGGGAGATTGGGCGGAGGTTAGAGAGAGAGGGAGGTTTGCCCGGCTTTGGAATCATAGAAATAAGGGAGGATGTCCAGGAGCTCGGCAAGCAGCCGCTCTCCCAGGCCTCATTGTAGGTTTGAAGGAGGAATTCTTTGGCGCAGTCAGGAAGGTTACGAAGTGTGGTGTATGTAATGGCATCCTCACCGGGAGCCGAGCGTGTAGAATTAGCAGCCAGAGCAGATTCGAGCTCCCGGAGAGTGAAGCATTGGTCCAGATCGGGGTTAGGTCCACCTGAGTGCACCGGGTAGGAGGGTGCCAGAGGGGGCGGGAGGTAGAGAGAGGCGAGTTGATCGAAAACTTCGGAGGGAGTCCCCTGAGTGAGGGCTTTAGCTAGAGTGGGAGCAAGGGCAGGCTTACTGCCAAGGAGGGATTTAAAGAGAGACCATGCGGATCGCGAGTGCAATGCAGAATCAAGGCCATCACAAAGAGCACTCCAACGAGAATGCTCGAGGGAGGCGCAGTGGGCGACGATCTCAGCCCGCAGAGCAGTGATCCGGGAGGAAAGTTGGGCATTGTGTGGTTGGGAGCGAAAGGAGCGTTGAAGACGTTTACGGCGACGCCATAAACGGATAAGGTGTGGATCTGGGTCCTGGATTGGGTAACGAGAGCGAACGCGACGGCTACTGGACGTGAGCGCTGCAGAGATGCGCGACGTCCAGTCGTCGTAGGATTGAAAGGAGTCGGAGGCGAGATTTGTGCGAAAAGCATGCCAGTCAGTGTGAATAACCGGATGACAGCGAGGGATGTGGGAAAGAGAGGTGGTGATATGGATGAGAAAGTGGTCACTTAGAAGAGTTTCGGCTGTCACCTGCCAGTAAAAGGACAGTGATCCCCGAGAGAAAGTGAGGTCGGGTGTCGTGGAGCGTTGTGAGGCAATACCCGCTCGAGTAGGAGAGCCAGGAGTATTAAGAAGGGTGAGGTGGCGTTCCTGGGCCAGACAATGCAGGAGGCGGCCGGGTTTGAGGGTTTGTGGGTAGCCCCAGAGTGTGTGAGGGGCATTAAAGTCACCACCAAAGAGGAGATGGGAGGTAGAAGGAAGAGAGTGAAGGAATTTGCCCAGAGCAGAGAATAAAGAGGAAGTGACAGGGGGGTTGTAAAAAGACAAAAGGACGAGTGAGATGCGGGAAGAAGGGTGGTAATAAACCACACAAACTAAATATTTAAGGAGGGTGGAGGGGATGTCAATTTGCTCTACGAGCACGTCACTGCGTACATAAATAGACGCAAGTGGCGTGGCCGTAGTGGCATGGTAGGCGCGGTAGCCTGGGACATTGCGGGCCGTCCGGGTCTCCTGGAGAAGGAGAAAATGAGGCAGAGAGGGGCGGGTGAGTAGGTACTGGTGGAGGGGGGGTCTTATTGTGGCAAAGATTTCGGCAGTTCCACTGCACAATTTCGAGGTCCTCGCCAAACGCCATTATGAGAGTGGAGAGGAACGCGATGGTACGCGTTCCTTCTTTTTTGCCGGGGGCAGTGACTCATGGACGGATTGGAGCATAGATGTGAAAGATTCCAATTGCTTTGATTGTGCTTGGAGGGTGGTAAGAATCTGGAGAACCGAAGTTTCCAGCTGAACCAAGCGAGTGTGATGTGCCTGTGTGGTGGTTTCGACAAGGTCAGCCAAAGGGGCGACCTGGGCGCTGGAGGAGGGAGTGGGGAACGTGGCAAGGTGCTCATTTAGCTTGCTAAGCTGGGAGGTAAGAGAGGAGGTGGTTGTCTGGAGGGTTTGAGTCAAGGCATGTATCTGCTGTTGTAGATCGTGGGAAATGCGCTGCTGCTCTCGCTGCTGGCGTTCGAGCATTGCTAGCCGGAGGTCGAAGGAGCGGCTCGCGTCAGTCAAGGATGGAGAGGGTGGTGTAGTGGAAGAGAGGGACGCTGGCACCGAGGATCCTTTAACTATGGCGGCGAAGGAGCCTGGTGGTGACATGATCGGAGCTGATGGATATTCATGATTAGAGGAGGAGGACGAGGAGGAGGAGGAGGGGGTGGTGGGTTGAGTGGCCCGGCGCAAAGCTAGGCGTCGGAGGTATGCAGCTTTAGCACACTCGCGTTGTTTAGCAAGGAGGAAGGGGCAAGTGGGGTCGAGGGAAGGGTGGGTATTCACCTGGCAATGAACGCACCAGGGCTGGGCACACACATGAGCGGAAGGGTCAGCGGGTAGAGGGGCAGCACAGCGACGGCACTTTGCCGGAACGCTGTGCTGGGGGCATTGGTGGGCGCGGTGGCCTAGAGTGAGACAACGGGTGCAGGTGGGAGGCTTAGGTTTATGAGGACGGCACCGGAAGGCAACGCGTTTGAAATATACAAAGTGGGGGATGACGGTACCAGCGAACGTTATGAGCACTGATTGAGTGGATCCCATCATGCGAGCAGCGAGAATATCTGTTTTGAAAGATTCTAGTTCATTCATGAGCTCATCAGGAGTGAAGTGGCCACCGGCGTTATGGATGACGCCGAGGCATGAGATGGGAGGATGGGGGGAATAAGTTTTGATGCTGACAGGCTTACCGTGAAGGTGGAGGTGCGTGATAGAAAGTAGGAGGTGGGCGGTGAGAGGAGAATGAGTTTTTAAAAACACAAGGCTTTGGGCTGGCTTGGCCTGAAGGGTGATGTCTGCACTGGTCTTGGAGGAAAGTTGTGCAGCGGAGGTGACTGCGGCGAGCACGTCGTAGAGAGGCAGCTTGGGATTGAGGGTACCAGGAGGGAGTTGTATGCCAACAGTGATGAGCTCGGAGCGGGGTCGGGTGGCGGAAGCAGGCTTACGGCTGGCACCGATGGTGCTCCAGCCGATTTCCGGGGATGGAAAGTCGTCTACCGGGGACGCCATGAAGTCCATGTCTGCCGACGAATCGTCAGCCTGGGGCGCAATCTGCGACGCTGGTGCCGGGCTGCAGGTCTTGGTGTCAGCGGGTAATGTGGCTGGTGTAGGCGCGGCGGCACCGGCGGCGTCGACGAACGCAGGCGGCTGCGACGCGTCTATGGGCCCAAAGGTGTTGACGTCTCTTAGAGCGTGGACTTGGCGAGCAGTGGACGCTGCGGCGACGACGAACGCTGCCGGCTGCGCCGCGGCTGTCGATCCGGAGCTCCCAGCGTCGCTCACAGTGTTGGTTGCGACAGGATTTTGCGCGGTGGCGTGGGCGGTTGGAGTAGGCCCCGCGGTGGCGGCATCAGTGGGTCTGGGCTGCAGGGGCTTCGTGAGACGCTGCATTGCAGAGGTGCAGGCGCGGCGCGTTAGGGTTAGCGAGGCGCCGCGCCGGTTCAGACTTTTGGAGGCGCTTGAAGGGCCAGCCCGGCAGCGGGCCGTGATGCCGATGGTATCCACGTGCTTCGGAAGCCTTCCGGAAACGATGGAGAGGAAATCCAGGGGCGGGCGAAGCCCTGGATTAGGCCAGGGGCAGGTGAAAGCGGAGCTCGATAGGCAGCCAGCTAAACAGGGCGGCGCCACCTAGCGGATCTCCTGCTAAATAAGATACTGCTATAATAGCACGATTAGTTAGTATCAAAGTCAAATGAGCATATAATGTGTACGTTGGGGGCTTTGAGGACAGACATGCCTGGGCTACGAAAAAAATTACATCGGCTAAGCTGTTGTTGCCTCCATAATGCCCGCGGCTTCCATGATCCGGCCTGTTCCCGCTGCCTTCTTCGCACAGAAAGAATTCTAAGAACAGTGACGAATGACAGTGACTCCTACTAAATTCAATGCATTAGGTTTAAACGAGGATGAAGAGCCTTTTTACACCGATGGAGTGCAACACTACAACCATATCGCTAGATCTAGAACAGCATTGGCATGATAAGCGCGGTATACTGATACCAAAGTGAACAGGCACAAGTGCAATTAGCCGTGTAACCTCTCAACCAATCACAGCTTCCTCTGCAGTATAGTGATATTGTGTAACTATATTGCTTAGAGATGTTTCGGCAGCTTCAACAGCTTTGTATGTATGTATGTATGTATGTATGTATGTATGTATGTATGTATGTATGTATGTATGTATGTATGTATGTATGTATGTATGTATGTATGTATGTATGTATGTATGTATGTATGTATGTATGTATGTATGTATGTATGTATGTATGTATGTATGTATGTATGTATGTATGTATGTATGTATGTATGTATGTATGTATGTATGTATGTATGTATGTATGTATGTATGTATGTATGTATGTATGTATGTATGTATGTATGTATGTATGTATGTATGTATGTATGTATGTATGTATGTATGTATGTATGTATGTATGTATGTATGTATGTATGTATGTATGTATGTATGTATGTATGTATGTGTGTGTGTGTGCATGTATGTATGTATGTATGTATGTATGTATGTATGTATGTATGTATGTATGTATGTATGTATGTATGTATGTATGTATGTATGTATGTATGTATGTATGTATGTATGTATGTATGTATGTACAGGTATTTTCCCTCGATAAACGTCTTCACCGCAAAGAAAATTCCGTCGTGTGTGTAAAGCTCCGACTTAGAGTAAAATCATATATTAGAGCCAAGGCCTCAATCTAATCACCGAGGGTGAATGCGACTGCTTTCGTAGCACTGTCGCATCGAATGTCTCACCACCCGGTATATTTTTTTGTATTCTCGTTTGATCCTACCTGTAGAATAATACTTTATGCGGAACGAAAAGCTGTCGCAAGAAAAACAGAAAAGAGCTGTTTTCATCCGATGGCTTAAGTCTGCGAATATATTACTACAATGCGCTACACAGGTTAGTAGTTATAGAGCGTACAGACTTAGCCATATTTCATTTGTTAGTTTTCGCTAATGAAGTAGAAAGCTGAGCTTTAAATTAACCCAGAGTGGCTGATGGCAGTCGCCGCTACCATTAAGAAAACTGAACCACGAACTTGACAATCTGTTATGAATGAAATCTGTCGCTGCAATATATCGCTTGCAAGCTAAAACCGCAACTTGCTACAGGTTTTAATTCCCCTTCCAACCGACAATATTTGGGCACTAATTCTACTGACCTGTAATGACCGATCTCCAGTTCCAGCTTCGCTCCGACCGGCAGAAGGGACATGATGACGTAGCCCATCATAAATACATTTGGCAGGTACAGTGTTCGAATCCCAGGCAGGCTCCAGACGGGATATCGAAACGCCAAGGTCGACTTCGCCACCGCTGGCGGTCTTGGATACGGTCCGTACACGTAGGCAGCCATGATGGAAGTCGCGAACAGGAAAGTGACCGGCGCCTTCGGGACGACGCAAAGGTGCAGGTGTTGCCGAGGGTACCGCACGCTGTGGTGAGAATAAACGAATCACACTTTCTGAACGGAACTGATACCTTCCCATGGTCTTGCGCTGCACGACGTACTTCATGTTTAATTATACTCAAAAACTTAAGTATAAGGAGTGCAGCAAACGCAAGCCTAAAAATGAAGGAAGCGACACTGGTGTTGAAGTCCACTAAAACTTTCAAAAAAACCTCGCACACTGCTTGAAATTTGAGTCTTTTTCTCCCACTAAGGTTTAAAACTTCAGGCGTGTCATAACGGCAGCGCAAGCTTAGGTATATACTTAAAGCAAACTACATGGCCTGAAGATATTTGACCAATTCTGTGCCTCACCAATGAGTACAAATATCTAATTTAATGGCCGATGAATCGACTACACTATTTTGCACTGGGAGAACCATGCGAGTCAAAATCTATTTAGCTTAGCTCGTAATAGTTATAAGAAATTTATTAACCTGTAAATTGTCCGCTAAAGTTTGGGAGCATTCTCTACATCGGCGCGCTGGGAGCGCAAACAATAACGCCAACGTCCACGTTGCAGAGCGTTTTCCATTCTACTGCGTAGTGCACAGCTTTAGATTTAATAAACTGAAATTTATAGCCGAACCAGAATGAAAAATTCAGAATTTGCTAATGATGAGTGCGTAAGAGCATCGAGTTATTATTTCTAAGCGCGAACAGCAGAAAACTGAGCTGAAATCATACTGTGCATTTTAACTGCAATCTTGTATTAGGCGGCGGTAGCCTTTGCAGAGACACAGAAGGGAACTCGTCTCAAATACTGGCTGCCGAAGTCCCAGCTTGCCCGGAATCCAAATATAACAGCAGTTTTAGTGAATAGTCTCACCTGATTATAAAGTTTCCCGCCGCAGTTCCTGCCAGGAATGCGCCCACCAATAGCCCGCTGACCATGGGTAGTAAGTTCTTGCCGGAGAACATAACTAATGTGAACGCTTCGACCACCATGGACGCTAAAGTCCAGATATTGAACACGAGTGGGCCGTAGTGGATCACCGAATGACTGAAGTGCTTCCTGGCTAGCATGTCGAGCACGACGATAACACCCGCAAACGTGTGCGAACACATAGTGCGCACCAGTGACGCCTTAATGAATTCTGAGGCAACTGCGACTATGAAGGTATTCACGAGCCCCACGAGAACGATAGCAATTGTCAGGACAGCGGTGAAGTACGTCATTCCTAAAGCGGCCTCCAGGACAAAGGCCTTGACAAAGAAGGACACCAGGTTGGACGCGAGGTGCACGACGTTCTCATGGTGGAAGGCCGCCAGTGGAGCCCGTTCCCAGTGGCGGTCGTCTACTATGGTAACCACACTGGCGCACCGCTCGGGGTAGTGCTTGTGGAGGAAGTTCCAATGGGACTGAACCTGCAGCCACGTCACGATGAGTGTGGCCCACGGTACTCGAGGAGGAACGTACGTTTCATCGCGTAGAAGATGCGAGTAAGCGGCCTTGGTCCTCCGAGGGGATGGCAGTGAACCTGGCGATGACAAAGACACAGGACTCATCGGTGACAAGGGCTCTTGGGCGACTTCCGGTGTTTCCCGCTTCTTTTCGATTCTACGTGGTGTACCACTCCATGGAACGATGTCCCTAGGACTAAGCACAGCTCGTGATTGCTCAGATGACTCGGCTTTCACTTCAATTGTCATAATGCGTGTTCCATCAGCCCCTGCCGTGGGCATGGATGGTCCTCCGTGTAACACGCTCTTGCTTTGCGGGGTAGGCTCTGTGAACTCCTGTGGCGTTTCGTTACCAGGTACGCTAGAACTGGGAAGAGAATGCGCGTGCGAACCGGTCTTAGGAGCTCCCAGCGAAGAAGCGTCCCAGATGGAGCTCGAGAAGGAATACTTTGTTGGAGGCGTCTCCTGGGTCTTCGGACTTACGGGAACCTCTGCCGGTGTACCAGGCTCGCCGTACAGAGGAGAAGACAACTTCACCGCCACGCGTGCCTTCTCTTCTTGGTGTTTCCCCGGGGGCACCAGCAAGGTGAGGGACGTCATGGCGGTCGCGGATTTTGGTGTTTGTGGTAAATCCCTAGAAGGCATCGGAAGCGGTTCTGACGGTTCAAAATGAGGCGCCGATGCTTCGGATACATGTAGTTTCGAAGAGGACGCGCTGGGCACCAATGTCACTGACTCCGAAGTCGCTTGAGAAGCTCCGTAGCCCGCAAAGTGAAAACTCTGCGGCTCCCTACCTCCCGGGGGTTCAGAGCTAGGTTCTTTGGTAGCGGCTGCAATTTCGGCGCTTGTTGATGGCTTAGCATCATCGGACACCGCGTCTGCAGGTGCTGCGTTGACCGAAGAAAAGACGCTCTCCGGTTTCTCTTCATGCTCCTGTATGGTGCGTTCCATGCTGCCTTCTTGCGACATGTTGGTGGTTCTTTACTGAGAAGCAAGACACCGGATCTGATACAGCGCGTACTTTTGGATGCCATGCAGTGGTCCCGAATCAATTCCAAAAGCTCAAGTGCACCCTGGTTCTCATGGGTTGGCAATTTTGCGTAATGTTTTCTCCTACTCAACTACTCCAATCTGTTACGTAGACCAGCGCCTCATCAGTGGTTGTTGTTGTTGGCGTTAAAAAAGATGCCACATACCCACACTTGGCGATCAGCCACGAAAGCCATTGTACTTCTTCCCCTCAAAACATGGCACATGCCCACATGGGGGCATTGGCCAAGATGCAGTGCCATAAACAAGAAAATTTCCATAGGTGTTTACGACCAAATATTAGCGCCAAGCGTGAATTTTGGAAAATGTATCAGTGAAAAACGACATAAAAATATTTAAAGTAAAATAAAATTCTACTT
Organism: Amblyomma americanum; assembly: GCF_052857255.1. Classification (NCBI taxonomy): domain Eukaryota; kingdom Metazoa; phylum Arthropoda; class Arachnida; order Ixodida; family Ixodidae; genus Amblyomma; species Amblyomma americanum. The sequence continues at coordinate 29,812,342 of NC_135506.1, read as the reverse complement.
CTTTGTCGCCTTCTTCTTTTCCCATTGACGGCAGCTTATACCCGCGCATGCGTGTCTGGGGATCAACGAAAAACGTCATGGGGTAAGAAAAATGCATGAAATTTGACAAATTCACACATAAAGAGAGGATTAGAGAATATTATTAAAGAAGCAAAGCCACAAAATTTTGCCTGCACGTCCTTTTTTTTATAATAACTGAGTAAGAGATCAGTCTACGTAGGTCACCACCTGTAATCATCCTAAACGTCGTAAATAACTTATAATGGCATTTCTGTCCTGTTGTTTCAATTTTGCTTTCCGTTATGAACGGTGCCTGTGAGAAAAAGTTGACTTTAGGTGGCGTGGGGCAGAAAACGACTAGCATTTAGTTTTTCCTTCATATTTTTGATTCACCCCGCTTCTTAATCCAGGCTTCCTCAAGTGCAGGAATCACAGCTAATGAACAACAAGCTAAAATTTCGCAGTTTTGTATGCCTCACGTGACCTGTACTCGACTAGGACGACATAGCAAGTATTCAACCGCTGAAACCGAAACCTAAGCAACACCAGTGAAGAGCTTCAGTTATAAATCAGTGGCTGGGCTTAGGCGCATTCCACACCGCGATTCATGTTTGATAATTTCTTGGTCCACGTAGTAAACAAAAACAAAGAAAATTTGGTGTCTGTACTAGTACTAGTGGTGTCTGTACTAGTATTTTGTTTTGGGGCTTTCTTTTTCCTTCAGTAAAGATGGACAGTTGCCATTACCTGAGATCAGGAGCAGTTTGTTCCGATAGGTTGGGTGGTCATTTTAAACAGCGGGATATAAGCATGCCGTTGAAATGATGGCGGCCGGTTAGATCACTACTTAAGCAGGGGTATTAAAACGACATGTAAGTACTTAGTGCGCTTGTGACTCTTATCGCTATTCGATTAAACGAGTTCAGCACGGAACCTCGTGCTACACGCCAGCAATACACCATGTTCTACCAGCCAACAGTGACATCAAAATATTGTAGTCTAGTAATGGCATATTGCTCTGCCGTCGAACAGTAGCATGGAAGTAATGTTATTCGCTATCAAATTCGGGTCAGACACAACCGCGTTAAGGAGATCGTAATGAAACAAACGAATTCCCTACGCATTCGTATTGAATAAAAAGATATATAGAGGTACATTTTATTGATCACAGGAGAGGTGTGCCTGGTAGTTAACCTGGCATGCTACTCCAGTTGAGGGTATAGAAAGAAAGAAAAATAGAACGAGAAATTGAAATCAAGCACACACAACACTCCCACACTCAAACACACACGATATTCAAGAGTGTGCATTAAACACGAGACTTCGAGATACATTACTACGATTTTTGCCCCATGTGGAAGCTAAGCCGCGTCACACCAGAATATTTTAACAGTATCAATGGCATAAGTAGGCGCGAAACCGCACTCTATAAAAAAAATGAGATGAGCATCATTTACATCGTGGTCGAAATTTCTGGAGCCCTTCACTACGGCGTCCCTTACATCGTAACGACCGGAACCCCCCTAAGACGAACGTTTCTGCATTCAAATGCCCTCTAGAGGAAAAAAATAATAATATTTTCATGATCTGCTCACTTACCAACGCTTTGCATGCATATACAAGGCGAATGAATGCAACATCTCTGTCCCACCTATCGTCATTATCATCTTGAGGACAACAACTACAACAACTATGGGAGGCGATCTCCCGTGCGCGCTTGCCCCAGCCGCTTGGGATAAAGAAAACAAAGTTGCAGCCGCTGCTTGCCTACTGCCGCTGTGATCAGTCGCCATGCATCTCCATGAAGGAACGTAATCATTTCAAGCAGCAGCAGCAGAGCAACGGCTGCGAAATCGTCCAAACATGCAGCCCGCATCCATGACGCCAGCTTCCGAAGGCAGCGGCATGGCGACGGGATCATCCATGGCAGAAGGCGCGGACATGCGACCGGGCAGGGGAGGCTCCTACCAGTACCCAGAAGGCGGCTCGACGACACCAGCTTCTCCGTCGGGTTACCAGCAGACGCCGACAACCGCGACGGGAACCACGTCGACTGCCACTGTAAGACGCGATCGGCCTCATTCATCCAGAGCGCGCTAATTAATAATCCGTGATAGAGTCACTGAATAAGTTTTCAGAATACCGCGCAGCCAGGCTTGGAAGAAACATTGCTTGCTGGTCCCAGTGTTAGCAAATCAAGATAAGCTTATTGAACATTGAAACAATTGTTACAAATGGACAATCCGGTCTTGACTGACGGGCGGCAAGGAGGAGACGTAAGTGGCTATTTTGACTAACCATACTGCCTAAACTGGTTGGGTCGAAGAAAGCAAACAGAATGCTCGTCATGAAATGGCAAGACAACCTGCCCTCGGTACACGCTCAGAGGGAAGGGGTGAATGCAGAAGTAGAAACAGCAACACTGGCAGGGAATTTACATAGAGTTGCGCCTTTCCAAAGCCTCTGGGCTTTCCTCTAAGACCTGCACACATGAGCAAGGTGCTGCTTGAATGAGTTACGGAAATTATCGCTTCACGTTTTTTTCTTAACGTCGGTTAACGATACCTCCTAAGTTAGCAGTGCTAAGTATATTTAGTTTAATTATGACCCATAGCAACAATGCTGCGAAAGCGGATATACGAAGAACCACGAGTGTGATTGAAGTATGGAAATGTCAGGCAGGAGCTGCTGCTATTGTTTCTAAAGTGATGCCTCTAAAGCCATATCACGGTGTGGTATGGCTAAGGTTTGGTGCAGATCCAAACAGGAGAAAATGTATCCAGGTTTATCTCAAGAGGCTCACAAATATAAATAGAGGATTCTGTGGAAAAAGATAACGAATTTGGTGAGATCTTGAGGAAATTGCGGCCGTGAAACTTTCAAATCCGGTCGCAGAGAGAATAGAGTCGCGGTGTTCTGCAAATTCTTTCAGTGACGCCAATGAGTGAATCACGTTGTGTGTAACTTGCAAATCTCGAGATAACGCCTAAGCGTATAAACGTCGAGCTCCTGTTGCTGTAACGTTCGCGAACAGGAATATTTAGCGAAAAGTTCGGGAAATGAAGAAATGGCCGCTGATGATGTTCGGTGGCCAAGTAGCGCTCTGTTACGGAGAAAGGCGCCGTGCCCTACTCCCCTCCGAGGCGGCCGCTCATCAACAAATGTCGAATACGATAAGACTCATTAGTGTGCTAAGGTTTTGGCAAGCGTAAACGAGCGACTTGTGATTGAAATTAGCCTGTACTCTCAGCTACAATGACAATGACTCAACGCAAGTGTGAACTCTAAGATTTGTTTTCTACTAACTATAAATAAATTTCACTGGCTTGATGCTGTATGATACCGCTACAAGAAGCCAAATTCATATCTTGCGGCGAATGCCACCTTTTGGAACACTGTATAGAAACCGGCTAAACTGAGTACTACTCGGCAATCTACGGGGTGTTTAAGTCAAAGTTTTCAGGAATATCTTAAAATAGGGTTTTAGAGGGAGAATGACCGGTTTCCTGTGCATTTTCAAGTCACATGCCTGACGTCAAAAGCTAGGTGAGACGCGTTATTTAGCAAGTTGTCGAACAATAATTCTTTAAAAAACTTGGGGCACTCTGAACCGCATTCATAAATGAGAAAATGCAATGGCATTGAGATGTTGGCCCACTGCCAAATATTCCAAAGGATCTCCCAAGCTTTGGAAATAGGCACACACAGAAAATGTGTTAACATGGATTAGTGGGAATTAGTGGACGGATTAAGATGGATTAGTGGGCATAGATGGTTCATTAAGGTGAAGCAGTGGGCCGGCTTAATATAACACCGTATTATAATCAAACAGATGTACTCGAACTTTGTACACGAGTAAGGTATTAGTACCGGACTTGATTTTTTTGTCGGCCCCTGGACCTTGACGACGTGTGTTGGTACCCTGGACTAGACTATGGAAGGTGGCATGCAGAGCAAGATTCATAGATAATTAAAGCTATCAGTCCATGCTCCCTTAGTCGACCGCAATAGAGCGTTATTATGGAAGCAATGGCCTTGACCGTCAAAATCAGGCTATAGGTTCAATGCGACTATTCGTTTGACGCATTCTTATTTGTCGAGGGTTCTTTATTGCTTCGCTTAACGACAGTGCATGAGCACGAGCTGCAGTTTCCATGGCACCTACATGCGAATTCATGGCAGCTGCAGAGAAAACTCACAGGAAGAAATCGACCTGAGCGAGACATATAATGCGGAAAACAAATATCAGTTAGTGTTTTAAGATATGAGGGTGGATGCAACGTAATGGCATACGACCCCAAATGCCACTCAGAGTCTTTAATAGAGATGAGATTAGAAAATTTTATGGAATAGGGTGGCGGCGTCTGCTAACTAGAGTTCACTGCGAGAGGCCTTTGTCCTGCGATTCGCGTAATAACACTAATGATTACTATAGTTATTACATTCTACTTCTTAGCCAGGATATACCTCCACTGGCCAGTCCTCACGAAGGTCGTCTGGAGACTGGGAGAGCAGTACGACTGCGGCCGCTACGGGACGAGACACATCGAAGACTACGCAACAAACAGAGCGTGGAAGAACGCGGTAAGTTTGACTTGCTCTGTGCACATTTAGAGGTAAACACGCAAGATGTAATCAAGTTTTCATTGAAGAACTTATTGGGGCAGTACAGTTCGTTGTAAGGTGTGAGGACGAGGCTGAGACGTGTGTTTTGTAGTGTTGATTCTTTGATGTCATTGCCATTATCGCCCTAAAGACACAAAAAGGCAGGAACTAGATCTACGCTCCAATATTCTCAAGAGGAATGTCTGTGTAACATGTCACGTGTTACAAAAAGCGACAGTTAAAAAGCCGCTTGGGATCGAGCCGGTGTACCTTACAATACGATGCGCTGAAGTGGTTTAAAAGTGGGTAGTCATGTGTTTCTTTGTCACCGCTGTAAGTAGCGGGCTCTGTAAGTTCCAGCTTTTGGAAAGCGGAAGTCGGGCCTGGTATCTTGGTAACCATAGGAACTTAGTTATATGTACTAAACATCAATCTCAAGAGAGTTTTGAGAAATTAATATCTAGTATTTCTTACATGACACAACTTGTACGGAAAAGGCAGCACCGCTTCAGGCAAGAACTTCTCAAAACAAGACAAAAAGTGGTCAATCGCGTGAACTCCCTAAAAGCAGCTCATTCTAGTGATTTTACAAAAGCGAAAAGGGGACAGGTTAGAGCCTTTTCAAGGGAATTCTAGGACCGCAGAACACAGCACGCAGAAAAAAACAAACATAAAAACCAGGTATACAGGACGATTGTCGTTCTTACCGCTCTGTGCAGCCTTTTCTAATTTTCACCAAGCGGCTCATACTGCTACCATGACGAACACCCCACTATAGAAAAGTGGGCCAACTGGAGTGATAGAAAGATAGAACAGCGCGAAGGAGACAGGTTCAGATATCCTATTCCTATTACGGTGTCCCTTTCATTTATGTGCTTTGCACCAGAGAACCAAACATACCACTACCGGTAACGACGGAACCAGCTACAAACGCATGTCGCATCGTGGGGTGGTCTACCAGTGGCACCATGCGGTGCCACAGGTAGTTGACTGTTCAAACTGAATTCTGGATGAAAATGACGAGTTCGTTTTATTATGGAGCAAAGTAAATCGGCTGCTAGCTCGTAGAGGCCGAACTTTCACCTATGAGATCGAACCTATCTCTATGCCAATGAGTAATTACTCCCTTATTACAAATTTATTCCGCCTTGGGGGATTCCCCCAAACATTTTACCATCAAGTAAGTAATTCCCAAGAACATGTAGAATAAATTCGTCTGTGAAAGGGTTAAAGGACACATGCTTCACTGTACAGCACCGTCGGGCAGGTAATTTCTCTAACCATGCATTTTTGTCTCTCTCTTAACAGCTACGGCCCATGGTTACCCGCCTTCATGTGCACCCTTGTTCTGCTGATAGTGCTATTCCTGGTGCCCTACATCTTCCTGAGCTCTCGTGAGTGAGAACGAGTGCTCATCTCACTTTAATACGGATTTTGTTACGTTCAACAAAACAAGGAAAAAAAGAACGGAGCTCGAGTAATTCAGTATCATTGTTATTAGGTCAAAAAATAGAACAAAAATGACTAATCGTCCACCCATTGCAACTATTACGTGACTGTAGGAGGGTTGGGGCAATAGTGCAGTCAACTCCAATGCCCCAGGAGCTCCTCAACTCGCACCTGCACTGTACACAGCCATAGAGGAACTTATGCGTCGGCCTACAGACCTATATATCTTTAAGGTTGACGTCCACCTCGGCACCACTCCTTTTCGGTAGCACCTGAACTCCGGATCTTTCTGTTACGCTACAGTAACGATGCCGAGGATAAAAATTTATCGTTGCAACCATTTTCCAACTTAATATCATTTCCCTAGTGCTCCCAGTCGGCACGAAAGGTTAATTTTGGTGGATATTTGGTTTTGTGTATGTGCACGGGCAGAAAAACAAGCAGGCAAGCATGTAGGAAGATAGACAAGCAGGCAGACAGGCAGATAGATCGACGGACAGACGGATGGACGGACGGACGGACGGATGGACGGATGGATGGATGGATGGATGGATGGATGGATGGATGGATGGATGGATGGATGGATGGATGGATGGATGGATGGATGGATGGATGGATGGATGGATGGATGGATGGATGGATGGATGAGTGGGTGGGTGGGTGAGGGGGTGGATGGATGGATAGATGGATGGATGGACGGACAGACGGATGGTCGGATGGATGGATGGATGGACGGACGGACGGACGGACGGACGGACGGACGGACGGACGGACGGACGGACGGACGGACGGACGGACGGATGGCAGAAGTAGAGCAGTTCTTTCTACGAACAGAGTTATGCTCCTTCACCTCACTGCTACTTCCCTTTACTTTCTTACAGTATACTATTGTGTTAGGCTGTTAGAAATGTTTTAAAAGAACACTGTGGGTGTTTGAAGTACGAGGTCACTTAAGTAGGCTTACAATGGCAATCTCCCAAAATAAATGAAGGAGCTAAAAGAGAAACGCCAGTCCAGAAAGTTTTTTCCGGAAACCGTATATTCCGCTGCAGACCAGGCTTTTTCTCCGCTGAACCTCACCGGCTTACTCAGTGATTTCTCTCGACATTTCAGGTGGACAAAGAACCCCGCAGCCGTGTAAGTACATGAACACATCGAAAATTGGATTGCAAGTCCGGCCACCATTCATGCAGTCGGGAAAAAGAAAGTTTTTTTTATTTAATGATATTCAAAATTTAACTAAATATGGGGAAGAGGGGGCAGAAGAGGGGGGGGGGGGGCTCAGCAAGCAGAGAGGTCCTTTTCACACTCCCACACCTGTGCAGCAGGTGTATGAGCCCTTACCAGAGCCGCATACCTCGACATCTTCTGCAGTAAACTAAAGTTTTCTGCTGTGCTCCCGACCGTTTTGTATGTACATAGACCGCATTCTTCCATTCAGCGGCGTGCCCTTCTCTGCTCCGAGCCAATGTTCGCGCGTCCTACATTCACCGTGTAGAGCTAGTTTGGTTTGGTTTATGGGGGTTTAACGTCCCAAAGCGACTCAGGCTATGAGGGACGCCGTAGTGAAGGGCTCCGGGAATTTCGACCACCAGGGGTTCTTTAACGTGCACTGACATCGCACAGCATGCGGGCCTCTAGAATTTCGCCTCTATCGAAATTCGACCACCGCGGCCGGTATCGAACCCGCATCTTTCGGGCCCGCAACCGAGCGTCATAACCACTCAGCCACCGCGGCGGCTCTGTGTAGAGCTAGTGATGAGCAGATCTAAAAGTGCGCTAATTACTATCCCGCCATTGCCTTACCACATATTACTTTCAGCTTCCCAGTGCCAGAGAAATAGTTTCAGTGTTAGATCATAAAGCTTAGTTTCAGTGAACCCTTGGCCTTGAGTTGATGCGAGAGTGGACTACGAGTACTTTATTCTGTTTGCATAATTTTATTGCACTTAGCCGAAAAAAAAAAACGCTGCAGCTAAAAGCTAAAAAGTCGGCCTGTAATGATATATTGTCGCGTTCTAAGAAAACAGACCACTTTCACTGAAAACAAAGCTTTATAAGCTAGAAAAGACCAAATAAATAGGCGTGCCGGCCATCACTGGCATTTTTCTCAAGTAAACTGCGTGCATCGGCACATTTTCTTCACCTTCCGGTTTCGGCGTTGTCTTGAAGATTCGCTGCTTTCCGAGCCTCTCTTAAGGCACTGCGCATGCTGTCAACGATTCCGCGCTAGCAGCAGTGCAGCAGATCTAGTTTATTGTGCGAAAACATTACTTCCGTTTGTGTGAATCACCGGTTTAAGTGTGATTCTTGACCTTGAGGGTGACCTTGTGCGAGCCATATATAAATACTGCCACGACTGGGATACGAACCAGCGGAGGTGCGAACAGATCAGCTTCGCTGGCCACTGCACGAGAGAACTGTGCTATCGCCGCCGCCTATCACGCCTCGTGTTAAACTGCAACACACTCTCGCGCTGTGCATGCACATCGTCTTCTTCATGAAGTAATACAACTATCAAACTGATAATCGTGCCTTGAGCTATGTGACAGTAGTGACAGTAGTGACAGTAGTGAGAGAGAGATGTGCGCTGAATGGGTTGGCATGGACAACGTTGCGGCCGAAACACGCCACTAGAGCAATACGCGTTGGAGTTGACAATATTGCTGCAGAAACGCGGCATTGGAGCATTGGCCGCCGGCGTACATTGGATAAATTGGCACTAAAATTGAAAAAAAAAGCTTAAGTTGAAAGTTGAAGCCTTCGCGACACTGCCGCGCAAAGAACATGTCGATCCCAAAAATGCAATAAAAAGCACGCGCCGATGGCCTACGGGACCAATCATTGCCTACGCGTTCGCCGGCTAGGCGAGACATCCCAAGTTGAAGAAGCGTGGTGGACGCGAGGCAGGAAAATTGTCGATAGCGTAACTGCTACCCATGGTCGTGAATCAATTAACAGCAGCGATTTTAAAATTCTGGATGCCTTTCTGGCCATGCTGGCCAGTCGGCTCCATCTTTTGCACTTCTAGCACGTGCAGGCATCATCAGATAGCGCACAGTGCTGCTGATACATCCTATGCCGCCAGCTTTGCGCTACTTTCGTTGCTGAATGGGCCTAATAACGATAGATGAAGCTCTAGAAAACACACATGATCAGATGCATGTACACTTGTGGCAACGCGTCATTGATGCGTCGCTGGCCGGATGTTTACAGTATGACTGCGTTCCCGCGTACCACAACATAGCTGTAGGGGGGCCTGCTCTGGCCAGGTGGCACTGCAATTGTTCCATTCGGCGACTGAAACCTGTTTTTGCCAGCCGCTTGGGCCACTGCAAACGCGAGAACACATTCTGCACGATTATATAACCCGCGTTTGGCTGACAGCATTCATTGCCTAGCTTCTCTCGGCGTAGCCCAGATAGCTGACGCACGGCACGTGCGCCTTCGACAGAGCGCGGAGGCTCACGCCAATAAGCGCCTGAAGGCGGCGCGGAAGAGTACTGATAGTACTACCAAAAACTGCTTGCTCTTCTCGCTAGGCAGTGTGTTATGGCGCTGCAATCGACACTGCAAACTTCAGCGCACGGTATCAATACCGCGTGCTCTGATGAAGCCGTTGAACACCCAAGTACGAGCACTCGCCTACTGATTTAAATTTTATTAATGTGGCCGACCTGCCACCAACTGCCAGGGACGGTTCAACCATGATTAGTTATATCCCGTCCCTAATGTTTATTGTTGCCAGCAAGGGTCTCAGCGACCAGATGATTGTCCTGGAAAACCTGGAAAGAGTGGACGCAGGGTCTGCTTTAAATATCTAGACACGCATAACGCAGTTTTTTTTTTTTAGATATAAACGCCAGTTATGGAGGACTTCATATTTTTGGCTGTTATACGGAGAGTCCACTTACTACGAACATCGGATATAGCGAACACAATAAGCGTGACCGTCAGGTTCATTATATCACCACCAGTTGCTAACGCCTTGAAACGATCCACTGAGGGTAGCCAAAGTTTTTCTCATCTCTGTCGCAGTCGCGCATGGTGCTGGTCGTACTAGGCCTAGCACATCAACGACAAGAGCCTCCGGCATAGGCAAAGGTAAGCCTGAGCACATGGCTAGCATTTTCTTAAACTCTATATTGTTTCATTTTCGGGAAGACAAACAAACAAAGCATGGTAGTGTGTGGCAGATATCTTCTTACAGCTTCAAAGATTGAGTCGCACCGTATGAGATATCAAACCACCACTGCATTTCTTGAGCCCACTTTACCCTTACATCTTTTAAACATTTAATGTGTGCTTAGCATACCGGCTGTTTCACCTGATATGTTGTGGAATTTTTTTTAATTAACTTTTGCAAGCTCGAAAGACTTTTTTTTTTCGGCATAGCACTTTAATTAGTGTAGCGCATCAGAATACAACTAATACCTGCTAATTAGTAGGGTTGCTTACTAATATTGAACAGTTAAGTTTGTACTATTACATGTAGCACATCTTAAGTATATCCATATCAGTTTTTAGAAATTCGAAAGTGAAGTTACCCCTGGTGCTGTGGCCCAACTAATTCTTGCAACATCGCGCCAAAATGCATGCACGTTCGAGAAGTTTGCAGGCAACGAAACCCCTGCATTGCACGTAGCTCGTTCATACAGCCAAAATTTGTTGAGCCACAGCGCCAAGTGTAACTGCATTTTCGAAATCCTAAAAACTGATATGCATATTACTGATGGTGGGCTACACGCTCTCAATAAATAAGGGGACTGATAGTAATAGTTAAAAGATTAGCTATCAATGAGTTAACCAGTCTACTAATTAGCACATCTTAGCTGTAATCGGATGCGTTATACCACTGACAACGCTCTTCTGAAAAAAAGCGCTCTTCTGACTCAAAAAGCATATTTTTAAAATTGCAGAAGAAATGAGGTGGACCACCCAGTATTTTGATGTTGCGATGATTTGATTTCATTGGCTGAAGGGTTACCGACCAATGCTCGCAAGCATTTCAGACCGTGGAAGCCTAGCGCAAACCAATCGGTACTAAAGCTAGCACATGCTCTTTTGGAAATAGTTGTGTACGCGCTGGGGGGTCGAACCCCGCACCTCCGGCGTACACTGTGGATGCTAAAATTTGACGCTTCAAAGATTCTCTTCATATCTTCATCGTAAGCAGGAAGTCCCAACACGCTATTTTTGAAGTCCTTTTCCTGAAGCCATAGATAAAGCATGGTTATAGCTAATTGAGGAAACTCATTCTGTTGTTTATTCTTGTTTAAGCTGCACCTATACAGCAACGCACACAAGTCGACCGGTGTATAGGGGCAAAGTGATGCTTTTTATTCTCTCTTTTCTTTCTTTGGTGACTGCCTTATGCTCGATCTGATAACGGCTGCGAATGCGCAGGTGTTCTTTTTTTCATCGGAAAGCCTTTATGTAAACTTAGAGACGCAAGTAGTGCTTTTTTAGTTCCGTCCTCTTGCCTCCTGTCTTTTTCCACACAAGAGCAAGAGGCAATTCTGACTGATCCAATATAGTACTGAAGCGGCTATTTGGGCATGTTGGTCAGTGATCATGGTTAAAGAATGCAGCGCGAAAAGACAAGGACAAACCACCACGACTATAAGTTTTTAGGATATAAGTTTCTAGGGTTTCGAAAACGAAGTTGCACTCGGCACTATGGCTGAACAAGGACCACGACTGCTGATTTATTTGGTCACGTGGGTTCTGGATGGCATTTTAAAAGCTGCTCTTTTCTCTGAGTAAATGTGGTGGTAGTCAGCACCAGTCCTGTGCACTTCTTTGTTTGTCATTGTCTTTTCGCGCTGCATTCTTTAACCACAATACAGTACACTTTGTTAATTCATGAGATTTCCCACTTCAAATTAATAGCTCTTCATTCACCTTCCGCTTCAACTCCAGCTAAGCCGAGTACGGGGCCTCAACCACCAGCCGGCCACGTTGGTGCACAGTGCAGCAACTCCTCTCCTTGCAAGGGTAAGGGAAACTGCGTGGGAGGCACGTGTAAGTGCGACCTGCCTGGCACTCGAGTCGTGGCCGGCGTCTGCGTGTCGGTGCCTACAACGACTACCAAACTCCCGACCACCGAGCCCCCGGAGACGGAGTCCAGTGACACCCCCGCTCCAGAGACAACGATCTCCGAACTCCCTACGACCGAGGCCCCGGAGGCTGAGTCCACCACGTACACCACTCCAGTGTCAACAGTCTCCGAGCGCCCTACCGCCCAGACCTCCAAGACAGAGGCGTCGCACTCCGTGGCAGTGACGACCCCCGATGCGCGGTACGACCTCTTAATTCCACTTTGCATGCGCACTAAGCTAAATACTTTCATTACCGTAATTCAGGACTCCGGAGTAACTATGGCCACCTAGGTATCTTTAGCAGGCGAAATCACACTCCAAGTGCTGGGTCGCCGCATTATGCAGGACACGATAGCCACCGGTACCATACGCCTCCTGCAGAGCTAGGTCAAGCAAATCACACATCTCATTCGTCGCATTGCAAGCCGCAATCTGGGCCTCAAAGAAGAGGATACTATTAAGACTCGTAGACGCCCTCATCTTTAGGCGACTAACCTAGCTACCGCCTCCCCTATCACAACCTCACCAAAACCTCTTACCAAGCTTAAAAAATTCAGGGGGCACTTTGGCGATCTAAAGAGCGCGAGGCGAAAGCCTTCGGCCAAGGTCAAAGTTCGGGGCTGGGTGGGCCAATTTGGGGGTGACCCGGGCCAAATCTGGGGGTCGCCATGGTGTTCGCTGTAGTCTAATTAGGCTGGACATCGATTTTGGTGCAAATCGGCGAAGGTCAAATTTCGGGGGTGACCAGGGCCAAATTTGGGGGTCACCATGGTGTTCGCTAGAGTAGAATTAGGCTGGCCATCGATTTTTGTGCAAATCGGCCAAGGTGAGATTTCGGGGTTGACCAGGGCCAAATTTCTGGGTCCCCATGGCGTTCGCTATAGTCGAATTAGGCTGGACATCGATTTTGGTGCAAATCGGCCAAGGTCTAATTTCGGGCGTGACCAGGGCCAAATTTTGGGGTCACCATTCTGTTCGATATAGTCGAATTAGGCTGGACATCGATTTTTGTGCAAATCAGCCAAGGTCAGATTTCAGGGGTGACCAGGGCCGAGTTTGGGGGGTCACCATGGTGTTCGCTATAGTCGAATTAGGCAGGACATCGATTTTTGTGCAAATTGGCCAAGGCAAATGTCGGGGGTGACCTGGGCCAAATTTGGGGGTAACCATGGTGAACGCCATAGTGAATTAGGCTGGACATCGATTTCGGTGCAAATCGGCCAAGATCAAAGTGTGGGTATGAGGTCACTTCCGTTGCCGCTTCTGGGTGGTGATGTAACGGACGGACAGTATCTCGACCGGGAGTATGAGTCATTAAAGGCTTTCGCCTTAATACACAACTCGGGTGTCTGTCAACGCGGCACTCCATTTACCCCGTGATAGCAGTACAATCCGGCTCCTCCAACTAGGCACACCGCTCCAGCCAACAACGCCGACTCCGCACAACACTTAAGGGCACTCACTTCCACGCTCAATGGGCTACAATACCCTCACCCTGAACCCTCATCCCACACACGAAACACCTCCCCTCGATCCTCTGCAGCTTCCTACAACCCAAAAATCTCCCTCCAAATATAGATCCGGAACACCACAAGGGGTGCCGTGCTATCCGGACCACATATCTCTCTGAACAACACCATGGACTTGCGGGTTCAATCACGGCCGCGGTGGTCGAATTTCAGTGCAGGTGAAATTCCAGAGGCCCGTGTACTGTGCGATGTCAGTGCACGTTAAAGAACCCCAGGTGGTCGAAATTTCCGGGGCCCTTCATTATGGCGTCTCCATAGCCTTAGTCACTTTGGGACGTTAAACCCCCATAAACCAAAATCACCATGAACTTCAGCACATTCTCTACACGGATCACTCACGTAATCCCCGCAAACCCGCTTATCACCACAGCATTGTTCAAAGACATCCACCGCTCAACATTTAACGCCACCTCTATCCAATCCACCAGCATCACCAAGGACGAATGCCTGGCCATCACACTCGACATCGCGCACATCAGTTTACTACAGACTCTGCATACCACAATATGCACAGACTCTCAAACAGTAGTGGAAGAAGTAGTAGTAGTGGTTTATTTAGAAATAAATGAAGAAAAAAACGGAAGGAAAAAAATGTTGCCTTAAGCACCCGAGCTGCACTACAGCCGGCGGAGGTGCAGCTCGCAGGATAGCGAGGAGAAGTATAGAGGGGAGGGATAGCAAGAAAGGACAGGGGAGAGATTTGTACAATATTTAGAAATACATAATGCAATCAAGTCTCAGCCGCCCCCGCGCTAATGTTCAGGCTCTGTTCGGAAATAAGTGCGCTGAATGGCCACTGCGCACAGTTATTTATAGGAAAGAAATAAACTGTATATACATAGCCGCGCGCACGTAGCGTCCTGTCTCGAACTAATCGAGCGCGCGGCACACTGCACGAGCGGACCGCCCTAGGTGGCACCCACAGAGCGCTCATGTCACGCGTGCACTACCTGGCTAAGAGCAAGCGGAAGTCAAGCCCGCCTGCTCGATGAACGCACAAAGGCTCACCATTGTTCTGTCACGGGTGCGCGCAGAGCCCTGCACTTTCAAACAGCATATTGACATTTCCTCCAAGGGAACGTGCATTGACATTGCTGTGCGATGTCAGTGCACGTTAAAGATCCCCAGGTATTCCCCAGGTGGTAGAAAAGATTGAAGAGACGAAAACTACAGCGTATTCTTCATCTCTCACTCCCTTCTCTATCCCTTCCCTTGCGGCGCGGTTCGGGTGTCCACCGAGATATGTGAGACAGTTGCTGCGTTACTTCCTTTCCTAAAAAGCTGTTTCTTTTTCCAAGTCCAGACGGGGCCCTCTTTGCCACCCCCTCACTTCGCCCATACCTTTCGCACGCTCCCCTTTCTGCCCCGCTGCACGACTCCCAAAGCAGCCCCATCATACCCCGGGAATGCCATCTTCTCCGCCTTCCTACCAACTACACCACCAG
Organism: Amblyomma americanum; assembly: GCF_052857255.1. NCBI lineage: Eukaryota > Metazoa > Arthropoda > Arachnida > Ixodida > Ixodidae > Amblyomma > Amblyomma americanum. Next base: position 29,797,213 of record NC_135506.1, on the reverse strand, counting down.
CCCTTCCAGCTAGGAGGCCACACTCCTGCCCACTCATCCCGACGTCTAGCTACGGCTGATCGAGCGGGACGTGCTGGCGGGAGCGCTGCTGCTGCTGCTGATAGGAAGAAAGAAAAGGAAAGAGCACGGGCCTGCCTACTGTCTCAAGCCGAACCCCACTCGCTGCCGCGTGCTTTCATGAAAGTGGGAGAGTTAAAGGATATGAGAGCAAAGATAGAAAGAAAAGGCGTGCGCTAATATGCCCCGGGACGATCCCGGAGGCAGTGCAATACCGGGCCGACCCGTGCCAGAGTGCTTCAAGCCAAACACTCCGCTATATTCCAAAAATGAGTTTAATATCCTGAGTCCAAGGGCCAGCAGCGATGTACTATCAATGTTTCGTAGCAAAAGCTCACTAGGGTGGTCAGCGGCGCATTTCGGGAGAGCGTCCATAGTCAGTGATGCGCACGCGCCACATGTTGCACTGAGCCACAGGTGCTCCGCAGCTGCGCCGCGTCGCACCTTTCCTCAAAGTAGTAGTATGTGGTTTTATTAAGCTAACAATAATAAATGGAAGGAAGAAAATTTTTGCTAGCCCCGGCATCTGCCATCGATACTGAAGCACCTGAGCTGGGGCAGCGGAAATAAAGGATAGCAGGCAGAATGGAGAAATTAAACAAAAGAGGTAAGGGTACAGGAAGAGAGGATAGGTAGAGAGGTAATATACACAAACTATTTACACAATATCTAGAGGTTGAAAATTGAAAATTGGTTGTTCGGGAAAGGAAATGGCGCAGTATCTGTCTCAGATATCGGCGGACACCTGAACCGCGCTGTAAGAGAATGGATAAAGGACGGAATGAAATAAGAAAGGAAGAAAGATGTGCTGTAGTTGAGGGCTCCGGAATAATTTCGACCACCTGGGGATCTTTAACGTGCACTGACATCGCACAGCACACGGGAGCCTTTGCGTTTCGCCTCCATCGAAACGGGGTTGCGGGAGCCGAAACGCTAAGGCGAGCTATGCGATTCCAGTGCCGTTGGTCGTTGTTGTTGTTGTTTTTGCCAGGAAGAAAGAAAACGAAAGTGCACAGGCCTGCTCACTGGTTCAAGACGAGCCACAATCGCTACCACGTGCAGATAATAGGAAAGTTGAAAGATGGGATAGAAAGACAGGATAGTAAAGACGCGCTTAAGACAAGGCCGATCCCGGAGGCAGTGCAATACCGGGCCAACCGGTGCCGGGAGTGAAGCATCCTCCAAACTCTCCGACAAATGAACGCTGCGGCGTATTGCTGCAGTGCCGTGTGTCAGCCACAACGTTCGCGCTAATGCATGCAGCCCACATCTCTCTCTCTCTCTAACCACCGCCGAGTACATAAAAGCGCGATTGAGGCGTCCACGGACCCAGGGAGCCAGTTATGCGCCCTTCCTTTCCTCAAAATCATCGCCGTCTGGAACGTTGTCAGCGCCAACGCCCTTAACACTATGAACGCCGACAGCTTTAGCTTTGTATATGCTATATCCTTAAATAGCTGAGCTAAACCGCATTTATTTTTTTCGTCAAAGATCCTATCTTTGAAAATTACCTAGTCTTCCTTGTAAAACCCGGCATACAAATACATCTGTATATGTTCCTGTATATGCTACCTGCGGGAATATGCAGGAACACTAGACGAGGAAGGGACGCGGCGCACTAACGGCGAATCTTGTGAGCACGCCCGCTTACCGCATTGCCGCTGCATAATTTTACAACGATCTCGTTTGACACGTCGTACCTAAGTAACGTTGTATTGTATGTATTAATTTAAAAACTTGCGTTTTAACCGCACTCCAAGCGAAGATATCGTGAACTAACACTTATTGGAAACAGGAAACAAGATATTTTGAACCTTGTTCATGCAGCATCTCGTGCACTTATGCACGTCATGAAGGAGGGCTCTACGTAGGCTGGCTGATAGTGGACGATACTTTTAGAGCAGTGCGGTGTCAGCCAATTTCTGCTGGTGCGGGATATCCGCCTTTTCTATTTAAAAAGAAAAACTGCGAGTGGTGCGAAACGAATTTTCAAAGAATCAAAGAACCCACTGCGGTGCTTAAAGCTCTCGGCTACGGATCTGGTATTCCCGGGTTCGAATCAGACCGCGGTGGCTTCGTTTTTATTGAGACAAAAGGCTAAGGCGCCCGTGTGCTGCGCGATGTGAGTGCACGTTAAAGATCCCCAGGTGGTCGAAATTATGCCGGAGCCCTCCACTATGGCACCTCCTTCTTCCTTTCTTCTTTCACTCCCTTCCTTATCCCTTCCCTTACGGCGCGGTTCAGGTGTCCAACGATATATGAGACAGATACTGCGCCATTTCCTTTCCCCAAAAAAACCAATTATTATTATTATTCTTTTCCCAAAACCAATTATTATTGTTTTTATTAGAATCAAACAAAAAAACTAGTCTCTCTTGCTTTGTTTCAGTTGGGAACGAATGATCAGCTATCTTGTTTTGGGCAACATTGTTAAGCGGAAAAGCGCACTTGCGGAATTTTGAATATCCCCTGTATGTTCACAGAAGTAGTGTTGCTCGCGAAATTCGCCGATTGGACGAGAGGAGTGCCGCAACCGCAACCTTGTGAGGTCATCACCACCTGACCACCAAATTGTGGCACTTTCGTTCTATACTAGGACGCAAATGTCGCCACCGTCGCACCACAGTGGATACCGGCTTCTTAGCTATTAGCTAGCAGTCATATGGCGGTTGATAGACCAACAGTTAACATTTTGTCGTCGTTTCATTGGCTTTCACCCGCCGTGCCCGACTCAGCCGTGTGACGGTCTGTTGAGCCACTATACTTCGGTGAAGTTCTATGCCCTCACCAGTCGTGCTCGTGAGAGGGACCGACGGTCTGTTGGGAAGTGCCTGAAGGCACCTTGGAGAAAAGCTGGGACTTCGGGATCAGAAATTCGTCTTGATTTATTGCATGCTGCTCTTCCAACTCGTCATAACACACACCCAGGTTCCAAAAGAAATCGGCAAATCATAGTCATACTATCCCCAGGTGGTCTAAGTTATTCCGGAGCCCTCCAATACGGCACCTTTTCTTCCTTACTTCTTTCACTCTTTCTTTATCCCTACCCTTCCCTTACGGCGCGGATCTTTCCAACGATATATAAGACAGATACTGCGCCATGCCTGGGCGCAGCGCTATGTCCCCCCCCCCCCCCCCTCACCCCCGTGCTCCTCATCACTCCTCACTCACGGTCACCACCAATCACTCACGGGCAATTAATCTGTCGGCGGCCACTACGTCGCTGCTAAATTGTCGAGTCGCAGGCTGGTCTAGGCGAAGGGACTCAGCGTGGAATTCCTCTCCCGTCTAATCCTATAATGACGAAAGGAGGCCCACAGCATGGAGTCAGGCTTCCGGGTTCCACAGGGTCTTTCAAGGTTGCGAGTTTCATAGATGATAGACGATGCGTTGACCAGCGCGACACCGACTATTGGAAAGAAACAGATGGCAACACTCGCAAGAGTTGCAATACCCGCTACAATCACTGCGAAATCTAAGGCTATGCACTCCACTCTGAAGCTGACTTAAATGCCTACATAGTTAATTTTTTTTTGGCTCTTGTAACATTATTAGCTGTCTCTGTAGCCTCTGGTATGTGGCTCGATCATGCGGACTTTCCCTTCACAAACTCAGTTGAAAGTGAGGCGTTGTCCTGTGACCTCTTCTACTGCGCTGCGTTCTTTCCGCTGGTTTTACAGCCGCAGCTATTGAACGCACCAATTCCGGTTCTGTGGCACCGCCGGTGTTACGCTGCTGCACGCTGATTGGTCATATTGCAGTAACGTCGCGCAAGACTTCACTTCAACGCACTTCGCTGAGTGGTCCAAGCTTAGTAACGTCACGAGTTGCAGCGTCCCAAGCAGCACAGGCAATTGGCTCAATATTGGTAAGAAATGGTTTCACACTGGTACATTGTAGGACCTGCCAATACTGGGCTGATTACTTTTGCTCCTTGGGACGGTGACGTCCCGCGCACTCAACCACAGAAGGAGGTCATCAACAATGAATAAACAGCATTATATTCGCCACTGCAAGCAGGTGTCACTGAATCCTGCTTTATAGAGGGGTAACAGTGTTGTGTTTGTCTGCCCAGTCATAGGCCAAGTGGCTCCACTTCCTGCCCTGCTAAGTTGCGCGGCATTTTTGATAAATGCGCGCGATCTTTCTTGGAGGCGCCAGCGGTTACTCCCAGGCGGAATTTCATTGTGTGCGACCAGATGATCAACACGTTACAAGCGGACATTTATGCACATGCAGAGAACGCAAGATCGTATCTAACCGTCCAAAAAACAAACGACGCTGCTTGTAATGCAATGGCATTACATGTCCCATGGGACTACAATGCACCGTCGGTCATAAAATTCGCTCATTGATTGGAGTTAAGTGACTTAACCGGAGCGGAGCATTCCCATTGGCTAAAGAGAAACGACGCCTCCAGACAGAACGTTACATCACTTCCGGTAGAGGCATCCACAGCTGCTATTGCTATCGCCTTGTCAAGACAAAACAAAATTGGCTGTCGCTGAGAATTTTTATATAGCGCGGTACTAATGTTCATGTGTTTTCTGTGTTAATCAAACATGGGACGGCGGCCCGAAATATTGACATCTCCGCTTCTGTGAGTACGTCGCTGTATAGTAACGCTTCCTTCTCTCTTTGAACCACGTGAAGAATACAAAAATGAGACCATAGAGCAATGCTTCCAAATGCTACCAGTGGAAGTGCGGCGTACAATTAGCTATGGGATAACATGGCTGGCGATAGCGATGAGTTGGTCATCTCTCTTTTGCTCACGATTGGACGGCTTTTGTGAGTCGGCCAGTGGCGTAGATATGTGATTTTTGGGCAGGAAACGAGCGTAATAAATAAGGTTTGAGTTTTGTATGCAAACAGCCAATTAAAGGCTCCTAATAATTTTATCGTCATCTGCTCTTTCAGGACCCGCACGGGTACCACTATGCCGCCTTCCGTCATGTTCACATACGTGCACACCGTACGCCTTACCAAACGTCGCAAGAACCGCGCCTTGGTGAAGACGACGGGCATCGCTCCGAAAGTGAAGCCCGGAAAAAAGTTCACAAAGCGTACGAAGAAGCTGCTGAAGTCCGCCAAGCAGCGGGCCAAGCACTTGGTCTCGAGCAGCAAGATGTCGAACAGTACCGGGACATCGAAACGTCGGGCACGACGAGAATAAACGCTCCCAGCCAAGTTTTGCACTCAGCTATTTATGCAGCGCGATGCATCGTTTTAAGGTAGCTGCACTATAAACACCCTATAACGGGTAAAAAGGGAGCAAACGATCTTATAGCGCACTTATTCATAAGGGCAGGGTATGTTGCCCAATCTCTGGAGTAGATCTCTTTCAGTAAAAATACGAAATATTTACGGTTGTCAAAGGAAACAGGTTCCGCACTTACAAAAATATCTTTAGACAGCCTATAGACGGGCAATGGACTTCTGTCTGTAAAATCTATAAAATCTCTATCTACAAACCCTAGATAAAATTTTATAGGCATTACAAATCCTATAGACAGTCTATAAACAATCTATAGATTTATGGCCGTACACTTTTATAGACAGTTTATAGACTATGAATAGAGAAATATCTATAGGAAGCCAATAGAGTCTATAAAAGTGTACAGACTGTCTACAGACCATTTTTATAAGGGCGGCTTCGAAACATGCGAAGGTCTTTCAGTTGTCAAGATATTAACGCGATAGCGTTAGGAAGTTCAGCGGAGAAACCGTCATAGTTGTCACTGGCGTGTCGTGAAGATCGGGAGTGCTCGAGAAGGCGGTGACGTCACAGCCACATGACTTCGTGTGGGTAATTGAAAAACACCCCACAATGCTCACACGTATACAGTACAGCGGTGATGACGTTATTTCCCAATTCCTTTTTGGACTACAGGGTCGAGACGTCTTTACACCACTATTTTGTAATGCCTCAGAAAAAGTAGAAATTGAGAGACGCTTAAGCTCCGCCTGAAGAGTGAAACGCGATAGCGTTCCCTTGTGGTCGAGCACCCGCTGATTTAGATGGCACATCAGCATTCAGGGAATGCGCAGACTCCGTAAAACTCGGAAAATACGAGCGCCATCTGCCAGGCTCGCGCCGTGCATGGCGAAGGGGGGTTTCAGTGGGCGCCTACAGGAGGGCGCTACGACTGCACGCCAAGCTCGGAGGAATTGTACTGGAAACGCATGATACTGACTTATTTCCGACATCTGTAATTTACATGCTCATAATTACTCATGTATACCTTAGTACAGATGCCGAAGATACGTTTCTAAACCCGTGCATTCACACACCCACCTTTAATAGCGCTGAAACTCCGACCGGTCGTGGTGGAGTAGAAACGTTCCTGTCTCGTATACCAAATACCGTGGTTCGATTCCCGGCTTGGACGCCGGCTTTTTATTCACGGAGTGAGCGTGCCCTCTGATATTTGCGTTGCCCACGAATATTTCGGCGCATGCGCAGTAGAGGGCTCATTTAGATGGCACATCAGCATTCAGGGAAGGCGCAGACTTAGAAGATACGCGCGCCATCTGCCACGCCAGCGCCGTGCATGGCGAAAGGGGGTCTCAGTGGGCGCGTAAGGAAAAAAATGCCAAGGTAGTCTTCCCTAAAACAGCCACATTAAGTCCGCAAAACTGAACCTTTCCTTTTTTTTCTATTAATCGTGACCTTCGAACGCTGTGAGCTTTACATGACCTTTCGTTTACACCTTGCTCTGTACTAACGTTACTCTGTATTGACGTTACGCTCTTGAGCTTGTTGTTTTCTTCAGTGCTATAGTCATTGCTATCAGGTTAGGCTCTGGCTCGCGGATGCGCTGTGCTCATTAGGATGTGCTTGTGGAGTTAAGCGGCGTGCCACTTGACGCGCCATTTGTCGCGCCATCTACAAGGAGGCTTGAACACTAGTGGCAGGTCTTCGATGCGTACTTACGCACGTTTGCGTATATTTATTTATTTATTTATTTATTTATTTATTTATTTATTTATTTATTTATTTATTTATTTCAAGCACCTACACGTCCCATGAGGCATTATGGTAGGGGGGATATAGCTACATACAATAACACATGCAAAGAAGATATTAGGAAACATGTCATCAAGGTAACAACAGTACTATAAGTAGACTAAAAAAAAACGTAACATAGATCGGCACAGCGCTGCTAAAATGTACGAGGCCTAGAAGAAATACATCAGATCACCACTTCAACAGCATTTTGGAAATAAGGTGCACAAACCACATCATTCGGAAGCTTATTCCAGTCCAGAATTGTGTTAGGGAAAAACGAATACTTAAATACATTAATGCGGCATTGATAACTCTTACTTATTTATTGCAAGTATATTCCCACTGTTAGGTAAGTTTTTTGTTGAGCTCTCGTAAAATGGCTGTTTTGTATTGAGCAGCAGCCTGCTTGAATGCGTCTTAAATGCCACGAAATGAAGCAAATGAAAAATATCGCAAAAGTACGGAATCCTTATGGAAAGTAAATAATGTGCATCACCCACTGCACTTGCAAAAAAGAATCAAATGGCATCCATTAACAAAGAGTTGCTGTCGTCTCAGCTCCCCCAGAAAAAAAAAAAGTCAGGTTAAGTAGCCAATAACGCATTCATTATGATTTTAACAGCCCCCATTAGAATTCTTTCAAAGAACTCCTGGAGGCGCTGTTTGGGACAGGAGTGATTAACGAACCATATACAGTTTTGGTTTTAAAGACACACGCAAGAAATTATATTACGAAACTCTGGATGCGTCCAAGAGAGCTCGAGAATTCTACAGCAATGTAAGTGCTGCACAGCAGCCTGCTGACCACTCAAGTTTACAGTTGTCGCATCGAAGTAATCAATTTAATGAGAAGCGCAGTGTTTGGTATTCATCGAATGATTATAGCTCATTGTGGCTTTCGCAGTTTTCTGCTAGAGACACTGTTCCTCTTTTTCGCTGAAAAAGTTTTATTTCTGAAACATACATGATTGTTGAAACAAATGTGAAAAAGTTAAGGTTTGAAGATATGTGAACGACCACATTTAAGAGTTCTCGGACGCATGCGTTCCGGTTTCCCGCGTATAACACACTATCAACTGTCCTTAACTGTTTCAGAGAAAAATCTATGAAAGTTCCACAGAACTATAGAATCCTAGAATCTGCAGTAGCTTAGCAACGAATTAACACTTTCCACGGCTTAGACCTACGGTTTCTCTGTGCTTTTTTTCCCGTTAGCTCTGTGATCAAGTCCAGCTTTCTGGGGCAAAAACTTTGAAAATTGAAAAATTGTAAGACACATTTATTGAAATATTGAAGGTAGTGGTCTATTATTCTGATATGCAGCAATACCTTTCTTATAAAGTGTTTCCATTATCGCATCGAATAGTTAAGACTGCCATTGGAAATCAATGGGGAACACTTTTCACGAAAGCAAAAACGTGAATAGGAAAAAAATACAGGACCGCCGTACGGTGATCTGCAAATATATTTATTGTTATAGTGAAATCTTACATTATATGAAAAAAAATTGCGTTCATAAACACTTTCTTGCTCAAAAATGTTTTTGTCCAGAATTGCTGGGTATGTACGTATCACATTTTGACGATTTCGATGTATGCATCGCGGCGTCCTGGACTAAACGCGTATAAATAACGCCTCTTGCCGCATAACGCAGGTATGGCACGCCGGTGTTGTAACGAAAAGGTTCTGTAAACGCGGCAGTGTCAATCATCAGGCAAGTATGGCGACATCAGCGTAGCTTTCTACACCTGAAAATAAGTAATCGAGCCTTGTGACTTGCCCACAGCGGCCCAATTTTTTCAGCTTTCGTAGAGATTTGTCCTTTATTGAACAAACATAAAACTCTCGAATTCTTTCTCATTGTGTTCAGTGCAAGTCACTATAGCACACACTGTCAGCATTTTAAATTATTTAACCATATTTTACTTTAATTAACGGAGAGAGTGCGTCTGATGTTCCTGCCAGCTTTATTCTGGCATTTTGGAGATAAGTATAATTTACAAAATTTACGCCCAACACTGGACTGGCCACAGTGGCCTACATATGTTTACATAACTGAAGATAAATACATGATGATGTGCAAAAACATACAGGTACTACGATGTGAAAATTCAATGATGTTGCATACAAGCGAGGCATGAACTAGAAGAATGAATGTAGTTATCTGCTCTAGGGAGATGATACAAGAAAGCTTAAAGCCAGATTCACCAATCTATTAGTACGTAACAACGGACCATTATTGATTAACGTAAAAGGGCTAGCCAGTCATTGCTGCCAATGAGAATCGCACCGTCCAGTAACGGCCCCTAGTTACGTATGAATAGTTTTGTGAATCTCGCTCGGTCCGCTTTGAGAGCATTACTTAACGAGTTGATCACAAAGTAGTACTGATCACTTCAGCTTTCCATTTTGGGTTATTGATTCCAGCTTCGACGGCCATGCTGTAGAACACCGAAGACGTGTCAGAAAGCAGCTGGGGCACGGTATCGAACTCTCGGACACGGCCGTCTTCTAAAACGAGTATCCTGGAAAAAAGTCAATGCGCAGTTCAGAGCATAACAATGGTGGCTGTGGCGGTACAAGCAACAAAGTGAAATGATTCCACTATGATTTTAAAGTTAGACATGTTATGATTTCGACTAACAAGCTTTTGGGAAAATATCTTTTTCTGTGGCGTTGAACTTTGACTTTCTCAATATTTCCTGTGGTCCAAACAGAGGGTACCTGCAATCAGAATATGTAACAATGGTAATGCCAATGCTCTTGATTTATGTGGAGAACTGGAGCATGTCAAATGCGCCATGAGTTTTTGTGTCACGGAATTTCTACTTTGAGTATGAGGCGCCGTTACTTTACGTGGTCCCAAACTCGAGTTGGTATTTAATGCTTTTGGAAGAACAAGGCAAAAGAAAAAAGAAAAAAATACGCTTAAGAAAGGAGGCCACTAAACCTATCGGAGTCCAGGCCGGAGTCTCATTTTGTCCAGTGCTTTCATTACCACGGCTCATTCATGTCGTACACAAACCGGTGGACAGCAAGTCATCGTTGCCAGCTGGATTAACTCTACAGCAGGACGCATGCCTCTTGCAGTGACCTTCATGTACGACTCAGGTTCAAGCCGCTGGTTGGGCGAATTAGCAAACCTCACTTGAGGTTCAGGCCACTGCATCTGTGGACTGCACTGGACGTGCTTTCCTTTTTTAATTTCAATTAAAATTATAAATTTGCATGTTCTTCAATCCGTGCCGCTCTATTTTTGTATAATTATCACCAGCCCAACTCCGTCACCGTGTCTTGTGCCAGCTGTGGCCACACTATCCCCGCAAGCTTCTTAATCTCATTTTGCCCATTTAGTTATTTGCCACCCTGCTACGCTTACCTTCTCTTGGAATCCAGTGCGTTACTCTCAACGACAGCTGGTTATCTTGGCTTCGCATTAGATGCTCTGCCCATCCCCATATCTTCTTGGTTTCGACTAAGATATCAACTCGCGCTTGCTGTTTCACCCACTCTTCTGTCTTCCTGTCTCCCCAATCATTTTATTTAAACAGCTCAGCAAGGTATGAGTGTTACCTTATCATATCTATTTTCATCACTCGTGCTAATTTCGAACAACTAATCTATCAGCCCAATCATCCGAAGCTCAGCGCACGCTCACGAGAGACCGAATCATCGACTAAAAGTGAAAGGTTACAAATTAGTACTGTAGCGCAACCAAGACGAGCACAAGAAAGGGGCACGCAGGACTAGCGCTAAACTTCATCTAACTTTATTCACTGGCAGCGCAGCAAATCCCGCTGTCATGCGGGAAGGTCTATGTGGGCCAAACAGGGCGGTGCATCAATGAAAGGGCAGGTGAGCACGCGCGCTCGCTGAAAGACCTAAGTGGTGCACATCTTCCTCAGCGCTGCGCTGAATGTTTTGAGTGCCCTCGAGCGGCAGAACATTTGCCACAGGCTAGATGCCAGTTCTGCAAAAAGTGTCAACCACGGTTTCATGAGATAAAGATTTTAGGTAAAAGCAAAGATACTAGGGCAAGGGAACTATTGGAGGCATTTCATATAAGAGAAGCGTATATTGTGTTAGCGATACGTCTGTGGATCTATACAAATCAGAGATGGCATATCTTGAATGGTTCCGTTGATAGTGGCGCGTGTGAACTGGTATCTGCACGTGCTCTGGTTTTTCCTCACATTTGCTGCGCTGCCAGTCGATAAAGTTAGATGAAGTTTAGCGCTAGTCCTGTGTGCCCCGTTCTTGTGTTCGTCTTGGTTGCGCTAGAGTTCTAATTTGTTACAACATGCACCATCTAGCCCAACAAAACGTTCTTCTAAAAGTGAAATGGACTTCTTTTTTGCGCATCCCTCTCACCGGTCGTAGTCGAGGACTGTGTGTAGGCGATGCGCAATGGTGAGAAGGGTGCATTGCGCGAAGGCGTTCCGCAGCGCCACCTGGATGAGTTGGTCCGTGTCGCCATCCATCTGCGATGTGGCCTCGTCCAGGAGAAGGATCTTTGTGCCCCGAAGCATGGCACGCGCGAGACACACCAGCTGCCTCTGGCCAACGCTGCGCGAAAATAACAGCGTCACTCACATCGAATCCTTGCAGATATTGCCCGGCGCAAGCTTCCTTAAGCAAGCCGGCAACACAATCCGAAACTATGGCAGGGAAGTGGTTTTTGAAGACAAGTCTGCTAACTTGCAGATGCGCTTCTAATTGAGATGCCTTCAGCACCTTCAGACTCGCGCCACTACAAACAGAGCAGCCACTGCAGATATTGCCCGGCGCAAGCTTCCTTAAGAAAGCCGGCAACACAATCCGAAACTATGGTAGAGAAGTGGTTCTTGAAGACATGTCTTCCGACTTGCAGATGCGCTACTAATGGAGATGCCTTCAGCACCTTCAGACTCGCGCCATTACAAACAGAGCAACTAGTGCAGATTCCGTCAAGACCTTCAGAATCATGCATGTGCATGTACAGGTGGAGGTAAAAAGTACTGATGGACAGTCAAGAACCCTGTTGGTCTCTTAAAGGAACTTTGAAGGGATTTTTGACTGGGATATAATTTATTAATTACCAGTTTATAGAATCGTTCTAACTGCATTATGTATTTATTGCAGAAACGAGCCTCTATCTTTATTTCTAAGAAGTAAATTATACTATAAGGCGAATTAGTTTAATAAACAAATAGCTGCGTAGTAACGAGAGCGGACACATACACACTGCACCCCTCTGTCGAATGATTCTCTATCTTTGGCCACGTCCATTATCTCGCACATTGAAGGTATTAATGATAAGCCTACTCAGTGAACATTTGCGGAGCTTCATGTAGGGCTAAGGGAAGCGTCCCCTACGACACATATCAGTGCAACCACTAATATAACTAAGATTGAGCGTTTGACTCCGCAATGACCCCAGTCCAGCTGTCTTGTGTTCGTCCTTGTCTATTCGCGCTGCTTCTTTTTATTAAGCCCTGCCAAAGGGTATTAATGAGGAACAACCAGGAGTGCTATGCAGCGTTACACTATGCCGCCAACAGTGTGTCCTAGTTTGTGCACCAGGAGCGTGTCTGAATGCTGGCGTATTCCACCTCTAGGCCTTAGAGTCCCTCTCTAATATACTTGCCTCAGGTTATTGCCCCCGTCGGCGGTTAGCAGGAGCAAGCCTCTGGCGTCGTTCGAGACAAGCTTGGCGAGATGGGCGCGCTCCAAGCACTGCCATATCTCCCGGTCTGAGTGCGAGTTCGTCGGGTCCAGATTCATACGCAGTGTTCCCCTCACCAGACTTGGATCCTGGAATTTCACGAAACGATGGAGTAAAGTATGCTGCTCAATTATGCCGCCACTCAGGAAGACACCGAAACGCAGTGGATGCGATCTCGCTTTCAGTAAAAACTACCTACATTATTCATTGCCAGATTAGTTATTGAAAGGAATGCCATTCTAATGAGTTGGAGCTCTGTTGGTCCATCTAGTTTTTATTTTTCTTTATATGCCGTGACTGTCCGAAATTAATCCAAAACCAAGCAGGCATAGCTAATGTTTTACTAGTTTTAGGTTAAACACAGCCGCATATCTGGCTTAATTTCTTCTTTTCCTCAAAAGTATCTTAACTATTGAACCGGGAGACACTAATGAAAGAGGTTCGCGGATTGATATTACTCGCTCCTTTACTCGCTGTAAGACATGCAAAAGTTGGCTTCCCATTCGAGTATCGTAATTAAAACGTAGTTGTTCTGCGGACCGGATTTTAAAGGGTCTCGCGTTGCCAAGTTTGGGGCTGCAGCTGGAACTTTAGAGCAACTTAATTTTATACATTTTTATGCTATAATTTTCTTTATTTTTCGCTTATTTTTTCTTTAATGTTACTTTTACATAATACCAGAATAGTGCGCTTTGCGGTAGGCAATTATCATTTATATGCGTTATATCGTCCCGAAGCCAGGCTACGGAAAACTTACAGGCTACTGGACAACGGAAACGCTGGCGCGGCATCCCAAGAATGAGGTTTAAAAACGTGAATATAATTTTCTCACGCGCATTTAAAACCGGTGGCCCCGTCTAGCTAGCATGGCCAAAGCCGTATTATTTCCCTCCTCTTGAGGAGCTCTAAAAAAAGTGAGATTCAGTGCGGTGAAGTTTTGCGGTAACGGCAAAAAAAAAAGAACGAAACAAGCGTAATTACGTGCATAATAATACGCTGTACAGCACTTCTAATCAGTTACTAGCACTGAAAACGGTATAACTAACGAATACATATAAGCACACATTTAAATCAAGAGGGTGTTGCATTTTGCTCTCAGTTGCGGAAATCGCGCACTTTTCTACACATCGTGCATTTCCCTGCACACAGCTATCAGGTAGAAACGTAGCAAAATATATTTCGTCATGTTTTAGAACCGATACTATCATATCCTAGGCGTTATATAAAAATCAGCGATATATGTGTATATAAAGTGAAAGACAGCTTTCGTTTCCTCAAACACCTTTAAGAAGACACGAGAGCCCAGATTTGGCGTCAGGCATCGTACGTTATGCATCACTTTTTATCTTTGGTAATGAAATTCTCAAGTCAAACTTTGCCGTGACCAGAACTTTGCATCCTCAGTCACCTGGGGTATGACGGTGATGATACTGCGAAGTTTACGAAGCGGCACGCCTGCAATGTCGACGCCGTCGATGAGGATCCGGCCTTCGGATGCTCTGAGCATGCGCAGAAGGGCCAGCACTAGAGACGACTTGCCGGCTCCCGTGCGCCCCACGACTCCGATCTGAAAAGATGAAAGCGAACTACTTAGGAGCACTTTATTTCTTCCCTGGCTACACTGGCCGGAGAGAAGCCAAAGCATACTGGTCATACGTTCATAGGCTGTGGCACAGTAGCAACAACTATACATTTGTTGCGCTTGTAATATTTGTCGGAATATTTTTAATGATAATGACGCTTTAAACGCTAAATACTGCCGCGCAGATTACACATAATCGAGCCTTTACTGTTAAATGTTACACAGCTGGAATTTTAAAGGCAAAAAGTTGACAAGTATAACTTTTCATGGACGAGCGGAGGACCGGATGGAAGCAGAGGTACTAATGTCGCAAAAAAATTTTACACGGCACCAATTTTACTTCACGTTCAATCACAACTTCTCGAATAGGATTACTTCACTCACAGTGAATGTAAAACATTTTTGATGTATGTGGAACAAAAATTACTAAGATTTACTGCGAGGTGAGACCACAAATGACTGCAACAACATCTGGTTGGAGGAATCCTGCGAAGTACCTTCAGATTATCCCCATCATCATAAGCCGAACAACGTTCACAGCAGGGTAAAGACTTCTTCTATATGCCTCCAGTTAACTCTGTCATATGCCAGCTCTGGTCACCTTACACTCACAAACTTCCTAGTCTCATCCGCTTATCTTATTGTTGTTGTTGCCTTGGTGACATTGCACATACCCACGACGAGGGATTGGCCAGGGTTCAGTGGGGAGACCCCATAGAATAGGGTAAACTGGTGTCAAGCTAATGATTGTGCCTTGGGTGAAATTTCAGAGTAATTTAAAAGAAAAGGAAGAAACAAAATATCGGGAGAGAATATTCGTGCATTAAATAATTAAATACATGAAAATATCAAACGATCTTTTAAATATCATTAATAATAATAATAATAATAATAATAATAATAATAATAATAATAATAATAATAATAATAATAATAATAATAATAATAATAATAATAATAATAATAATAATAATAATAATAATAATAATAATAATAATAATAATAATGAAACAATTTGGAATTTGGAAACAATTAGCAAGGAAATCTGCCGGTAGCTGTTATATAATTGTGGAGGTTTTCGCAAACTTGATGCAATGCAAAACCACTGGCGCTCGAGCCGAAAAAGAGGAGGAGGGGAACCGACAAAGTGAGACCCAACTTTGTAATGGGAATTTCTAGGTGTGCTCTCCCCTGATGTGCAAACCTCCGACAAGAGAGTAGGAAATGCTCCAATGTCTCGACTTCACCACAAGCCGCACAAAGGTTTGTGGGACTTTACCCACATCTACATAAGTAAAGATTTAAACGGGGAATCCTGCAGCGCGTGAGTGTCATCGCTACCTTACACTGTCTGGTTTTACACGTACGAGCCTTCCATGGGTACATGAGATGCTGATAGGCAAACATAATGCTTATCTTATTTTCTGGCGCCTCCTGTTACGCTTGTTTCTTCTTTCAATTCATTATATTACCATAACGTACCATCGGTCATGCTGCCTTGGAATTACATTGTCTCCCCATAATTGCTTCTTCTGATATCTTTGAGATATCATAGGTATCTTAATATGTCACCCGCGAATGGCAACCTCCTTGTTCGCAACTATTCGAAGACAAAAAAAAGTCTAGAGCTCACTCTTATTACTTACCTTCTCTCTGGGATTAACCACGAATGTGACGCCACTGAGGACATTGGGCAGCACTCCTGGACGGTAAGAGGCCGAGTAATTCTGAAACTCAACCTTGCCATCAGTAGGCCAGCTGAACAGGGCCTTGTCCACTGCAGCCTTCTGCTCCTCGCTCCAAGTAGACGGAAGATCCTCCTGTGTAAAGAGAATCGCCCGGTTAATTGTTCTTTAGTATATCCCTAAGCGTTCCCTCGTTCTCTGCATTTGAAGAGGTTTTGGTTGAAGCGGTTTTTTCGCTTATTTTTAGCTTTATTAAATATTTTTGACACAACTAATAACCTGCTTATCTTGCTGAATATCTTCTTTCACCTGCCCCACGAAACAAAATAAACAAAGTGGGTGCAGGTCGTCAGTTTCAAAACAAAAATAATGCAAACTGGGAACTTTGAGCAGTATTAATCGGCGGCGACAATGGCACGCTCCAATGCAAAATACGCGGGGTGCGTAGCCCGAACTACCTCTGGAGGTTCTTCGAATTTCAAAGCGAAAGTAAGGTGGGTCCCTGTCAGTGTGTAGCACTTGTTGACTTGGGAAGCGCACCACAAGCTCACAGCACAGACTGGATAACGCGACCGTTAAGTTCGCCGTGGACTGGAGCGTACTAAGATTAAAGCATGTCAACCGATATGCCTGACTTATGCACAGGGAAGTCAGCTAGACGGCTCGCCTGAAGCCACGAAATATAGGAAACCTTCGCTGAGGATGGAGGGTTGACCCTAGACGCTTCAGAGCCGGAGTTGGGTCCTAGGACGAGCACTACTTTGCGAGTACGAGAGTAACCATATCTCTTTCTTGTTATTCTCTGCTTAAGTACTACAAGGTAACATGTAAAAAAAATACAAGTCCAGAAAACGAACAAAATTTTCGCAGCGTTCTAAGTGAAAGTTTAAAATTAGCGACAAGAACAAAAATATTCTCTTGAACACGAACACATTGTAACGTGAACTTTATGGCCCTGTTCTTGCCTGTATTACCAGAGGCGCGAACGAGAGAGACCCTTGTGTGTGTGCTACGCCTCAGTTGTAAGAATGTAGATCAGATGCAGTTTCCTGTTCATATCCTGACGATGTCGACGTGATAACGAAAGCCATAGTGAACCGGTCCTTGTCAGTGTTTGCAGTTCTGACCCTTCCTGATCATGTCCTGACGATTTTGACGTGATAACGCAAGCCACGGTGAACTGGTACTTGTCAGTGTTTGCAGTTCTGACCCCGCGTGCAACGTACCTCCGGCGGCAGCTCTGTGTACTCGACGCAGCGCTCCAGAGAGACGATCATCTGGAGCACGTTGAACAGCATCACGCACAGCGTCATCAGCGCCAGTGGAACCTGCGACCGGGGAAACGGTGTGACTGCCATGGTTATGCTTGAATGTGCAGTCATCTAATTTAAGAAGTAATCTGGAGATAAAGCTTTACAAGTTTCATTCGCTATACCTAAGTGTAGTAAAGCTTTCTTGTTGTTCCCGCTACACCTTTCAGCTGTACAGCCATTCAAATGCATTTTAACGCACACTTACTCATCGTACTTCCCAAATTGATTGATTGATTGATTGATTGATTGATTGATTCATTCATTCATTCATTTATTCATTCATTCAAAATTTGCTTCAGTGTAAGGGGGTGATCACTAATCAGACACTCTCAAAGCCGTCACTGTCACAGATTGTACTGCCAACGTGGTTTACGAGATCCCATTGACGTGCGGCAGAGTTTACGTGGGACAAACAGGAAAATGTTTTAATGAGCGCGCCCGAAAGCACAATGTGACCTTGAATAGTAAGACGGGAGGTAACATTCCTATACACTGTAGCCAATGTAAAGATTGCCGTCGCAAGTTCCGCGAAACAATGTTCCTAGCCAAGACTGAAGGAGAATTCATTGAGGCCTTTCACATTGACCAAAGAAAAGGCAAGTGCGTTAGCACGCCTTCTATTCTTCTTTCTAGAAAGGAACTATCCTTTTTAGATGGTTTCGTCTAGCTTCTTTTCTTATGTTTTTAGTAGTATACTTTTTACTCTGCATTCCCCTATGAAGTTCTTTTTTACTGTTTCCTAGGTGCCTTTTACACGCCGATCTATGTGCCTTTTTAAGTGTTATCTTTAATTCTCGCATCGTGTTGTTCCTTACGTGTTCTCTGCCCATGTTGTCTTACCTCATTTCAACCGTTATCAGTCTTTGGTCACCTTTTGTTACATCCCGCTCTTTGGACTGCATGATGAGCCATGTTACGCCACGTGTTTTCTTTTGCTGAAGCTGTTTGCCTCGGTTAATCATATCGTACACCCTCACACCCCAGCAGCTGTAAAACAGCGTCTGGCTTCTTTTTCCTGTTATTAAAGTTGTAAGTTGCGCTTCTTTCGTCTTCTCCAAGTTATTTATTTATTTCATAAATACTGCCGACTGCCCTTTGGCGGTCAGGGCAGGAGTGCACAGAGGAAAAAAAATTACAAAGTGGTAACAACAAAATAACAGCGACAAAGGGCGATTACAGTACGAGGACAAAATTCAATAAGACCAACGGGAAGCAACAAAAAAAAAGTACAGGCAAATCATCCGACGTCAAACAGTCTAAGTGAACAGAATAAAAACAAGGAAACCGAAATACACTGTGTACTAGACACGCTACTGCGATACATGAGCCGAAACAGCAGACAAGAAGGATTCTGAAGATACCAGGTTGGTGATATCGCTTGGCAGTCGGTTCCATTCGGAAATGGTGCGTGGAAAGAAGGAACAAGAATATGCTTTTGTTCGGCATCGTGGCATCAAGATAGTCCTTTCGTGTTTGTTACGGGTGGGGCGTGTTGTGTTGTATTGCATGTAACTCTGAAAATTCAGTTTTGTTTTATTATGTATGATATTGAACAACATTTTTAGTCGGTGCTGCTTGCGACGGGATTCAAGAGTGGGAAGCCCAGATCTGTTGAGAAAATCAGACACCGAGACCTGCCGACCATAAGCGTGGTAAATAAACCGGAGTGCTGTCCTCTGGACGCCTTCAAGATTTTTTATATCCGTTTTTGTGTGCGGATCCCATACAGCGTCGGCGTATTCGAGCACTGGACGCACAAGTGATGTGTATGCTGTCAGTTTAGTTTTGCTCGTGCAATGCTTTAGGCGGTGCTTTAATAATCGAAGTTTTTTGGACGCTGCTGAGACAATGGACTGGATGTGTACGCCCTGTGTTCGTCTTGTTAGCGCACGCTATACATTTGAACTGTCCAAGCAAGGCCACTTCCTGTTATTAGGGGGCCAGAACTTAAAGACCTTGGGAAACGTTACTGTGCTGGTCACATTATTCCTGTTATTTACCTCTCAGGCACCACCTCCCTTTCCCAGCATTATCGACCTTAAAATTTAAAAAAATAGTTTCTTGCGCCAAGTATGCCATAGAACACGTGGAATAAAACCGGTTCGCTCACCGACGTGGCCGAGCTCAGGGCCAGGCCGAGGCTGCTGGGGTCAGGCCCACCGGGTCCGGCGAAGGTGGTGTTGGCGAGCAGCGTGTACAGGACCACCACGTATCCCGCGGTCGCGGTCAGCGTGCGGGTGAAGCGGTACGCAGCGCCGAAGCTCGAGTAGCCGCGCATCGTGTCGTCCAGGAGGCGGCAGAAGTGCCTCCTGAACCGGTAGGCCACGCCGTACGTCCTCACGCTGCTCAGGGCGTCCACGGTCTCGGCCGTGTGCTGCAGCAGCCGCGACGTGGCCACGCTCTCGTAGTAGCGGGAACTGTGCGACGCTTTCACGGCGAGGCTCTGCACGGTGCGAAAGAGGGGTCCACTCGATCTAACCTAACGGACCAGGTTAGCAGACGCCTGGAGCCTAAGCCTAATCTAACCAACTATGATCTAACCTAGTCCAGTGTGTTTCGGTGAAATCCCCCGTGGTGGAGTAGATATGAAATATGATTTAATTATGTGTTACGAATACTTTTTCCAAAACTGCGAAGTTTCTGTGAAAGCCGTTTAGATTGTGGCGTTTAACTGCCCGAAGCGACTTACGGGCTAGGAGGGAACACCGTAGTGAAGGGCTCCGGAGTAATTTAAACCACCTGGGGTTTCCACTTGGGGTTTCGTGCAGCACACGGATGTTCATTTTTTTATCTTAGCCTCCGCCACCCTTGGAATGCAGCCGCCGGTAGCCCAGTGGCTTTGCCGCGAACTTGGGTTGGGATCAGCAGCCGAGCGCCAAAGCCACTGGGCCACGGCGGCGGGTCTGAAGGCTGTGTAGCTTTTCTTTCTGTCCGTAAAGCTGCGCTTGGGTGGATCCCATTGTGTAATGGCTCAATTACTGCATGTTCTAAGCTAAGCTACCAGAACCTTGCAGATCGTATACTCTAACCTACTGTGTCGTCGCTGATGTCTGAAAACAGAAAGGTCTCGCGAAGTGTAAAGGGTACCTATTCACAACTATATCAGAAACCAACCGGTGCTGATGTATGGGTCCCAACGAATCAAGTCAACAAACACTTTGCGTGTAGAGCGATAGTGTGTAAGCAGTACACTCATGCCTGCTGCTTAGCCCCTCAATATAACCTTCTAACTACTTCGTCCGCAATGCGGATCTGACCAGTGCAGCTCTCACTAATGATGCAGGCGCTGCCTACCGACCGGGTTCCTACCTCCTCGCCCTCTTGATCACCTGTTAGGCGCAGAAGCAGACTCACTATTCCGTAGCCCACAAAAATGGCGACGATGGCTGTGACGGCGACCACCAAGGGTGACTGGGTGCCGATCACGGCGATCTTGGACAGCGTGATGAGCGTGTTCTGGACGGCCTGCTTGCCGCTGAGGAAGGTTCGCGCGTCCACGAAGTCCATGTCGGCCGAGAAGCGGTTGAGGATGCGGCCTCGAGGGGACGCGTCGAAGAAGGACACCGGGCTGCCAAGCACGTGGCTCAGCATGCCATTGTGGAGGGACCTCGACAGCCGCTTAGCCGAAAGGGCCAGCAGGACGCTGCCCACGACGCGCAGGGCCACTGGCAAAGAATAGACGGAACGATTTCACCTGTTGTGGGACTGCCTGGTGCTGAAGCCGACGAGGGCACCTGGCGGCAGTGGGACTCTCACCGGACAATCCGGATTCCTACATTGCCTGGACACAGGACCTATATCATCGTTCACTTCTTGATTTCATAAAATCAACCCACCATTTTTTATTTATTTAACCATCTTACTCATCTCTCACTTCATAGTTTATATGCCCTGAGGCAATAAACATCGCTTCAAGAAAAAAAAAAAGATTTCATTTCAGCTCTCGTTGGAAGACTCTTTAAGTCGGGGCTCGCGGGCCGCTGAGGCCTGAGACTGCTCGAGCTTGCGTCGTGAGTCCCATAACCTTGTTGGATTAGAAGTTTGGTTTGGTTTATGCGGGTTTAACGTCCCAAAGCGACTGAGGCTGTGAGGGACGCTGTAGTGAAGGGCTCCGGAAATTTCGACCACCTGGGGTTCTTTAACCTGCACTGACATCGCACAGCACACGGGCCTCTAGAACTTCGGCTCCATCTAAATCTGACCGTGTGCACAGCTGTCGGAAGCTGTTGTTGTTTTTGTTACCAACAACAACAACGGCTTCCGACAGCTGTGCACATCATCGTTATCATCATTACCTTTGTCTTCATCATCAAACCCAAAAGACATTCCATAAGCGGAATATAACATACGAGTCGACAGCACAAAACGTCTCTAAAGAGTTGTTTTCAGCACGACAATATAACAAATATTACAACAAAAACGACAATTAGAAACATTTTACAGGTGACTGAGTAGAAGCTTGGGCGATATCTGTTCTTAGTAAAAATTGATTCCGCGACTTTTTTTGGCTATGTTCATAATTTTCTGGTGGCACAAGGTTTATATTTTAACACTTTCGAAAGCGCTGCAACAGGGGACACCAAGAGAAAGAAAACGAAGGACAGGCTTACCCCAAGTAGAAGAAATCTTAAATACTTTTGTCGGCAATAGTTATGGTTTAAAATTTACCTTTGAAACCCCGGACAACAATCAACTACAGTTCTTGGATATCAGACTGGAACTAAAACTGGGTCACGTTTGTTGGTCCTTTCTACAGCGTTCGGAGAAGCCTTTGCTTAGTTTCCACTCAGGGCATTCAAAGCTGGTAAAGTGCGGCATAGCTGTGTCGTGCTTATGATCAGCAATTGCTAAGTCGTGTGTTCACGCTATTGATAACAGTTTCAAGCAGCAGGTCCAGAGGCTGAAATCAGCAAGTTTCCCTAATGACGTGATTACACTAGCCTGCAGTAAACTCGTGAAAAAGCTTAAGTCATTTGGAAAACCCGATTCACTAGAGCCTCCCAGTAACGAGAATAGAAAGTGTGCTGTAATTCCGTATATTCACCGATTGTCCCACCGATTAAAACACGTAGGCACTAGATATGTTGTAAGGGTGCTATTGTCAGCTCCCCAAAAACTTGGAAAAATTTGTGCTATAGTCGATAGGAGAGCCAGATTAGAAAAACAAAAGTCAAAAGAAAGTAAAAAACAGTGAAAATTTAAAACGAGTTTCTGTTTGCACCTTGTGCCTGAGGGAGTGGTATATGAAGTACCGTTCACATGCGGCAAGAGTTATATAGGCCAAACTGGTAAATGTATAAACACACGGCTACGCCAACATAATTCGTCTTTAAAGGGGGCTCCTTCCTCTAATTTGGCCCTGCATTACAGAGACTGCGAACTTAACAATTCTAACCCGTTGGAAAAAAAATGCATGTGCACCTCTGTTCAATAGTACAAAAATTCTGTATAGGCATTCTAATCAGCTAAGAAGGGAATTATCTGGAGCATTTCATATTCACAAAAACCCCGACATGTGCGTCAGCACAACATCTGTTGTAATCCAGGATTGTGAAATTCGGTATCTTAGGTAAACACAGTGATTCGGTTTGTCATTCTGGGGGTAGGCGCATGAGCTGCTAGCTGGCGTGTGTGAGCTATGTAACCTTGTATGTTTTTTCCAATAAACTTCAGTTGATAGTAGCGCCTTTCCTTCGTTTTCTTTCTTTCTCTTGGTGTCCCCTGTCGCAGCGCTTTTGAAAGTGTTAAAATGATGTACCAACTAGCTCAACTGTCCGCGTTACTGCGGTTTATATTTATTGCATAGAAAATTGGATTAAAAATTTTCCAGCCAGTTGATTCAAACTCGTGACGCCTACGACGGAAAAAGGACTCCGTGATCGCCGTTTTTAAGAGAGTAGAGGTCAGCCAAGCCTCTGAGATTCCCACTACAGAACGTGTGGAAGCGCGAAGTTTAGTTGCGAAGTCGGCCGTTGATGGAAATTTTGTTTTTGGCCTTTTTAATAGTTTCTAAAATCACCATTTTCAAGAATGAAATAAGGTGCAGAACAAGCCACATTTCTTCAAGGCAGTTTATAAAGGACCCCGCACAAAAAGAAAAAAACAGCGCACGTGTAGTCAATCCTGTGTGCTGTTTTGTCGTCCCCATTTTCCGCGCTATTCAAAGGTTCGTGATGTGCAACCTACTAGCCCTGAACAACATATTAATCATTTCCCACCAGGTATGATCCGGGGGCAATTCTGCTGCGTCCCTGCACGGCCTTCGATCACCTTTATTTCTGATTAGCTTTCTTACCACTAGGACGAGTGGTACTAGCATTGCACCCGAGAGGCTATTCGAAGGAACGTACCATCGATGACGCATAGCGAGACCAACACCTGCACCCAGGGCACCTGCTCGGTGGCAGATCCCGCTGCGGCGCGGGTCGAAGCGTCCGTCCACTGCTTTATCCAGAGCTGCTGGAAGGCGAAGAAGCAGGAAGCAGCCACGAAGATTGTGAACCCAACGGGTGCTGGCCATTGCGACAGGCGCAACAAGCTGCAAAGCAGCTGCCAACCTGTCTGGAAGGAAACGTTCACATCACCGTCATGTAGCGAATGCACCTGAAAATATTCGGGTCTTTCTTCTCAGCAGCACTTGCGCACTGAATCGAACCGTTGCATCAAGCAGAGGCCTATTTTATACAGTTGGTGCTTGACATTCTATGTATAGAATAGTATTCAGCGAACATAGGGCACCATAACGTCATCAGAGACGCTATAACCACCACTGCGCATTTAGATGCAAATGGAAGCCCTTTTTAGACGTGCAGGAAATATTGACCGTGGATAAAGCTAACAAAGTTCCAGGAGTTTAACAAGTTTAGCATCCCGTCTGCTATTTTATGTGATGATGAAATAACACAAATAAAGTAAAGCGGAGAAAAAAGAATGCGTACACAAAAAACATCATAGTGGGTATAATCACTGTTTCAAGGCCAACGCAAGCTGGAAAAGGACCACGAAGAGTTGCGGCGAGAGACAGATACAAAGCGCACTCAGATAATTTCTGAAAAAGAGGCCCGGGTAGGTTTGACTACTTGAGCAAGCAAAAGGAAAGAACCGCCTATTTACACAGGTGGACCGTGTAATTTGTCAGGAACGTTAATGGGTTTCGACAATTAGTTGAAAGCAAGTTTTGACCGGAGTTTCGATAATGACACAAGTTAAAACGGCGGCTCTTAATTACTAAATCAGCAGAAGTGCGATGCCGTCGTTATTATTCCGGCAGTGACCTCGTAATTGATGAGGCCGTGACCAGACTTGTAATATTAAAGCTAATTTTAACAATACAAGGCCTCTATCATACTCACTTTAGTTGAGTTGCCTAGCTCCTCTTCAGTTATTCGCCCAACTGTGTCATTCTCTTCCATCTCTTCGGTTGCTGCGCTGAATACGGATTGAGAAATAATTGGAATTACCGCAACAACAATTATCAGCAACAGAATTCAGACCGACAGGTGTAGGCTTGATTCCGGAAAGCCGAATATAAAACCACGGAACAAAGAACTTTGCATAAATCGAATAGAAGCAAATACTATTCGCTCACCAAGATTTGTTAAGATCACTCCACTTGCGTTTCTCGAGAGCTTCGCGGAAGTTTTGCGGTGAGTCCGGGTCGGTCACAAGATCTTCGAGTCTCCTGTATACCTTTATGCTCTTTCCGTCGACCAAAACGATTTGGTCCATGTGGTGAAGGTAATGGCCTTGGTTACAGACCATGATGCGCGTCTGAAAAATGATCCAATTGTCAGCATTCGAAATTATTCCGGAGCCCTCCACTACGGCACCTCTTTCTTCCTTTCTTCTTTCACTCCCTCTCTTATCCCTTCCCTTACAGCGCGGTTCAGGTGTCCGCCGATATATGAGACCCCAAAACCAATTATTATTATTATTATTATTATTATTATTATTATTATTATTATTATTATTATTATTATTATTATTAATATTGTTGTTGTTGTTGTTGTTATTGCCAGCATGGGCCATGATGCGCCTTAAGTAGAACGAGCTGGAACGAAACCATAATGACAAAGCAAATCAACCCATATTTCTAAGAGAAATTGATATGCTGAACAAACGGTTGTTTCGTATTCTGCGTATAACTGTATTAATAAATACAACGGGACTCTAGGGAATATGGAAAACAGCTGGCCCGGTAATGTATGCTCAAGTCTGGCAGCAGCGTAGCAATGTTGCTATATTTCTCAAAGGCTTGCTGTAATCAACAGTCGTGGTATGGCATCAGAGTCGCTTTTTTTGTTTGCTCGGATGCTTTTATTAAGCATTTTCCTCGTAAAAATACGCATAGAATTAAAAAATGCTAAGGGTGAAACAAAAAACTATCACAGTAGCTCGACGTGGTTCCGCCGGCAAGCAGACCACACGAGTTAGTCATTTTTTGGACCCGTAGAAGCTACCGTTATCAAGGTTCGCGAATCTCAATAAAGCCTGAACAAACGGTAAGAAACATTGCTATATTAAGACATCTCCACTAATTCCTAGTGCATGTGTTATTTTTCCAGGGTCATTCAAATGTTTAGCATTTTCACTTTGTATTTAACTCCGCACTGTAGACCCAAGTTTAAGACGTCCTGCACTAAGCATTGTCTTCTTCCTTGCATCTCGTGTTACTGCGCTGTTGTACCAAGTTATGCAAGACTACGTCGTTTCCATATTTTGGGCTTAATTACTCTGTGGAAACGACGTAGTCTTGCACAATTTGGTACAACAGCGCAAAGACGCGACTACGTGGTTTCTACATTTGGGCTTGATTACTCCGGGTTCGAACCCGGCCGCGGCGGCCGTGTTTCAATGAAAGCGAAACGCTAAGGCACCCGTGTGCTGTGCGATCCCCATGTGGTCAAAATTATTCCGGAGCTTTCCACTACGGCCCCTCTTTCTTCCTTTCTTCTTTCAAGCTTCCCTCCTTCATCCCGTCCCTCACGGCGCGGTTCGAGTGTCCACCGATATGCGAGACAGATACTGCGCCATATCCTTTCCCCCAAAAAACAATTTTCATTTTTCATTTTTTTATTACTCTCTACGATCTTGTGCGTGTCAGAAAAGCAAGTTCATTAAGCCGATAGTGGCCCCGCCGCGGTGGCTCAGTGGTTAGGGCGCTCGACTACTGATCCGGAGTTCCCGGGTTCGAACCCGACCGCGGCGGCTGCGTTTTTATGGAGGAAAAACGCTAAGGCGCCCGTGTGCTGTGCGATGTCAGTGCACGTTAAAGATCCCCAGGTGGTCGAAATTATTCCGGAGCCCTCCACTACGGCACCTCTTCTTCCTTTCTTCTTTCACTCCCCCCTTTATCCCTTCCCTTACGGCGCGGTTCAGGTGTCCAACGATATATGAGACAGATACAGCGCCATTTCCTTTCCCCAAAAAACCAATTATTAAGCCGATAGTGCGTTCGTATAAACTCGATCATTCCTTGGCGAGACGTCACCTTGCTCCCGAGTAGGCCCCGGTTTCCGATGACGTCCCTGAAGACCCGACTGCCGACCACTGGGTCCAAGGCGCTGAGGGGGTCATCGAGTAAGTACACGTCGCTCTGGCTGTAGACCGCCCGGGCCAAGGAAATCCGCTGCTTCTGGCCTCCACTCAGGTTGGTTCCCTGTGGCGTTTTCGGAAGGAAATAATTCCCCGCAACTGCACAAACTCTTGAATCATATAACTAGCTCCAGCTCGACATTAACACTGAAACGATCCAAGCTTTGATGGCCAAGGAGCCCCGAGGTTATGCCTAAGGAGCAAATACCCAAAATACGCTCCTGCGAGCGCAAAGTACCCGACACTGTCTCGGTAAATTCAAGGAATATTTAACAATTGTCTCAATAAATTGGTTTGGGCAGCATTATAAAACCTTCAGCGAAAATATTTTACCTTTTCACCGACTTCAGTCATGTCTCCAGACTGTAGCTTGTTGATGTCATTCATCAGCTGGCAGCTTCGAATAACTTGCTCGTAGAAGGCAGGATTCATCGGCTTGCCGTAGGTGATGTTGTCCCTTATTGTCATGTTGTGCACATTTGGCAACTGTGGCGCAAAAGCTACTCGGCCCTGAAAAGTAATTACCAACTGTTTCAGCGCTTGCGGGTCAGGATTGCAAAGGTCCGTGTTCAAGAACTGTGCAGGCGCTGCGAAAATTGCGCGCAAATTGTTAAGCCATGAGAGTACACGAAAAGAAAACTAGTGCACTTTAAAAACGATTTCCAAATTCGAATCTTTTTTCAGTCGCGATTTAGCCGCCTTTGAGAGCGATGAGGTGAAGGCCACCTAGACAGGAACCCGCAACATTCGAAACAAACTGAAAAGAAGGTACAGATGCAAGCAACAGCAAAGCATTGTCAGGTATGACACAAGCAATAAACAAATGGGCTGTCTGCAGTACGCCAAATTAGAGCAAGGGGAAAGTACTTCTTTGCGACAAGTATTGAGCATTTCGCGTTCTGCATAGGAAATAAATGTAAGTCTGCAATAAGGGGGAATTTAGTGAGTGTCCATGTTTTGCAGCATGTATGTTGCTGTTCCCACTGCATTCACAGCAACCTCAATTTGTGGGGAAGCAACGCTCCAATGATGTGAACTGCAGTACAGAATTTATAACATCCTGTGGTTTCAGCTGTCTTAGCATTTAACTTACTGTGCAGGTAACTTTGCCTCCTATCATATGCATGTCGCCCAAAATGGCGGCCAAAAGCGATGATTTTCCACTCCCGACGAAGCCCACGATGCCGATCAATGAACCGGGCTCAACACTCAGGTCGATATCTTGAAGATTAGGCTCTGATAAATCGTCATCAGGCTCGCTCCATGAGAATGAGCATTTCCGTAGTGCCACAGCGCCTGAAGGCATAGGGAAAAAAGAATTGTAAGATTAGCACAGAGTCTTGACAAAAACCAGATTACTCCTTCAGATAGATCCCAACTCACTCAAGACAAAATTTAATGCAGTCACTACGTGCCCAGTGTAAATAAATTAAACCTAAAGTTTACCGACAGCTTTCAGTAAAGGGACGTGAGGTTATCGCAAAGAACCAGCTAGTAGCGTTCCACCCACTGCACGGTACAGTAGATCGCCGCAGTTTTTGTACAGCATCAAAAAAAGTTAACATAATACAGAAATTTTCGAGAAACCTGCCCCCGATCTCCAAGTGCGACATCATCTTATTTATTTTCGAATCTAACAAAACCTTTAACTTGCTTCCAATTTTAAAAATATGGCTGATATAGAGAGGGTGTGCATCCACTGGACAGGCAACCAGAAAAGTTGGTACCTACACACTAAACATAAATTAGTAAAAAGGCAGTAAGCCGTCCTCTAACGAAGTCTCTTTCAGAAAACGGAGTGCGTTTAAGGAAAACTTACTCACCTTTTTTACTCCCAAGGAGGCGACACGGAATAAGCAGGCACACGATGTGATGAAAGTAAATGTTTTCGCTCGCAAATGGACTGCTTGCAGTGTATCTAACGTAGATGAAGCACCTTCCCGTTCTTTGAGCTGTCAAGATCGCATTTCGTTTTTCATATTGTCGCTATAAATGCGCATACTGAGTTTGGGATCCAATTGAACAGGAGCGTTATGGATATCTTTCTTCCATAGCAGGTAACTCATGCACAAACTTAATTCCCAAACGATCAAACCTAAACACTGAAGTTATGAAATCCGAAATTCCTCAGGGAATTATATCGACGTCAAACGCGCGATTATTTTTGTGCAATTACGTCCTCTCTCTTTCATGACTGCGAAATATAAGTGGCTGTTCGGCGATTGTAGGTAGAAAAAAAATGCACTCAGAATTTTCTAGGTCCTTTGCTTCCTTCCTAACGTGTTTTACTACTAAGTTTCTGATGTAAACACCTTGTTGCGTCTTCAGTTTGCATTATAGTGCGACGTGCTCAAATTAACAGTTCCCAAATGCAAAATTCTCAGGCCCCATAAACTAAAAACGCATAGGACTGTAATCTGTGATAAAAGGTGATCACCAGAAAAGCAAACGGTAACGTCCTTTCAATGGCTGCTATTCGCGTTCGATCCAAGCCTGATTATAATAGATATTGTGTGAATGACATACATATATACACGGCATATACTGATGAGTAATAAAATATTTAAACTTTTAATCGTCTGAAAATTTTAGTACGCATATGCGTGAAATTCCAAACGCGCCACAAAGGTTTTATCTTGATACGAAAAAATGTGCTACTGAGGGGAGAATTTTTAAAGAAAAGGCTGAGGCCCCAGATTGCGTCATATCGAGACAGAAAAGTATTGGTTTCTTCGGGAAAAAGGAAATGGCGCAGTATCTGTCTCACATCTCGGCGGACACCTGAACCGCGCCGTAAGGGAAGGGATAAAGGAGGGACTGAGACCAGAAAGGACGAAAGAGGTGTTGTAGTGGAGGGCTCCGGAATAATTTCGACCACCTGGGGATCTTTAACATGCACTGACATCGCACAGCGCACGGGCGCCTTTGCGTTTCGCCTCCACCGAAGCGCGGTCGCCGTGGTCGGGTTCGTACGCGGGTACTCCGGACAAGTAGCCGAGCGCCCTAACCACTGAGCCACCGCGACGGGTAGACCGAAAAATTTGATGGGCGTTTTTACCGAGCATTAAAACTTCTGATTAGTATATCGTGAGAAATCGCAGCAAATTACTAGCATTTATGAAATGCCTCAATGCATGTCTTAGTCTATTCTTCCCAGCCGCTTTTGCTGTGACCTCTCCAAAACGAGTGAGGTCGCGGGGCTCATCACACCCAAAAGTAAACGCTGCGCGCATCGACAGATTTGTGCCGGTGGACTTTGTGCAACCAAGAACTGAGAAATTATCGCGAAGCCTAAGCATCAAAATGGCGGAGGTAATTCATGACGTCATTCTTTCTGGGTGTTACCTTTTATAGTCGAAAACTGATTGCTGGGGTCACTCTTCTGTTCCTGCTGCTCTCTTGCTGTGCAGAAGCCAGCTACCCTCTTGAGTGCCAGTGAAGCCTGATAATGCACCACAGTGCAAAAAGAAAAAAACAACAACAAATTATTGTGTGTAGTCTGTGTGAAGTATTAGCTTATATCTATTTGCTGTTGGGCCAGAAGCCACGGACTCGTATACTTTATTTTTTTTATTTTAATAAGCCGGTAACACCGGACTGTGCAGCTATCCGTTCTAGGGCAATGTAGAATGAACTATATTCATTAAGTTCTGAGCAGTTTCCCAAAATTAAAGTAAAAATCATCTTGCCCGTACCTCCCGTGGAACAAGATTCTTAGATTAGTTCAAACTAAATATTTAGAAAGGAGGCAACTTAAAAAATTGCATAGCAGAGAAAAGAAAGAAAAAATGTGGTCGACCAAAGCGAAAGGTGTCGATGGTGGGCCAGGCGTTTAATGAACTGCAGCAGGTACTATCTCGGGCATGTCAGTTTGCCTCAAGGACGAGAGAAACTCATGAAAATTTCATATGACGTTCTCCTCTACACAGTCAGGCTAAAAAAGATTCATTTTATGCACCTGTTTAAATCTTGAACTCGAGACTCGGAATTATTTATTTCCATAAATGACCCTGGCAGACTTCCTCAAGTAGAATGGTCACTAAAAGGTGGACGGTTCTCAAAACATGAACCACATCAGTGTATCATAAAAAAGTTGATGTATTACTGCCATAAAATAACCTAGAAAAATAGAGAATATACGCAGAAAAAGGTAGTTTGGACTCTACGTGAAAGGGAAGTCCCAGGGTGTATTTAAACCTAAATTCAAAATACACTAAACCAGAAGATCAGAAAGAAGCGCATATATCTTCTATATAAGAATGCCGGCCACCTTTTCCTCGGAAGGTGGTAATATGAATACATTTTATTCTTGGAATGCTCAGATGAAAACATGTGCCATTCTCGTAATGTTTTCCCCGTCGTAACAAGGAGCTAAGCTGTGAGCTCCATATGGTACAAGTGTGCTGGTACAGCATAGAAAAACCCGGGTTCTCATTCAGCTCCTGGGTAGTACGTAGCCCGTTTCTTTAACACGCCAATATTTCCCCCGATTCACTTTGAATGGGAGGCGTGTTCTTACTTGGCTGAAGTTCCTCAGTGCCTGTCCGCAGCCGTTCATAGTAAGGTCAACCATGTACAGCAGTGACACACAGGAGAAGGACAGCGCCGGAGTTAGCACGATGTCTGGCTCCAGTGCGTATATCGTGGAGAATAGGATGATCATGAGCTGCAAAATAGAATGCTACGCGTTGACGATATTTCAAAAAGGCATGAAATGTCTGGAATCGGAATCAAACAAAAAATTTCACATGGTTTAGCATGGCTAAGCGCTGAATATCGTGCAGTACCAACAGTTAGGGTGGACACTTAAGGCCCTTACGGGCTGTGACGTATCCTTTGACCTAAAAGCCTTAACCATAAAAGCCTTTGACATAAAGGCCTTCACCATAAAGACCCTGCACCCAATGATCTTTACCCGGAAGGTATTTGCCGTGAAGCCTTCACCGTAATGGTCTTTAGCATAAGGTCTTTCGCCTGAATACATTTACCTTGAAGGCTTCGAGCACGTATGTATGCTCGACGTACGTATGCTCGAAAATGCTCCTCAGGAGGACCCGCCGCGGTGACTCAGTGGTTAGAGTGCTCGGCTATTGATCCGGAGTACCCGAGTTCGAACCCGACCGCGGCGGCAGTTTCGATGGTGGCGAAACGCAAAAGGTGGTCGTGGGCTGTGCGATGTTAGCGCACGTTAAAGATCCCCAGGTGGTCGAAATATATTCCGGAGCCTTCCACTATGGCACCTCTACATTCCTTTCGTTTTTCACTCACTCCCCCTTTGTCTTACTGCGCGATTCGGGTGTCTACCGAGATATGTGAGACAGTTACTGCCCCGATTTCTAAAAAAAAGCAATTTTTATTTTCTCTCTGGTACCCGCCGCGGTGGCTCAGTGGTTAGAGCGCTCGGCTACTGATCCGGAGTTCTCGGGTTCGAAACCGACTGTAGGGTTCGGCGCGCTGTCGCATCTTTTTGTACATGTGTTGCGAATATTCCGCGAGAGGGCAGTGACCAAGGCTGCGCGTCCGGTTTTGTTTTATTTTGTTTTGCTTTGGTGCACGCCGTTAGAAGGGGACTCATGCCTTTTTGGTTAGTCTCCCCATTCGTCCTTGCGGCTTTCTTCGTCGCTCCGGACGGCGGGGCTATCTGCCGGCCTCGACCTTGGACCCCTGTCCCCTTTGCGAAGGATTGCGAGACCACCAAGGGAGGGGAGGAACCCGGCGGTAAGGGAAAACGCTGACATCAGTTCTGAGCTTTCCTATTCGTCAAAACTGATGAGCCGCAGTTAGCAGTTTATTTTTACGTGTAGAACGGGGCGCGGGCATCTTCAAGGTGTACCCACGAAGGGAGCTGCGCCCGTGTGTGCTTTGGTCTCTAGCGACTCCTAGCTGGCAGGCGCTCGGGCTGGCCGAGTGCGGAGGGATTGACCGTTGAGAGCTGGCGCGAGGCGCGCCAGTTTGACTGTTGGGACGCGGTGTCCCTCGCCTCTGTGCAGGCGGTCAGCTAGGCCGGCCGCAGATAGTTGTGGCCGTATACTGACGTTTGTTTGTACCCATCTGTAAACAGCCTGTATAAAAGTTCGTTTCTCACTAAATCGCTTAGCCTGCAAGTCGTATCATCGAGAAGCCTTCAAGCAGTGCATCCCGTTTCTGGAAATCACCGGCCAACACCAACGGCAAACCTTTTTACTCCGACCGTGGCGGCTGCTAAGGCGCCCGTGTGCTGTGCGATATCAGTGCACGTTAAATATCCCCAGGTGGTCGAAATTATTCCGGAGCCGTCCACTACGGCACCTCTTTCTTCCTTTCGTCTTTCACTCCCTCCTCCTTTCCCTTACGGCGCGGTTCGGGTGTCTACCGAGGTATGTGAGACAGCTACTGCACCATTTCTAAAAAAAAACAATTTTCATTTTCTCTCTGGTACCCGCCGCAATGGCTAGGTGGTTAAGGCGCTCGGCTACTGATCCGGTGTTCCCGGGTACGAACCCGACCGTGGCGGCTGCTAAGGCGTCCGTGTGCGGTGCGATATATGTGCACGTTAAAGATCCCCAGGTAGTCCAAATTATTCTGGAGCCCTCCACTACGGCACCTCTTTCTTCCTTTCTTCTTTGACTCCCTCCTTTATCCCTTCCCTTACGGCGCGGTTAAGGTGTCCAACGATATATGAGACAGATACTGCGCCATTTCCTTTCCCCAAAAACCAATTACAATTAAAATTACAATACGATTCAGGTGTCCAACGATATATGAGACATACTGCGCCATTCCCTTTCCCCCGAAACCAATTATTATTATTAATATTTCCTAGCAGTTCTACAGTACAAAAAAAACGTAAGATCAGGTAAACGGGTGACCCAGTCCACTTGGGACGTCTACAAAGAGCAGGGCACTGACCACGGAGCTGGTAGAGCTGTATATGCAGTCCAGTATGGCGTCCAGCAAGTTCACACGGAGTAGCCACTTCATCTCGACTGCCCTGGAACGCTCCACGTTCGCCTGCAGGGCGTCCTCCCAGGCGTACATCTTCACCACGCGTATGGTTGACATGAGGTCCGTGGTCGCCTTGAGCCGCTCGTCGCGAGCCTGGATCGCTTTTTTCTGAAAGTGCAACACATCGACGCCTAAAATCACCCCATGAAGTGGATTAATTAAATTCTGCTGGAAAATACATTCGTGTTTATCTTGCAGAGTGCAACATTTTATGCTTAGTTAAAATTATAATCACCGCGCTCCCCCGTTCAAGCTGCTCAGTGACATCTGGCCCAGGGGAATCTGAGCCACAAGAGACCTACTAGTCGGAGAAGTTGCCGCTCTGAGAGGATCCGGGCAGGAGTGCGCTATATATCTAATTGTGACGCTCCAGAAGAAAAACATCACAGAAGATTTTCCGTCTTCACACACATTTTCTTGCACCACTTTCGAACAACTTGTCCATGTCCGGCTCTCTTGGACGTCGCTTTTAACTCTGGAGTGAGTTTGGAATAATGTAACTTACTTTATGAACATGCTGTTGGTAATTGTCTAATCTTCCGGTGCATGGCAAAATCTTGCTTTTATAGTTTATCCTGCGCTTGCACTCAGTAGTAGAGACTTCCATAGAAACCAAATGGGTGCCTTTTTGACAGCACATAGCAGAAACCTACAAGCCTCCCGAGAAGACATACAAGGATATATTGATTGTTATGGTGAGATCTTACGATGTGCGAAAAAAACTGAGCTCATAAACAAGTTCCGATGGAAAAAAAAGAAGAACGCGGTTGTCCAACATTTCTGGGTATGACTAGAAAAGCGCCTTCTGTAGTTCTGCTCAGTATTCCGTCACCGCCACAGAACTGTCTCTGTCACCATGACAATAGGGGCGTAACGTTGCAGAAATTTCGGTCGCTATGACAGCTCGACAAAACATTTCTGTCGTCATTTTTGACAAGTTGATCCCTTTGCTTCCTGCGTGGTTCAGGTGTCCGCCGATATACGAGACAGATACTGCGCCATTTACTTTCCCCCAAAACCGATTGTTATTATTATTATTATTATTCACCATATTGAGGGGCAAGAAGTTTGGTAGTAGATTTAGGGGCTGCACCCCTAAGAAAGGGGCTTGTATAGTTGCCCTGCAAAATGCTAACTTTCTAGGTGAAAAAAATGTTTCACATTCCCACCATAAAGTAGCAATGCTCACCCAGAACAGCTTCTGGACGAAAGAGCCGATGAAGGGCATCAGGAGGACCACGACGACCCAGGCCGCGCAGCACAGGGCCGGCCACAAGCCGGCCCTGGTGCCGAGCATCCAGAAGAGGAAGGGGAACAGCAGGGCACCCATAAGCGGCACCGGTATAGAGAAGGAGCAGACAGTGACCAGCGGGCAGTCGACGCTCACCAGCGAACCGATGTAGCCAGCCGGGTAGCGTGCCTTGGAGCTGGGTGACATGGTGGTCACCTGCAAAGGACAAGGTGTTCGCCATTGAGAAAGGAATAAAAGTTGGGGTAGCTTGGAGACAGTGACTAAGAGAACAAACAAGAAAGCTTAGAAGTAGACTTAGGTGTTGTTCCATGGCTTAAAAAAGTGTAAGAGTCAAAGGACGTAAAAGATGCACGTCCTGTCTACTTCTTTGTCTTGTATGGAGGCTTCTGTGCTATTCTAAGACACAGAAGATGAAGCCAGCTTCACATGCACTCCGCAGCTGTGCTATTCTAAGACACAGAAGATGAAGCGAGCTTCACATGGACTCCGCACTTTAAATGTACTCTTGCGTGTGCTCTTAAATGTGAGAACAGGTATTTGAATCAACTTCACATCCAGTCCACCTATGAGCCAGAAACCTCTGGCTTTGTAACACTGTGAAGGATGTAGCTTGAATCTGGCGCCTTAGACCATTCGGTTATTTTTGCAGCAGCTAGGCGTTTCTTTTGCGCCTTTATCTAGTTCGCGTGGCCATTCTGTGTTCAATCACTGAAACAGCTAGGCACCCAAATGTTAAGAGTGCTAGCGCCAGTCTTTAGTGAAACCATCATTTTACCTTGCGTGAGCTGCTAGTTCTCATCTGACGCCATCTTTTCTCGATGCCTTTGGCTCCTGTCATTTTGCTACTGCCATTCGCCTCGATTTTGCAGCGTCTTAGCACTAGTTGTGCCGTTGGCAACAGCAAGTTTTCCAATTAGAGCTGCCCACCAGGCAAGCTTTCCCCATGATAGACAAGCGAAGATCAGGACCCCAAAGATGAAGTAGTGAGAGAAGCGCTTGCCTCTGTACATCGTCTGCTACATTGTCTGTTGTCCCCTATATTCTGCTTGCCCCTAACAAAGAGTTTTGACGCCATTCCAACAGCAGAAATAGGGTGCGACAAATGAAGCATGCACACAATTTAATTTGTGAGACTGGTACGGCCCACGTATTCCAATTGTTAAGAAAGATTAGGGTTGGTATTAATCATTTACGTGGTTATCCAGAAGTATTTTGTAAAAGTTAATATAATAAATATATTTAAAGCAACACCGAGAAAGAATTTAGGTTGGCCTCCTTCGATAAGGCACAGCGCTCTATTCGCAAAGATACCGCTCTATCTGAAAATGGAGCTTTGATAAGTTAGAAAACATCAATGAAAATAACGGAAACAGGTGTCGCCATCTCCGGCTGGTTTCTTAACTAAAATGCATGTGCTGACACCGAGGCCGAGCTTCGTCTACGCTTGTTATCCGTTCATTTCTTTGCTCCCGTTTCTTCGATTCTGCTGCGACCACCTTGAACAAAAGATCTTGCTACACTGTTACTGAGTTCAAAACTGTGAAGAACCATTCTCAGGGGCAAGGATATCACAAGTTTTAATCTAATGGCGGGAAGATTTTTTAATTCAATTTTCTCGCAATTGTTCTGCTATTGGACAATCTTCAACACAAAGAGAAAAATGAAGAACCAATTTGTACTGAAAAAAAAAATAATTGAATGAAGTTGTCCTCAGTGTCCAATAAGTATAAAAAAACATCACGGGGTGAAAATTCTCTTCATTCCTGAGTTGTGAAGTGGACTCGCATACTAGTCTGCACGTGGAGTCACGGTGAGCAGATAGGTCTCTTTCGGCGTTGTAATGTGAATTCCCTTAATATAATTAAATCGAACAGCCGTAGTTGCACGGAAACTGTAGGAGCACATTACAACCAGCAATGTTTCTACTGATTGTCATAATTAATGTCTCTCGAATAGCGCATGGATCCATGAAGGGCCCTGCGCCCTGGTACCTTCTCGAAGACGAGTCCTTGAAGCATGGAACGAGCTCTGCCGCCCGCGAAGTGAAGCACGTCCATTTGGTAGCAGGAGAGTAAGAACTCAAACGTTGTCGTTGCAGCAAAGAGTAGCACTGCCGACGTCATTTCGACTTTATCGCGGCTGTTTATGAGCAACCTGAAAAAAAAAAGGGAGAAAGCTGTCCGAACAGAAAAAAAAAAGCTGGGAAGCCACCATTCTGTAGAACGATAGCGAGACAGGCGTCGAAGCATTTTGATGCAGTGAACGGAAAAACAATGATCGTTTAAACCGTGACAAGCCGTCTGCAAGCAGGCAGTGAGAAACTTTGCTTCTCCGCGCAAAGCTGAAATCAGCATGATTGAAGCAAGCTTCTGCATTTGAACCAAGTTGGGGTGACTGCACTGCACTTCACCGGTTTTCGTAAGAAGAGTAGCCACGCTCTTATGGATACTCATTGGGGCGCCAGTTGAGTATTATTTTCTTTGATTAAGACACATCTACTGACTTTGTTCCAATCGCCATGTAGTATACTCCGGGGCTATGCACACATGCTATTGTAGGCTTAACGCCTCAGGAGCGAAGGAAACGAGACCACTGCTACTAGCCGACACCAGAACAGAACCGCCAGCCGTGGCTGCACAAGCCACGACCAGGTGCCGCCTTAATTCTCTTCGCAGGGTGGCGCGCGCTAGCCGGGTTGTCGGCGCCGCCCAAGAGAGGGCGCTACCCTATATTCCTAAAATAAGCAGCGCAGACAGGCAGGAGAATAGAGCAACGATACACACACAGCGTAGGACCCAACGCCTTTACTTTGGATGCGCACGCGTAACATATACTTTGTGAGAATCATCGAATGTGGAACAATATCCAGAGTAAGAAAAAAACTATTACCAGCATAAAAAATTCGACGATATACGGAACCACCATGGTACATAAAGAAAGATGTGAAAATTTGTGCGTGACGGCAGCTTTTTGCCATTTAGACATCTTTTTTCTTCTCTTGTACATCCCCATGGCAAACAATAATTAAACCCCGAGCTAAAATTTTCATGTTGAAAGACGTTGACTTTTCACAAGGAATAAAAACAGTACAAAAGTATTCTAAAGCAAAAATAAAAATTTGCCGATATACCTGTGTTCAGTCTTTTTTTTCTCATTTAATATATATTCTCCTCAAGGGCCCGGAGGCGCTTTGTAATGGGAGGCGCATTAACATGTATAACGTTCCTTGAGTATGCAGGAAGAAAAGAAAACAGCAATATAGAACGCAAAACAAGCAAAAGGAGTAAACATTACAACGAAATTAAGAAGATCTAAGCGAAACAACGGAAGAGAAGCAATAAAAAGAAAACACATCAAGCCGAAAATAAGGCAAGGGGTGCAGTTTGTGCAGGGGGCGGAGTAACGTGTTAGCTATTCTGACTTTTTATAGTTTATCGCAGAATTTTATTACGTATGTGCATATGACTGTGTTTTGACTGTGTGTGTTCCCAGACAAAACTATTGCCTGAGGGAAGAATTAGCCATTCATTGATAAGGTGCGGGTTTGAATCCATGTTAAATAAGGGCTGTGACATAAACAGGGGAAAACACTACCGCGAAGCACTCTCGATTGCGTTTTGTATTAAATGGGATTACAAGAATGCATTAGGTAAGTACGAGGAAGAACGATCCTTGAAAAAGTGCTCAGACTACTTACTCAAGTGCCGGTATTCTTGAGTATATAGCGCTGAAGTACGCAACTGTCACCAACAACACTCGCACTGCGTCCACCCATAAAACCTTGACTACGACGGCCAAGAAAGTTGCTCGGTGCCCTGGAAGTATTTGTCTGCAAAAAAAAAGATAAAGAAATCTACGTGAAAGGTGGAGACAAAAAAAAATTTGAAATCAAGAAAGCAGCATCCACGTTTGTCATACGAGACTAGGCACCTTATCTTTTTATTTTTGCGACGTACCTTAAAACTAAGTAATAGTTCTTTACAGATTTCGCTCCACCTTCTTAGGTGGCAGCCACGTGGAACTGGACTTTCACTGCGCCATTTCTACACGCAAGCAAGAAGGAAATGCAAGCACTCTTTCAAAACCAAACTAGCCACCGGAAACTATAGTCTTCTTTATGATTCCCTACAGCGCAGAAAACGTGGACAAAAGGGAGTCTTTGTTCGCTCCGCTGTTGTGAACCATGAATAGATATCAACTCGCCCAACTTTCTTCACTCATTAGCCATCTTTCCTTCATTCTTTCTAAAATATATTTGACTCATTCGGAGAACCGGGCTCTGCTTCTGCGGCCGGGACAGAAGTGCCTTTGCCAACAATTTGAGCGTCCTCAGTCGTAAAAGGCAACAGAACATTTTCTGTAGTCTCTCGCCCAAAACATTTTTATTAACAATAGAAACTTTTTGTAACAACAGAACTTCGTGTAGCTAATTATTACAGAAAGGTCATATATATTTACAGACCACAGAGAAGTACAACAGAAACAACTGCACTATTACAGAAAAATAATACAAAACAACAGATAAATTGGTCGCTACGGCAACTTGTCGTATGTTTGATACAATTCTATCCTTTTTCTATCCGGGTCTAAATTAATTAACGAGCGTTTTTTTTTTGCGAGGTGTTCATTCTGGACTGTTAGACTCGCAAGGGTGATGCAGTGGATCACTGTGGTTTATTTTAAACTATTCGTGCTTCATTCAATTTGCGCCAGATCTCATCAAATGGGTGTTTTTTGCACATCACTTCTATCGAAAACGCTCTCAACGCAACAGGAAATCAAACGCATGACTTTGTGCTCATTACCTTGTGTCCTTGTGTCGTAACCATTACCATGACCTTGTGTCATAGCCACTGAGCCATCGTGCCCAGTACGAGTTTTCCTATCACCGGACAGTTTACATGACTTTTCGTTCTCAAGAAATATGATGTATTGTCAGCTTCCAATTAAACGCCACCATCACAACTGAAACGGGCCTAGCGTAACGCAAATATTTTAGCTGAAGAAGACCGAATATTAGTTCGCTTGATTTTCCATTCGATGGCGCGAACAATGCCTGCCTGTATTTCTTCTTCAGCAGCTCATTTTTTAAAGTTTATGCTTTAACATCCCCCATATTTTATTCGCGTTTCATTTTACGCTAACACTAGAAATTAATGGCATGGCATGCGAGGTTCAACTCTCGAAGCTGAACGTGGATTATGAGAGAGTGAAATGAGAATCGGTTGTCTATTCGAAAAGGGGGTCAAGTTCGCTCGAATTCCACTGAGGTTTGCTCTCTAGTCGCCCTGTGTCCATGAGGCGACTGTTCACAGAAATAATTTTGAGCGGATCACTTTGTGCCATTTCTCTTAAAACACATTAGACCGAACGAGAACATCTCTTTGGCAGCGTAAATATTTTCAAGCCTCAACATCCTCACAATAGCTACCCTGTGAATGGGAAATGAACAGAACCACAGCTGAACTCAAGACACACAGCATGTGAGGAAGCACAAATACACCACGAATACAAGGATATATCTACATACACAAATATTCCGCGGATTTGCAGGCACGTAAATATGTTGAGTGGAAACATGAAGCACAAGTTTAAATAAGTAGTTCATTGATGTATTTAAGTACACGTATAGCACATAAAGTTCAGGGCTAAGCAGCGTATGTGTCAATGAGAGCGTTACTTACTTTGCTGCAAGCTTGGCTGTAAGTATTTGGACAAGGTTTTTGGAGTGCATTCCTCTTCTCAGCAAAGGAATGCGAGCCGATGCGGAGGCGCCCCGTCGGAACGAATCCTTGAAGAGCCTGCGAATCGACGGAAACCAGCGATACTAAATGACAAACTTCTTCCCTAAGCACACAATAAATTGGTCTACAGAAAACCGCTGGCGACCTTGAGCTATGCAGAGGCTGCCAGTACAGCGCAGTTCTGCTGTGCGACAAAAGAGGGCGCAGTACTATCGGGGACAAAAGTGGTATACTTCACGCAGCAGGAGCCGGAGCAACAGGAAACTGTTTCGTAACGACATCTAAAGGACGAAACATTGAAACGATTCAAGCGACACGCCTGCAGATAATAAAGGGCTCCGATTGGCTTTCTAGATCCCAGATGCGCCCTGTAGATGGCGTTAATAATAATAATTCGTTTTTTTTGGGAAAGGAAATGGCGCAGTATCTGTCTCATATATCGTTGGACACCTGAACCACGCCGTAAGGGAAAGGATAAAGGAGGGAGTGAAAGAAGAAAGGACGAAAGGGGTGCCGTAGTGGAGGGCTCCGGAATAATTTCGACCACCTGGGGATCTTTAACGTGCACTGATATCGCACAGCACACGGGCGCCTTAGCGTTTTTCCTCCATAGAAACGCAGCCGCCGCGGTCGGGTTCGAACCCGGGAACTCCGGATCAGTAGTCGAGCGCCCTAACCACTGAGCCACCGCGGCGGGTCCTGTAGATGGCGTTGCGATTCAGTTTTCTGTCGCTGCGACTACCGCTGCGTGGAGTATACCACTTTTGTCCCCGATAGTACATACGCTCAGAGGATCACAATACAAGAATGCTTCACCAACTCGGCCACCTTGTCATGTTACTGGTATGCTTTATCTGCGGTTCTACAAGTTAAGCTCTAAAATAGCTTCGTGCGTTTGAAGATGCGCCAGGTGCCTGTTACCTCTTTCCTATCCTCATAGAAATGGGCCCTGGATGCCCCTTGTGCCAATCATACATGTCGAACAACAAAAACAGTATATTTTCTCTCCTCACAGCAGATTTTTCTGTTGCATTTTGGTGCCTTACCTTGTAGTAGCAACACAAAATTTTGTCGTATCAACCAAATACTCAGCAGTATTGCCCAATCACATACCGTAGCGACTGAATCAGTTATGCCGCGGCAACAGGCGACTTTGTAATACAACAGAAAGATCTGTTGTTATGGCAGGACAACGTAATATTTTGTTGTATTTTGATACTGACTCCAGTATATTTGTGTGTATCTCCCTTTTGACTCTATTCCAGTTTTTTACACTTCTTAATGCCTTATCCCGGTTTGAAGCCGTAGGCTGAGAGGCGTATTTCTCCGGCTGGGGTTCGTTCCTCCGCTCTGCGGTGTTCCACCTACTTACGTATCAAATTCTTGCCCCACATTACTGAGTTCATTTGACGTAGCGCAGTTATCGAGTGTTTCGTCCGCTTTAATTACTCGTAAGTTCAATTTTGGCGGAAACAATATGTGTGATTTCTTTGAAGAAGGCAAAGCCTATGGGGTAAAAGTACTTACAGAAACGATAAGTACTTTTATTGAGACTTAAAACGTGCACATTGCAACTTCGTTTTCTAGCTCTAGAACTGATAGCGTTAACAGAAACTAAAAAAAAATTGATCACCGCACACTTACGGGAACAAGGCTGAGACGGCTTGCCGACCAAGTGGAGACGTCGTATCTTCGTCTTTTAATTTCTGTGACATAATGAAATACAAATAAACAGCGTAAAGGCTTCATTACAGCGCTACCATCTTGAGATACGCAATTGGACCTTGAGAAAAGATAATATTGGTGGGCACGACCAACCAGGATAAACTTGGAAAATATGCCTGTAGTCTATTGACTTATCCAGGCCTTCAAGGTTTCTCGTCTAGGCCTATCAAATTTATTTGCGATAAAAATACGAAGACGCCAAACATTTGTTGTACCTCCAATCTTTGGAATGATGCCCAACTGATCACTAAGCTTGTATCGCTAAGAGAAATTCGTATCCGTCTAGACCACAATTTATAGCCGAATGCCTTATCACCTCGAGCTGTTGTTTCGACTTCAACAGGCGACCGGCAATAGTGATGAGATAAGTGGAGATGACATTACGTGACGTATGCAAAAAGTGCAAAATAACTGCTGCTTGCTCATTTTACTTCACTTCAATACCCACGACTGGCTGCTCCAGTCGCTGTAATATTAAAAGAACTCCAATTTCTCTGTCTCTTGACGCGAACAAGACACAGTGATAGCTGTATTCCACCTGCTTTCCACCTTGTCCAACAGCACACATCTCCATGTTACCACCCCAGATGGCACCCTCAAAGAAGGGCCGCTTCCTTCCCCATATAGCCTTTGGGACCTGAGGCCCAGCTGAACAAAACACTGGCCAACGTGTGAAGGCCGCTTTTAAATTACAATATACAACGAAGCTTACCTCGAATAAAATTCGAACAAGCAACTATTCGACTTGCAAAATTCGACTTGCAACTAACTTTGGGGTACACGCGTTTTTGGGTGTTAGAATGTACAGCACAGAGCACGCCACCCCACGGACCCAACGGAAGATAGACCTTTAACTCGTAGGAGCCTGTAACACAAGTCCATGTGTGCTTCAATACCGGGTGATCGAGGATTCGGTTGAAGGTTGGCGTGTCGGCCTCAGCAGGTGCTCTGAGACTCT
Organism: Amblyomma americanum; assembly: GCF_052857255.1. Lineage (NCBI taxonomy): Eukaryota > Metazoa > Arthropoda > Arachnida > Ixodida > Ixodidae > Amblyomma > Amblyomma americanum. The sequence goes on along the minus strand of NC_135506.1, from coordinate 29,753,603 downwards.
AAGGCACCTTTAAGTCGAAATTAAACCGAGATCTTTCCACTACCAGGGCTGTTTCTCACCCCTTATTTTACTCTTGATCGTTTGAGCCCGTAGCAGTTCAGATTCCCTCGTGAACGAGACATTAATAATCGCTCCTAACCGGTAACCCACCACTCTTTCCCAAAAGCCCTTGCAAATAGGTATTAAAAACTGACAGGATACTCATGGGGCTGTAATTCGAAAGTTTGAGCGCTAGCTTAGGTGTGATATCGTAGAATTTTTCAGATGCATGGTTCTATGACATTTGTTCAGGTTTGAACTCATTGGTCAAGGCGTGTTCGATTCTCATACGAGGAGCATGAGACATGATCTATAATTCAGCAAAGCCACTCCGCACACTATGGCACGGTTTGCTGGCGTTGCTGCGCGCAGCCTCCTAAACTTGCGCTGGCGCAGTGCGCCGCGGCAGTAACCGCTGGACTATGGACTAAAGCCCCTCAATTTTACTATGTACGGCTTTGTGGCGCCCTCTGTGTGCAGCGACAACAAACTAGAGCCGGCGCCATTCACCGTGGCATACTTCCGTGGGTTCCCTTGCAGGGTTTGTCTTCTGCGCTCTAATATCTCTATTACGCTACAACCCTTGTCTTCGGTGGTCTTAGACAGACCTGCTATGCCCCCCCCCCCCTCTCCATCCCATTCCTAAAACACACTACTTCCCACCCATACCTACAGTGAACTAGAGTTCGCTATACCCATACCCGTACCCAGCCCTCCTCCCTTCCCCCATTCCCGCCCGGATGCCGAGCGGTGTTCCCCACAGAGGGCAGCAGAATCTATCATCCGCAAACCCATCCCCAAACAAAACCAAGTGACCAGTTCCGCGTCACTCTCGGCGCAGCTGAATAGTTGCGGTGCGAACTGCCGTTTGCATGCGTTCACTTATGACGACGTCGTTAAACTGGGAAAAGAGCTAAAAAGCACAACCCTTACTTTGCTTAGAAGGGCAAACTCTCTCAAAGACAGACCACTCGTACTACCAATTTTGCTATACTTGTCACATGTCCACTCAGCAGTACAGCGAGAATTATGGTTCCGAGAAAACAGCCCTTTTCGCCAATGTCCATGAAAAAAAAAAGCTGCGGAATGCGACGCCAAGCCGGTGTGCCGCTGTAATTCTCGTCCAGTCCTCACGTGTCAGACTGCAGCCTCACCGAAATGGCCGAACGTGCCGTCCTTCGTTACCTGCACACCGTTTAAAGTTTTCTCTTTGCAAGTACGGAGAAGCCTTGGAAATCACAGCTGTTTCTGCAAGTTGCGTCACGTGGCAGCAGTGATTGCGTGCTGTTTTTTTTTTTCGACCAGTGATAGCCACGCGCGTACGACCCCTCCAGGCCATCGGAGCAAGCCGACAAAACGTGTCACTATGTCAAGTCCAGGCCCGTGTGATCTCGTTGCGGCTCATTTCTGTCGCTGTAGGCACGACTGACACGCGGAGAGCTGACGCCGCGGTCGCTGCGTGGACTCTCAGAGACAGTTTGAAATGTTCCTAAAATAACCTCACAACCATAAATGCAGACTGGCTTTTGTTCCCAACATTAAGAGACTTTGTGTACTGTCATGGACAAAATTTTAAGGGGTGCGGATTTCGCGGAAAAAAATTATTTCCGAGCTGCCTCGCTGGTCAGTCAGCTGGTATTTGTTCTAGCAAATTAAATGCGTATGTACCCTCGTGTTTTGACGATTTTCGCTTGACGTGTTTTTCCTGATTGCGAAGAATTATTTTTCCACAAATTCGCATCCTGCGAACTTCTATCCATGCTGTACATATCATGGATGAAAGGAATTATATAATTACATTTTGACATTCCTGCGTCTGGTCTCCACCTTCCGTTCTCCAGTGGCCGCTCATAACGGACGTTACGTCCACTCAGGCTCACCGGTTCAGGCCCGTACAAAGGTGAATCTACCCCTGCTTTGCACCTCTACTTATCCTGTGGACAATGTAGCTGTTTGTCGTGAAACGAGCCAGCGATCCTTAACAGGCTAGCGTTGAACTAAAAGGGTTTTTGTGGGAGCCCACTGCACCAACATAAGTTAAGACTCAGCCGGAAAACAGAGGTGCATCCGTGTCTTCAAAAGCATAGATGACATCCTCCAAGAATGCACAGCCTTCGATGGGGCTTAGGAAACTGACTCAAAAATACCTTACTGCGTTCAGTGCAGTAATGTTATCCAGGGGTGCCACGGATTAGCCTGAAATCTTTTATTGTTTCAACAAGTTTTCGCCCCTGACCTGAACTGCTTAAAAGCTGAATTAACGGACCTTTTTAGGGGTGACAAGGCTAGTTACTGCTTTTAGAGATGATTATGAAATCGCTACGGTGTGACCACCGTCAGTAAACAAAAAAGAAGGACTTTTTACACAAGAATAGCATCCTACGTGTAAGCATAATGAACTGCATAGCTTTGTATCAAACATTCATTTCTGACCTTCACACATTAGGCTGTATTTTTCTGCTTGCCTTGGACTCTATTGCTGCCTGTTCTCACATCTCCCGGCAATTTCTCCCACTAATCGTAATTTATTTTTCAATCAAGAGCCTCTAGAGTGCTTATAGATGGCACAAGCTGAGGTGGAACGTACGACATTAAATAACATCAACATACGGCTTGAGACAACATACTGGCTTTTACCCCTTTCTTACAAACGCGCGAAAACACTCACGGCAGGTCTAGTCGGTCTTTTGATGACCACATCTTGTATCTCAGATGCCAGGAAGTTCCCGAGTACGGTAGCCGCCACTATGAAGGTCACAATGACTGACTTTTCCTCGAGTTCAGCCGCTGAGAGTCGTATGTCCTTTCGAGGAAAAAAAAGAGAATTGAACCCAGGAAAAAATGCTCACTGAGTTACTATTTTTTATTGAACAAAGAAAAATATGCGGACACCTCTGCATTTTCTTTAGAGACACTCTGTACTGTCATTTACAAAACCAGTTCGGTTTGGTTCGAACTTAGCTCCTTAACAGAAAACTTTTCAGGATGTTAAACTCAGCTCCTAAACCGACAACTTTTCAGGGCGTTGAACTTAGCTCCTTAACAGAAAACTTTTCAGGCTGTTCGCCGTTACAGTAATTTCCGCTTGCATGAAAGCGAACGCCTACAATCGAAGAAACATGTAGGACACTAAGAGTTGTCTGTTTTCATCGCAACATTGACCTCAGTGCAAGCCGTTAACTAATATCGCACCCTTTTCTCATGGTTATGTCTCTGAACTAGCTGCTCAACTGCAGCATGTTTTTTTACCTTATTAGGTTCAGTTCCAGGTGAGCTCTATCTAAAAAACCAACACGAAAAACGAAGCGAATTCGACCTTATATGCCATTTGTTTAAAGCAAAGTATCTAAAGTTATCTTAAATTAATCAAATATTCGTCATTCTCTCATCATTAAGCTGACAAAACAGGAAGCAAGTCATGTCTACTAAGATTTGACACGGAGGACACGGTGTTTTGTTTCCTTTGTTGCCTTGGAAGAATGTTAAAAATTTTGTTCGAAGACCTCTTACAGAAACCTTGAAGGAGTCTAGTTATGGCCCGAATAAGTGTATTCTATTAGTCCTGTCAAGTACCAGTTGCGCTCATACCTATATTTGCATCTCTCATAACTTCATTCGTGATCTTTATTCTCTTCGACCAGCAGTATTGTGCTCATCACATACCCTGCTCAAATTCTCTGTTTATACTGTTAACCTGAGCTAGAACATCATTAACTAACCTTAGTTCAATGCTGCTCTCTTTTAAAGTCTTAACGTTACAGCTTGGCGTTACCGTCTCAGTTTTGAAGCAACAATACCTTCATTTGATTTTCGTGAAATTCTGAGCTCGCCTTTATTTAAAGCGGATAATAAAAAAGGTTTGCATAAAAGTTTTTTTTATGTTCAGAGTTCAAAGAACTGGGTCGCTCGTCGAGCAATCAGTCTAAAACCAGGCTTCTTGCCTCCTAACCACGCGCAGGAATAAGACAGCAGAGAGGTCATTTACCTGCAGTTGTAGCGCTGCTGTAAACTGCCGGAACACGTCCAGTACACAAGCCGTGGACAGCACACCCAGGAGACCCGCTGCAAAGGCCGACGGCGGGAGGCACTGACGCCAACGCCGCCACACTAGCAGCGTAAGCAGGCCCTGCGTTATGGAACAGAAAGTTAGTGTCCGCAGTAAATGTAGGGGAATCTATACTCAACCCTTTGTAGTGAAGCGGGATGCATGTGTGGATGGATGGATGGAAAGTAGGAGCGTCCCCTTTGAAACGGGGCAGTGGTAGTTGCCACCATGCTCAGTTTTTTCCTTTATTTTTGTTTAAGTCTGCTGTAAGTTGTTAATAAAGTTCGCCATTTTCTTTAAAATACGTCTTCCTACACTTTAAAACTTATGTCACCTCTCTGCTTTTGTACCACCAATCCTCCAATCGCTTTTTGCTAATTTCCACCGCAGATTTATTTACATGACTATTGCTATCCCTAAACCCTAAGGCCTCTGGAAGAGTGACTGTACCTGCATCGACATCGGGATGGATACCATCACATTTTAGTATCAGGTGTTCTATTGTTTCTACAGATTTACCACACACAGCACATGTGTCATCTTCTTCGTTAAATTTCTGTGTGATACTGGCTTCGAGTGCAGGCAAACGAAATACGTTGCAACAAGGTATACAATATTTCTACATGCTGTATACCGCCAAAGTACCAAACAAACCATTCAGGGTGTTTTTATCTTTCACCAATCGGCCTACTTAGTGTTCTGTGTGTTTTTACAAGCGCGGGTGAAGAGTTCGATGAGACACATCTTGGCAAGAAAAATAAACGTTAAAAAGTGTCAACTGTGGAGCTTTTTCCGTCAGCCTTATAATACTTCTAGCAACTTTCAATTCAAATTCGAGTGGTCTGATACCAGCAAAAAATTGAAGTACGAAAACACATCACATTTGAGGGCTTTTTACGAAGCCACTGGTAGACAACTGTGTATCTTTTATTTTTCTTCAAAACCAGTGGTTGAAACGCCTTGAAAGTGATGTCATTCAATTCCTATAGACATTCTGAGTGAAATTTCGGTATTAGTGTGCACGCGCGATATGCAGAGAGTTCGGGCCTTATATAGGGCTAAGCAAAGCGTTCTGCCGCGACATAAAAAGCAAATTTCGGCAAGCTTGATATTCTCTCACGAATATTGCCACGAGCGACCTCAGACATTCAGATTTTTCGTATCTACGTTGCAGAAGCGGATAAAGAAAGCTCTTTGTGGAAGAGCAGACATTTCAGTCACCGTGTTTAGAACCACCAACAAAATGATCTGCTGAAGGGATCTTTCAGTCCGTGTCTTTTGAGCGCAGGTATATTTTCAATATGGAAAACCAACTCGCCCAACAAGCCACTCTGGAAAGAAGAAGAATGAACCAAAAAATAAAACACCTAAAAAGCCTGGCGATCACAAAATTTGGAAGTGTACATGTTCTGATATAGTTGTTGCAGTTTTTCAAGGAGGCCAATCACTCGAAGATAAGAAAACAAAAAGTCTCGAGCTTTGCGCGATTGCGAAGGGTAAAGGAAAGCGCCCAAAATTTGTTACGTGTCTGTGGTGATTGAGCTGACCTTTCATCTCTAGCTGTTAGCAGGTTGTCTCGTCCGTAAAGGCGGGCGATTACAATAACGCATGCTCCATTGCATCCATTGAGCTAAGGTTGTCGTGGTACGCCTTGTCCTAGAATAAACTGGCTACTGTTTTTAACTCTTGTGTCTAAAAGAAGGCTCTGAAGGGCAGTCGTCTAGTTTACACGAAGCTAAACGAAATTATTGAATATTAGCCAAAAATAAATCCAGAAGAAAAAGGTTCTGCATAGTATAGCTACATTGTTAGGATTACCTCTCGGACCTGAACAAATCAGTGAATACTTTCCTTACATTGCATACGATAAAATAGGGCCGCGCTAATAGAGTTCTACTTTACGAAAAAAAAATGCTTCAATCCTTCTTTTCCTGGAATTCCTCAGCAAATATGTATGAGCCGCCGAGTCATTCCGGATCGCTGGGCACGTGGTGGAAGAATCCCCTCACGACACACGCGAAAAAAAAAGTGAAAGCGACATACACCATTACAGACTATACGGTGCATTGTGCTGGACTTTTATTAGTGATATTCTCTAAAAACCAAATGTCTAAGCGCGGTGTAAAGCAAGAATCATGGTGCACTCCCAAGTAGCACGCGGAGGATGCAAGCCTGTTGGCAGGAAGGCGGTTTGGCAGGATTAATGACAATTAAAACTCTGCTCCGGCTTTTTAAAAATAAAAATCATAATCTTTATATCTTCTTGCAACCAAGAACAATCGGATCATGAATTATTACATAAACTTGAAACTGCTCCCAGCTAAGCCAACACAACCTTTAATACTGTCTTCTCGAGCTTCCCACATCTTGTACCAAAGCAAGAAGCAATGCCAGTTGCTACATCGGCCTCTGTGCGAAACATACATAGGCTCGCTTCTGGCAAAGGATTGCTCGGGAGGACGCATCATAGCATCTTACGAGAGAAATGGCCATGGCGAAATCTGAAACGGCATCCCGAAGCGCTGAAAGCCTCAGATAGTCCGCCAGCTCGACATTCGACAGCTGCCAATACCCTTTGGTGACGGCCAGTCCAGTGGAGCCAATCAGCAGCACCTGCGCATTTCAAACCAGGATACGTTAGCACTTAAAGCACTCGAGGAACATTTAGGCACGGATGCATTGGATTACTTAGAGGCTGGAGCACTGTAAAAGTGACACGTGTATGAACTTCGTTCAACAATTAATCTTAATTTAAAAACAGGAACGCTGTCTGTTTGACTGTCTTCCTACTTAGCTTTTCCACACGTTATTAAACTTGCCACCAGCGCATGTCCCGTGTGCTTCTTCTGTGTCTCTGTCTTTCACTTACGTTGGCGCCAATTTTAATAATGAATCACCAACTCGCCCAATTTTCTTCATTACTTGAATTCCCACACGTGCATACCATTTATTGCCTTTAACAAATTGAGCACAGAAGTAAAAAATAGATCTGTTTCTTGAGAGCACGCTTAGTATTATACTACATATTCCTCTTACTGATGTAAATCAAGGCATCTGATAATCGGCGCTAATTAGCTGCTACTTTTTTATCTAACGAATAAAAGATCTCATAAAGCATGTGAATGTCGCGTTCGACAGTAAACTTGCATCTACGCTAGCGAGTGGCGGGGCTTTGCGTTTTTTTTACTTAAAACCGCTGAAGGTTACAAAACCGATTTTTTTTAAGCTTCTGTGTATAGTCAGAATAGGAACCTAATTATGGGAGACGCTAGAAAGGTTATCAAGGAAGACAAGACCGAAAAGAAAATAAAAATATTCAGGAAGTGTTTAAGAAATAATCAGGAGCAGCTCTACCAACCCAGTGATGTGAACTCTTTCTTGTACTAAATTTTTTTTGTTCCCTCAGTTTTCTCCTAAAATGAAGGACCGAGGTTCCAACGAAATGGCAAATCCATCCACCTAGATGGAAGTTCGTGATTTTACTGGTAAGCACAAAGCAAAACTCTACTGTCGATGCCCATTATAGCACACAAGAATTTTGGAATGCCATCTGCAAGAAAGAGGCTTCTACTATTCATCTTCAATCTCTTGTGTAGCTTTTCCTGAGAATGAATGTGCCTTTGTTTCAAAGACCGTATTTATTTTATTCCTTTTTCGAATACCGTAACGATGATTTCTCCTGAATGTCCCAATTTTATTTTCCTCTAATGAACACAGTCATCTTTTTTTGTAATAGCAATTACCTAGAGAATTGAAGAACCTATGATCTTGTCTTTTGGTAGTCGAATATATAAACAGTAAATTTCGATTGAAAATTATAATGTACTTTTTCTAGTCCTGAGCCAACTTTTTCAGCAGCGGCTCGAAGGAAGCTGCATACCTGATGACTTGAAGGTCGACAGAGTGATCCCTCTGCGCAAGTCTGGTGATAAATAATTCCTTAATAAATATCATCCACCGTCGTTCTCCAACATTCGGCGTAAGATATGGAACGTGTCAGTTGCTTTCATTTTGCAAACTTTTCAGATTAGAACCTTGTTCAGCAGCTTTCAGCATGGTTTCCGGAAAACATCTTCATGTGAGACTTAGCTTTTATGTTCCACCCATGACCTCCATTCCATTCACGATGAAGGGTCGCTGTCAGGCAGCATATCTCAGTACTTTTCTAAAGTTCTTTACAGAGTCTTGTGAACTAGTGTCCCTTACACTCACTGGGCAGACTATACTGAGGCACCAATGGGTGTTCCTCGCTGCGCTCTTTATTTAGTAACCGATCTCAGTTTGTAAAATAAAAAAAACGTGAATTTTGATTCTTCTCCTGTTACTTCGAGTGTGCCCCAGGGTTTCGTCATGTGATCCCTGCTTCTCAAAATGACAGTTGGGCTCGTTGGTGCTGGATAATTAGCTGTGGCATGGTAATTAGCACGAAAAAAAAAACAACAGGCAACAAGACCTGGGCTTATCAGTTCCTCCTCGCTATTCATGGTGTGTAAAATCTCAGTTTGTAAAATAAAAAAAAAACGAGAATTTTGATTCTTCTCCTGTTACTTCGAGTGTGCCCCAGGGTTTCGTCATGTGATCCCTGCTTCTCAAAATGACAGTTGGGCTCGTTGGTGCTGGATAATTAGCTGTGGCATGGTAATTAGCACGAAAAAAAAAACAACAGGCAACAAGACCTGGGCTTATCAGTTCCTCCTCGCTATTCATGGTGTGTAAAATCTCAGTTTGTAAAATAAAAAAAAACGAGAATTTTGATTCTTCTCCTGTTACTTCGAGTGTGCCCCAGGGTTTCGTCATGTGATCCCTGCTTCTCAAAATGACAGTTGGGCTCGTTGGTGCTGGATAATTAGCTGTGGCATGGTAATTAGCACGAAAAAAAAAACAACAGGCAACAAGACCTGGGCTTATCAGTTCCTCCTCGCTATTCATGGTGTGTAAAATCTCAGTTTGTAAAATAAAAAAAAACGAGAATTTTGATTCTTCTCCTGTTACTTCGAGTGTGCCCCAGGGTTTCGTCATGTGATCCCTGCTTCTCAAAATGACAGTTGGGCTCGTTGGTGCTGGATAATTAGCTGTGGCATGGTAATTAGCACGAAAAAAAAAACAACAGGCAACAAGACCTGGGCTTATCAGTTCCTCCTCGCTATTCATGGTGTGTAAAATCTCAGTTTGTAAAATAAAAAAAAACGAGAATTTTGATTCTTCTCCTGTTACTTCGAGTGTGCCCCAGGGTTTCGTCATGTGATCCCTGCTTCTCAAAATGACAGTTGGGCTCGTTGGTGCTGGATAATTAGCTGTGGCATGGTAATTAGCACGAAAAAAAAAACAACAGGCAACAAGACCTGGGCTTATCAGTTCCTCCTCGCTATTCATGGTGTGTAAAATCTCAGTTTCTAAAATAAAAAAAAAACGAGAATTTTGATTCTTCTCCTGTTACTTCGAGTGTGCCCCAGGGTTTCGTCATGTGATCCCTGCTTCTCAAAATGACAGTTGGGCTCGTTGGTGCTGAATAATTAGCTGTGGCATGGTAATTAGCACGAAAAAAAAAGAACAGGCAACAAGACCTGGGCTTATCAGTTCCTCCTCGCTATTCATGGTGTGTAAAATCTCAGTTTGTAAAATAAAAAAAAAACGAGAATTTTGATTCTTCTCCTGTTACTTCGAGTGTGCCCCAGGGTTTCGTCATGTGATCCCTGCTTCTCAAAATGACAGTTGGGCTCGTTGGTGCTGGATAATTAGCTGTGGCATGGTAATTAGCACGAAAAAAAAAACAACAGGCAACAAGACCTGGGCTTATCAGTTCCTCCTCGCTATTCATGGTGTGTAAAATCTCAGTTTGTAAAATAAAAAAAAACGAGAATTTTGATTCTTCTCCTGTTACTTCGAGTGTGCCCCAGGGTTTCGTCATGTGATCCCTGCTTCTCAAAATGACAGTTGGGCTCGTTGGTGCTGGATAATTAGCTGTGGCAAGGTAATTAGCACGAAAAAAAAAACAACAGGCAACAAGACCTGGGCTTATCAGTTCCTCCTCGCTATTCATGGTGTGTAAAATCTCAGTTTGTAAAATAAAAAAAAAACGAGAATTTTGATTCTTCTCCTGTTACTTCGAGTGTGCCCCAGGGTTTCGTCATGTGATCCCTGCTTCTCAAAATGACAGTTGGGCTCGTTGGTGCTGGATAATTAGCTGTGGCATGGTAATTAGCACGAAAAAAAAAACAACAGGCAACAAGACCTGGGCTTATCAGTTCCTCCTCGCTATTCATGGTGTGTAAAATCTCAGTTTGTAAAATAAAAAAAAACGAGAATTTTGATTCTTCTCCTGTTACTTCGAGTGTGCCCCAGGGTTTCGTCATGTGATCCCTGCTTCTCAAAATGACAGTTGGGCTCGTTGGTGCTGGATAATCAGCTGTGGCATGGTAATTAGCACGAAAAAAAAACAATAGGCAACAAGACCAGGGCTTATCAGTTCCTCCTCGCTATTCATGGTGTGTAAAATCTCAGTTTGTAAAATAAAAAAAAACGAGAATTTTGATTCTTCTCCTGTTACTTCGAGTGTGCCCCAGGGTTTCGTCATGTGATCCCTGCTTCTCAAAATGACAGTTGGGCTCGTTGGTGCTGGATAATTAGCTGTGGCATGGTAATTAGCACGAAAAAAAAAACAACAGGCAACAAGACCTGGGCTTATCAGTTCCTCCTCGCTATTCATGGTGTGTAAAATCTCAGTTTGTAAAATAAAAAAAAACGAGAATTTTGATTCTTCTCCTGTTACTTCGAGTGTGCCCCAGGGTTTCGTCATGTGATCCCTGCTTCTCAAAATGACAGTTGGGCTCGTTGGTGCTGGATAATTAGCTGTGGCATGGTAATTAGCACGAAAAAAAAAACAACAGGCAACAAGACCTGGGCTTATCAGTTCCTCCTCGCTATTCATGGTGTGTAAAATCTCAGTTTGTAAAATAAAAAAAAAACGAGAATTTTGATTCTTCTCCTGTTACTTCGAGTGTGCCCCAGGGTTTCGTCATGTGATCCCTGCTTCTCAAAATGACAGTTGGGCTCGTTGGTGCTGGATAATTAGCTGTGGCATGGTAATTAGCACGAAAAAAAAAACAACAGGCAACAAGACCTGGGCTTATCAGTTCCTCCTCGCTATTCATGGTGTGTAAAATCTCAGTTTGTAAAATAAAAAAAAAACGAGAATTTTGATTCTTCTCCTGTTACTTCGAGTGTGCCCCAGGGTTTCGTCATGTGATCCCTGCTTCTCAAAATGACAGTTGGGCTCGTTGGTGCTGGATAATTAGCTGTGGCATGGTAATTAGCACGAAAAAAAAACAACAGGCAACAAGACCTGGGCTTATCAGTTCCTCCTCGCTATTCATGGTGTGTAAAATCTCAGTTTGTAAAATAAAAAAAAAACGAGAATTTTGATTCTTCTCCTGTTACTTCGAGTGTGCCCCAGGGTTTCGTCATGTGATCCCTGCTTCTCAAAATGACAGTTGGGCTCGTTGGTGCTGGATAATTAGCTGTGGCATGGTAATTAGCACGAAAAAAAAAACAACAGGCAACAAGACCTGGGCTTATCAGTTCCTCCTCGCTATTCATGGTGTGTAAAATCTCAGTTTGTAAAATAAAAAAAAAACGAGAATTTTGATTCTTCTCCTGTTACTTCGAGTGTGCCCCAGGGTTTCGTCATGTGATCCCTGCTTCTCAAAATGACAGTTGGGCTCGTTGGTGCTGGATAATTAGCTGTGGCATGGTAATTAGCACGAAAAAAAAACAACAGGCAACAAGACCTGGGCTTATCAGTTCCTCCTCGCTATTCATGGTGTGTAAAATCTCAGTTTGTAAAATAAAAAAAAAACGAGAATTTTGATTCTTCTCCTGTTACTTCGAGTGTGCCCCAGGGTTTCGTCATGTGATCCCTGCTTCTCAAAATGACAGTTGGGCTCGTTGGTGCTGGATAATTAGCTGTGGCATGGTAATTAGCACGAAAAAAAAAACAACAGGCAACAAGACCTGGGCTTATCAGTTCCTCCTCGCTATTCATGGTGTGTAAAATCTCAGTTTGTAAAATAAAAAAAAAACGAGAATTTTGATTCTTCTCCTGTTACTTCGAGTGTGCCCCAGGGTTTCGTCATGTGATCCCTGCTTCTCAAAATGACAGTTGGGCTCGTTGGTGCTGGATAATTAGCTGTGGCATGGTAATTAGCACGAAAAAAAAACAACTGGCAACAAGACCTGGGCTTATCAGTTCCTCCTCGCTATTCATGGTGTGTAAAATCTCAGTTTGTAAAATAAAAAAAAAACGAGAATTTTGATTCTTCTCCTGTTACTTCGAGTGTGCCCCAGGGTTTCGTCATGTGATCCCTGCTTCTCAAAATGACAGTTGGGCTCGTTGGTGCTGGATAATTAGCTGTGGCATGGTAATTAGCACGAAAAAAAAACAACAGGCAACAAGACCAGGGCTTATCAGTTCCTCCTCGCTATTCATGGTGTGTGTGTTTTTTTTGCGTGAGTATGTACGTGCATTTCCTCATATACGAAAATGATTTATCAGCAAACCCAAGATCATCAGTTAATCCCTTTCCGGATGATTGTGTTGTGTGCCGTAAAACTTACAGCGAATTTGATGTCTGTATCTTGCAAATTGGTCTTAACCGCTCTATTAGAAAAGTGTGAATTGTGTATGATGAAGCTATGCATCAATAATTGCTAGCGTATGTGTATGAGCCGCTTCATTACAACATTTCCAACTTACTACCCTGACAACACTCCTCTTGAGTCTGTACCTACTTATGAATATTTGGGTGTTCACGTATTCACTGACATGGCCCGGAAAGCGCATGTTGATTGCATAGCAAATAAGCCTAACCGCACGCTTGGCAATCTTCGAAGGAACTGTTGACTTTCTCCTCGCTCGCTGAAGCTCCGAAGCTGCATTACGTGGCCTCTGTCTTGAACCCGTCTTCGAATCACTTTCGCACTCAGTACAAATGGCGATCATTCAAACACAATCTACCGCTCTTACTGAGTAAACTCAGATAGGTAGTCTTCAAATCTCTTAAAAAAATGCAATTGCACATTTTAGAACTGTAAATGAGAATTATCGGCTGCCACGATAAATATTATAAAATCTCTCAATTTCTCGTACCTGCAAACGGGAGGATTGTTGGGCCAGCTGGTTCATGATACAAGACTGAAAACAGCGCGAAAAACGGGGACAAGATAGAGAGAAGCAACACACACAGCACCGAACTTACAACTTAGTGTATTTCATGCGAGAGTGCAATAAATAAAGGAAGTACACATGAAACAAAATAAAAGAAACTAACAAAAACAGCATGATATAAGATTGATACTATGGCAGGTCAATATCTAAAAAGGCTATCCCTTTCCCGATAAGCGAAGAGACGGCACGCTCAAGCCCTCGCCAAGCATGTGACAACATGCGAATGCATTCCCCAGTTCAACAAAGGCAATGTGCTGCGCACGTACGCAAGCAAACAAAAACGAGAACTGTACGAAGCTTTCGTCATCCACACGAGAGGTGACAAGTGCTTGTGCGTGCCGTCTTTTCGCTTATCGAGAAAAGAGATAACCTTTTTAGATATTCACTTGCAATAGTATCAATCTTATATGATGGTGCTCTTTTAGTTTTTTATGTGTACTTCATGTATTTATTGCGCTCTCGCATGAAATACACTCAGTTTTAAGTTCGGTGCTGTGTGTGTTGCTTCTAATTATCTTGTCCCGTTTTTCGCGCCGTTTTCAGTCTTGATTCTCGTACCTATTTGTACATAGTTTTGTAACTATTAACGCGACAGCGTTAAGGAGCTCGTGTCGCTTGTGTCATATATAATTATAATTGGTTTTGGGGGGAAAGGAAATGGCGCAGTATCTGTCTCATATATCGTTGGACACCTGAACCACGCCGAACGGGAAGGGATAATGAAGGGAGTGAAAGAAGAAAGGAAGAAGAGGTGCCGTAGTGGAGGGCTCCGGAATAATTTCGACTACCTGGGGATCTTTAACGTGCACTGACATCGCACAGCACACGGGCGCCTTAGCGTTTTTCCTCCATCTGTTTTCATATTCACAATTTCCGTTCTATATAAACCAGCGTTCTTGTTTCTGTGTCAAATATGCTGAAATATTTTGTAGAGTTTTTATGCTCTGTAAACAGTATACGGACGCGCTGTAAATCTTTATATTCAGGATAGCCCTTTATATAATGCTTCTAAAAGAAACTTTGAGAATTCTGCGAGACGTCAGCACCGCGTCCAACTGCAATTCCTCCACGTTTACGCGATAGATTAAGGTTAGTTAGCTGCGTTATGTTAGTTGCTGCAATTGAGGAAGAACTGAAGGTGAAAAACCATTATCATCATCGTCGGCCGAACTACGTCCACTGCAGGACAAATGCCTTTTCCATTTGCCTCTAACTAACTGTCCAGTGCGAGCTGCGACCAACTCATCCCCACAGATTGCCTAATTACTTCTCTTAGAATCCAGTCCGTTACTCTAAGGAACCATCGGTTATCTTTCCTTCTCCTTACATGTCCTAGTTTCCACGTACATTTTTTATTCTTCATGTCGACTAGAATATCCACAAATCGTTTTTCTTCCTGGACCCACACAGCTCATTTCCGGCCTATTAACGTCACACCAATAATATTTTCCATAAGGCGCTGCGCCAGTCTCAATTTAATATGAAAAATAATAGGGAACATAGCTTTTATAATTTATTACCGGTTCGGAATACAAAGTACTTTAAAAAAAACACTTATTTGCAATGTATTCGGCATATGATGAAATGTTTAATATGTCCCCGACAAGAAAATCATTTTTGTTACTACGCACCACGTATTTTACAGAACGCGCAACAAAAGTTCGTGCTATCTAAAACGAGATCGTGTTTGTTTTTCTTACCGAGCCTCATGGTTTTTGCTCACACTCATGAATGCACTGCAAAGTAGTTTTAATATCTCATTCAACGGGTAGTCATAGAGTCTGCAGTAAATTCGTAAGGCTGATCAAGAACTGCACATTTATGAACTAAACAAATTCCATTGCGAAAATGTGTAAACGGCGCAGGAACGCAAAATCTTTGAGAGGTGCATTCGAGCGAGTGACGTACTCACAAAGATGTGTATTGGTTTTCTACAAACAAACCAAAAAAAGCCCAATTGCGATTGCTTCTAATCAGTTGTGCGCGCCGCTGCAACGCCACATCCGCGGAAGTGTCTCGAAATTTCTGTTATCTTCATGCGTGCGTGTTCGCCTGTGTATGCTTGAACTGGAGTTCCGGAAGCCATACATTTTTGTTCTTTGTTCGTCTTTAGAGTTCAGACTCAAGAAAAAGTTGCACACTACGTCGGACAACAAGGACGACAAACGCATTGCAAGGAAGGTGAGCAAAGCTTGAAGTCGGATAAAGATCCCCAGGTGGTCGAAATTGTTCCGGAGCCCTCCACTACGGCACCTCTTTCTTCCTTTCTTCTTTCACTCCCTCTTTTATCTCTTCCTTTACGGCGCGGTGCAGGTGTCCAACGATATATGAGACAGATACTGCGCCATTTCCTTTCCCCAAAAGCAATTATTAACATTATAAGTTGGTTGGAAGAGCTCCAGAGGACGACCTAGGAAGAGCTGACCAGACAATATACATGAGGATCGCAGGCTGAAGAGGCTCAAGAGAGAGAGAAAGTAGAACGTAAAGGCAGGGAGATTAACCAGGCGATGCCCAGTAGTCTACCCTACACGTGGGGAGGAGAACACAGGAAAAAGAAGGGAAGAAAGAACGGAAACGAAGTGAGTTTTCCACTTCACATTGACCATTAAGACAAGGGGACAGAGGGCGCACACAGAAGAGGCTCAAGAGGTTCAATAAAACGTGGTGCTGGGCTTGGAACGAATACAGAGCAAAAAAGGGCGACCACAGAAGGGAAGACGACACGACACAGAGTACGCTAAGGTTCAACAGGAAACGGGTTAATGACCGGGCGAAATGGGTAAGGCTCACAAAGAACAGCGTCCCCATAAAAAAATGTAAAAAAAGCTGTAAAGTGGCAGTGCAGGGTTAAGGGCCTCTTAAAGTGTAGCCAATACGGCAAGCCCGAACAACAGCCGCGCCTCCATCAATCAATGGGCTCACCATTTGGGCGACATTAAGCAGCGTCCAGTAGGGCCCCCTGGAGACGACCTGGAAGTTGTTGAGCGCCGTCTCGGGGCCGGAGAACAGCACCAGGATGATCAGAGGGGAGCATTTCAGCAGGAAAGAGGCGATCTCGGCCGGCCGAAGCACGTCCGCCATCTGCGCGTGGAACGCTTTGTCGGGAACTGTGAGTAGCAGTGGGGAGAAATGCGGCGGCCGTATACCTGCCCCGCTTTCGACACACGCTTGACTACTTGCGCCAACTTAAACGCGGACAGACACGCAAGTGTGTCTGTCCGTTCGTTCGTTCCTGTTCGTTCGTTCCTGTTCATTTCTGGATCCGATAAGTCTGAAACAGGCTGCCAGAGTGCACTGCGCAACATGCCCTACTTTGAAGACTGCAAAGCGTTTCAGGCGGAAACGATGGAAGCATGAAACTACAAAGGACAATGGGTGCAATGTGCGTGGCTCGTCACTGTGTTGGTTTCTTTTTTTTTCTTTCTTTGCATCTCTTCGTGTATCGTCTCGTTTTCTTTCTCCTTGTTTGAGGGTAGCGGATATCCTGACACGCTAAAGCGCAAAATTATAAAAAGCTGCGGTAACGATCACGTGATTAGCATCAGAATTTGCACGACAAAAGATATTACCGATGCATTCTTAATTCCCCAATAATCGATTTCTCTCTCAAAGCCGAATTATCAACGCTGGTATTAGCTCTATTTTTGGCTTCACTAAATGAAGCTTGAGGACACTGCTGTGCTCCCAAGCTGTGAGCTGTGTTGAGCTGTGCTTAGACGTCTTATGCTTTCAGGGTTAAGAAAGTAGCCTGTTTTTGAATCCACGATTTCTACCTTACGGCCATAACAATATTGTGCGCATGTAACAAAATTTCTTGAGGGGGAACAGAAGAATTTAAGTGCTGGTTTAAATAACATGGCATGACATATGCTTAAGTAGACGTCAAGGCGTTTTGCGAATATTTTAAATTCGTGCACTGGAATTCATTGCACATGCAAACACCTGCCTCGAAATGCGGTCTCTGATTCAGTAAATACACTGTTCGGTCCTAGAGGACATTTTCTTTGCGAGAAGCCCTACGTTCCAGCGTAGTAGCGGTTGCTGCTCGTGCAATTGTTTTCGAAATTGAAGTTGTAGAACCGTCTTCCATCTCCAAGTAAGCAAGTAAGCTCTATCGTCTGCTCTCAACAAATCCGTGCCGCTCAAAAAATGTTTACACTGAGATGGCTAATATTTTAAACACGAGGAATTTTCTTACCTGCGCCGAAAGAATTTGCGCTGCTTTCACAGTGTAGGCACTACACGTCCTCTATTCTTTTCCGAGCGTTTCAAGTGTCACTGTCACCGGGAATATCATGTCCGGCGTTAAACACCTGCTGCGCTTCGGAAAACAGCGGATGCTGTCCTGTGACGTATCGGAAGTACTTGTCTTTTCCTATAGTGTGTCGGCCAGCTTAAAGTACGAAAGCCGGTTCCAGGGTATCAGCTGCGTTCGGCCTCTGATCGATGTAAGTGCTGCGTCTGGCGTTTGTTCTTTTTGTTTTCGAATCATATTAGCAAGAAAAAAAAAACACGTGGACGTCAGTGTAAAGCCATAAACATAGGGAGCTGTGCCATTTGCAACCGACTAACAGCGGCATGATTCTCCTCCGCCGGGGCATTTGATGACTAATACCCAATACTGCATTGGTGCAGTATAGACGACAGTCGTCCTGGTAGCTATTGTCAGCAGAACAAGCTAGATGGCAGGACAGTGACCTCTCGCCTCAGGCCTCTATCAGTCTATATATGACTGTGCGGCGTATATATGACTGCTGCTGCAGGTGGTGATGGTGCGAGCCACGTTGGCCGTGACACCACCTTAAGCAGGCATCGAGATTGTACGACACTGGGGCCTCGCCATCGAGGGGAGCAGCGGGGTTTACGGAGCTTCTCCCAAGCGAACACCCCAAAAGAAAGCCGGGCGCCAGGCCGGGGGACGCTTGTACCCATTTTTACCGGTGGGTGTCCGGCGGTGGGTTTCGAACCGACCACCTCCCGCAGCCGAGACGGGCGCCCAATCCACTAGGCCACGGCTGCGGTTATGAAAAATAACCTTGTTTCGCATGGCCACTGTCAGTGCAATCACCAGGGTGGTAGGACAATGACTGCTTGCCTGCAGAAACCCCTACCTCTTGGGTTTGTGCCTGGCAAGCTTCCGTGCAAACAAAATTCTCTTATTGCACTTCCACGCCGACTAACAGCAGTTCTCTAACAGCAGTACCCAGTTCGTTAAACTAAAACACACCACAGATAATTCGCTTTAGGCGTCACATGCCTTGCCCGGGTCTGTTACTTTAATTCAGCCACAATGCCATCCGCTTGTGTTTGTTCTCTGATAAATGTCGGACTCTCTTCCTTGGTTCTATTCTGTTTTATTTTTAACCCACACCTCAAGCCCCTAAGCGTCAGCAACGTTTAACGTACGGATTATATTTTTTTCTTTTCGGTCAATTCTGGTAAACTGTCCCTCAGAGTATGTGCCAACCCTTACAAAAATGGTCTATACACAATCTATAGACTTCTAATAGACTCTATAGCCTTCCTATAGATATTTTTGCCTATTCATAGGCTATAAAATTTCTATAGACAAAAGTCTGCTAAAAGTGTATGGACATAAATCTATAGATTGTCTATAGACTGTATATAGAATTTAAATTGCCTATAGGCTGCTCTCTAAAGTTGGTCTGTAGAAAGTCTATAGACTTTAGACAGAAGCCTATGGACAGTATATAGACTGTCTAAAACAATTTTTGTAAGGGAAATACCTCGAAGTGCTCTCTTCCTGTACTTCATGTAGGGGACATTCCTCAATATAGCGTCTTTTAGGGCGCTGAAAATGCATCAGGCCATGTTTTCTAGTAACCTGTAACGCGTCCTATGCGGTTGCTTTTCTCTCAGGTCTAAGTCCATCATGGCAGAAAAAGGCGGTGTTTTTCATGCCCAGCAATCCTGGACAAAAGCAGTTTTGAGCAGGAAATCATTTATGAAGGAATTTTTTTTTATATAATGTAAGATTTCGCTATAACTATCAACATATCCGCCGATCACCCGGCGGCAGTATTGTATTATTTTTTTCTATTCACGCTTTTGCTATCGTTAAAAGCGTTCCCCATTGACGTTATATGGCAGTCATTAACTCTTTTATGCGATCGATGGAAACACTTTAAAAGAAAGATTTTGCTACATATCAGAATATTGGACCATTACCTTCAGTATTTCTATTATAGTGTCTTACAATTTTTCAATTTTCAAAATTTTTGCCCTAGAAGGCTGGACATGATTGCGGTTGTGATATACCACTGTCGTGATGCGCCCGCCGCCTGGTTGGTCCCTCACTGTGCCTATAATGTCAAGAGACGTAGTGGTGCAAAAACTATCAATAATATCGGCAGTTTTTTTAACTTCGAAAGCGTAAAAGGGCATCGATAGTTGGTTAACGCTTACAATCACGAGTATTTTCCCGCCTGCAATTCAGTTTGTGGGTCCTTCAGGAAGCCTAACCACAGAAGTAATGATACGAATTCATGCTAAAAATCTACGGAGAGGGAAGCAGCTGATGGCTGTTCGTTTTTCAGAGTAGAGACGACCTGCGGCTATGCCTTTATGACAGCTGTGGCGGATGTCACTACAAACGGCAGAAACAAAAAAATAAAAGAAAAGAAAAATCGAACAGGTCTCAAAAAGCCAACGAAAGCAGTTTTACACCAGCTCTAACAAAGCTGCTCGTTTCGGTTACACTAGAAACCAAGCTCGTGGACGGCGGATGCGGGGCGGCTTGTCACGTCAATATATTCTCCATGATGCCATCATATTGTAGTCCAAGACATATTAAATGAATAAGAACAAAATCCTGTCCCGCATTACTGCTATATCGCGGGTATAATAACAACTGCATATTATGTAAAATCAAAACCGTTTATCTTATCACTTTTTTTTCTTGTCATACTGAGCCCGGATCGAAGTAACATACAACAGCTCGCCATAAGCCCCGCCAAGCGAGAAAATTTCTCAATGTGGCATTTGAATCATCCTTTATTCCTACTCGAGAACCTTGGACGGGTGTAACACCCTAGAAATTTAACGCGGGTTGAAATGCAAGCTATAAATATGCGTCTTGTTAACATGCTCCTGTTACGAATTGCGAAATGTTGGCAATCATTGGGCTAGCATAATTTGCATAGTCTGCGTCCTGACACTGGGCATTCCGTACAAGCCTACCTCGCACTATCGACAACTTCTACCGTTTTGGAAGCGCCAGCTAAACTCCCAAGAGCACCAAAGTCAGCAGCCTAGCCACCGAAGTATTATTTCTACCCGATTTCTGCTCGGAAGCAGAAGCACACAATGGTGCTTCTCCGGCAGCTTGGAAGACTTATGGATGGCGCCGGTTGTGTTTCCAGCACAATTATTACCTTCGTTTTACTCTGATTATTTATTCACTGGTACTACGGAGGGTACATCTGCAGCGCTTGGAGACGTCAGAAGAGCCTAGCCATCGTTAACACCACCGGCTTGAAAACGTCGCCAAGTTTATGCTGCAGTGACTACGTGCGGCAGATTGCGTGATCTCATGCTATCGGTAGTACTACCGATATTTTTTGTGATCGATAATTAAACAGTGCCTCAACTATCGATAGTTTTACATCACTAGCCATGAGCCTGATACTATGACCTTGTATTGCTCTGTCTTGCCACATGCCACGTGATGTATTCAACCAACGCCTGTGGATTGGTTGGATACATCATGTGGCTGGATACATCACGTGGTTTTATACAAAGTTTATTTCGGAAACCATGGCCATCCACCTGCGTAGTAAGTGCACAGTAAATGCGCACGCCGTAAACGAGAAGCATTTCCTTTAAGCGGTGAAGATCTCATATCTCTTCATTCGATTCCTCGCAGGCTGACCTTATACTGCTGTCACAACGGCGTTTCGAATTCCAACTGTCCGATTCAAATTGAAAGTGACCGTGAAGCATCGCCGGAGCTATGCGTTAAGCTGAATTTTAATCAATTCGATCAGGTTGGAAAGTTCCCGTGTGACAGCGGTACAGGACTGTCGGCTCTTCCCGTTGTGCAAACCATAATGAGAAATAGGTTGGGACTTCCTCTAAAGACAGAGCGGATGCCTCTTCACTTTTAACTGGCATTTTGTGGCTTGCGCAGCTCTTATAGCGTTTCGTTCTGATGCAGAATAAAGCAAGGTGCTAACCATATTACCAGAATAGATTTCTTTTGCGTACGAGAGTGGTGTGTAGGATAAGATAATTTCCACCAGTGATGCAATGGTCACCCGGGAAACCGGAAGTATTGCACTTGATTTCTCTCTCTCTCTCGCAGCTCACTTCATGCATACTAAGCTCTGCGTACTACACAGCTGGCGGATGACTGCACCCACGTGTTGGCTCGATGGATGTGTGCGTGCAGGTAAAAGCGCGACTTCATAACATAACAAAAAGGGACAGTGCCGGAGTGCGTTTTAAGGTACATGTAAGAATGAGAATTAACAATGAAAAGGAACTACTACGGCAGAAAGTTAAGTGGGCGGACCAGGTTAGGAAGCGTGCGGGGATGAGGTGGTCGCAGCTGACGCAGGAGAGAGTTAATTGGAGGGATGTGAGTGAGGCAGTGGGTGTAGTTTTACTGATGATGATGATGATGATGAAAATCATTATCTCACCGCCAAACCATTGATCTAAAAACAAGAGGGTACTACTGCCAAGTTATCAGTTGAAGAAATAATCATGCGTGTCATCGCGCAAGCGAAGGTTTCTGCTCGTTTAGGAGTCCCTCGCAGGCCGAGCCATCTACTTACCTGAGGTACTGCCGTGTCTCCGTGGGATCCGAAGCTGCTTAGCCCAGGAGTTGCAGAGAACAAGGCCACAAGAGCAGCCATGATGCTGGACGGCAGAGGTTGTTCCCGCGATCACTGTCAGCCCGGAACTGCGCCGGTGGAACTACCAGGAATTCACGCTTCCTGTCTGATTTCGCAGGTACATACAGGTGAAATTCTGAACCGGCTTCCAAAAACAGCATCCGCCAGCACGTGTCGTACAGTGCTATTACCGCCGCTCTTTTTACCGTTATAGTGCAGCGGCACGTGGGCATTCGTTACGCACACCCAACAGTACTGGACAAAAGCGTTTTCGGAAGAGAAAGGATTTATGAAGTCAATTTTTTTAAATATTCTAAGATCTCACGATAAAAATCAATATATCCGCATATCTCCCGTCCGCAGGCTTGTATTTTTTTCTTATTAACGTTTTCCCTATCGTCAAAAGCGTTCCCCATTGGTTTGCTATGGCATTATTAACTGCTCTATGCGAGCGATGGAAACACCTCCAACGAAAGATTTTGCTGCATACCGGGAGAATGAACCATTATTTTCAATACTGCCATATCAGTACCTTACATTTTTTCAATATTCAAAATTTTTGTCCAAGATTGTTGCACATGGAATGACAACAAGCTATCCACAGGCAACAGCGCTTGTAGTGCGCATGAAGGTTTTTGACACCCAGTTCTTATTCCAGAGATGTTGTAAGTGGAACTATTACTACTGCTGTTTTCATTGCTACCAATACTTCTTTAACTACTACTAATAGCAACAACCATAACTCATACATATTTGTATGGAAGCAGAATTGCAGAAATTGGGCGTGTGTGAGCCATAAGGACTGCTTATCGCGCGAAGCCCGAAATGGAACAAAACTGCGATAAATTTTTTTAGACTAACTTAAACGGGATAAAAAAAATGAAACAAGCAAGAAAATGAAAAAAATAACAATAGACTTCCGCATGTCGAAGTAACACTGTGCCCTACCTGAGGTACGCCGAAGTGAATCGTTTAGGTTTAGTTTCGACCGTCAGGTGTTTCTTCACGTGTGCCGTAATCTAAGTACAGGGGCGTATTGCGTCCGCCAGGAATCGAAACCGCGACCATATGGCTCGCCAGCCTGACGCCATGAGCACTGACGTCATTGGGGCTCCGGAATAGGAGCTCCACCTAGATTTGTAAGGACCTGGGCCATAGCGCCTGGGCCCAAACACCTCCTTGTAAATAATAAATATTTACCACCACCACCACCACCGCGCCTGATCAAAGTAGATGCACCTGGCCAATCGTGATGTTTTACGGGCCGTATAGCACCATGGTTTTCGTCGCTACTAACTCAATGCAGAAATATCATACCAATAAGCAGACGAAGAATAAATAATTGGCTTTTTGGGGAAAGGAAATGGCATATTATCTGTCTTATATATCGTTTGACACCTGAACCGCGCCGTAAGGAAAGGGATAAAGGAAGGAGTAAGGAAGAAAGGAAGAATGAGGTGCCGTAGTGGAGGGCTCCGGAATAATTTCGACCACCTGGGGATCGAAATTATTCAGAAGCCCTCCACTGCAGACGAAGCAAAACTCAGATTTGCTGCGTTTTTATGGAGGAAAAACGCCAAGGCGCCCGTGTGCTGTGCGATGTCACTGCACGTTAAAGATCCCCAGGTGGTCGAAATTATTCCGGAGCCCTCCACTACGGCACCTCTTCCTTCCTTTCTTCCTTCACTCCCTCCTTTATCCCTTCCCTTACGGCGCGGTTCAGGTGTCCAACGATATATGAGACAGATACTGCGCCATTTCCTTTCCCAAAAACCAATTATTATTATTATTATTATTATTATTATTATTATTATTATTATTTATGGAGGAAAAACGCTAAGGCGCCCGTGTGCTGTGCGATGTCAGTGCACGGTAAAGATCCCCAGGTGGTCGAAATTATTCCGGAGACCTCCACTATGGCACCTCTCTTCCTTTCTTCTTTCACTCCCTTCTTTACCCTTTCCTTACGGCGCGGTTCAGGTGTCCAACGATATATGAGACAGATACTGCGCCATTTCCTTTCCCCCCAAAACCAATTATTATTATTCCTCCCGTCCCTTGGGACACCCTGATAACTCCGTCACACAGTGCTTCCCTCCAATCCATGACTGCGCGCACCATTGCTTCATAGTGGACCTCCTCGCCTAGAGCCAGAGTTGTACGTAACGCGTTACAAGTAACTGATTACTTGTAATCAATTGCATTTTTTGTAATTTTATAATTAATCTATTACACTTTTCAAGCGTTATCGTACCGGGTAATTCAATTACTTATTTTTAATTGATTACTACTAGTCACCTGCTTTTTTTCCCAAAAACAAGTTGTACCCAACGATCCAGTTTTGGGAACCTGAGAGAGAGAGAAAGACAAACCGAAAGACAGAGAGGTTAACTAGGTAGCGCCCGATATGCTACCCTGCATGTAGGAAGGGGAACGGAGGGAGAGATAGAAAGGGGAGAGAACAAAGAGAGAGGAACACTTTTCCACATGTCCGATGGCCAATACGTGCAGGGTACACAGGACACACCGGTAGTTCACAACCTTGCAATCAGTCCTGAGTCCTTCAAGAACTTGAAAAGTGCCTTCTAGGCTGTCCTCTGCGATGAAGGTTTAGTCCAAGGATCCAGAATCTTGGCTTCAGTAAGGGGCCGAGGATCTAAACGGCGGAGTGTTGCAGCGAGGAGTGCAGGCTCACGCTGAAACCGAGGGTAGTTACAAAGAAGGTGTTCTATAGTTGCGTCGCACCCACAGTTATCTCACGCAGGAGAGTCTGCCATTGCGATTAAGTGGGAGTAGACATTTGGAAACGCGACTCCCAGCCACAGGCGACACAGCTAGCGCAGCAAACACTGGCGCTAGCGAGGATGTAGCCTTTGTCTCATTAAAACGCTGTTAACAGGCTATTTTAACAAACTTCAACCACTCGGTCGCAGCGGTGGCCGAGTAGTTGAGCATCCGCCTCGCACGGGCGAGGTGCGAGGCTCGATCCCCAGTGCCGCCAGGTACCCACCGGTGATGCAATGGGTGCAAGCTTTCCCGGGCCTGGTGCTCGGCTAACAGAGTTTTAATTTCACGTAAGCAGAGGCTTCACGTACGTGGAGCTCTTACGGGTGACCAGTGCGCATGCGCAGAACGCAAAGTTTATGCGCGAGTCTCAAGTACGTACGTGAGATTCGGGTTTTTGCGTTGCGGTCTTTGCGTCGCTTGCGTACGTAGCGTTGACAAACATGGCGGCGCCCTGCCTGCCGCTTCACAGCAATAACAGCTTCGTCGCTAATCCCTCGACGCGATATCGTGTTCTAAACTGTTGTATTCGCTATCGATTTCCCCATTCTTACCCTCGCATAAAGTCTCAAGCGACAAATAGCTTTTGTTTTCCAGATATAAGGGCAATTTCTCAGCTGTTAAGCCTAATGAAGCAGCGCTCCGACGCAGTTCGACAGGCTTGGCTTTGACTCGTCCAGTCTTAGAGTGGCTACAGCAGTGTCTTCATCTGTCAGTAGATAGGGCTAGGAAAAACGCGCGGCTAGGGTGCCTCAATGCCAGCGCCGGGATGGAGACAACTTTAGCGCCACAGCCATATTGGATCACACGGGATCAGCGGCGCTAGCGCTTGTAACGGCGCCGTTCATGCTCTCGGCGCGCTTCAAAGTGCTTTCACTTGAGCGGTCTTTTGCAGCGAGAGCTACACTGGGCTACCAGTCGAGCATTTCGCGGTACATGGGAGAGGACAGTTGTGATTCAATATGGCGGCGTCGCTTAAGTTGTCTCCACCCGGGAACGGCGGCGCTGGCATTGAGGCACCCTACGCGGGGCTAGGGTGCCTGGATGGTGCCTGGATGCCCGCTCGCCTCTGGCCCATCTAGACACCCTAAACGCGGCATCTGTCGCGTACGTGCAACTAAAAGGTTTGAAACGACATGCGCGTATCCTACGTAGACTTCTCACGTTTGCGTACGTGAACTCTGTATGTTCGTTAAACTAAAGCTCTATAGTAAGGGCTGATATGCTTGGAAAATGGGTCTTTGATCCCACTTTGAGTAATCGAAAAATACCTTGTTCCATGGGACTCCTCCATCATCAAACTTCAATTGGTTCACGGTGCACCTTTCAAAAAATTCCCAGCAACACTAATCCCATTATGAATTGGCAATACCATAGCATTAGCAGCTGTCGATGCCTTTACCGGAAATGACGTCATTTCTGATCTGGTAACGTTACTTTCCTACAGTCAATTGGAATGCAGCGGTCTGGTGACGTCACTGCAAGCCAGTCAACGTATTTTGATTCCTACGACCCATTTTCTTGCGATATGGCTTCTAATCCTGTCGTGTTAATAAACGCGCTGCTCTAATAAATGGCTACCTCAGCTGCATGTTAGCGCCTGTACTTAAAAACACAGCCTGCCACCTCGCATAAATACATATTGCAGAGAATACCAAACAATTTATTACCGGCTGCCTTCGCTTCTGACTACTATGTGTTTTACAAAGCAATATGTCTGAGCAGTGCTTAAAGTAAACCTTGTCTTTGAGCTCAAGTACAGCAACAGCGTTTGTGTCAACTGTTCTTAGCGCTACGCCTTCAGACATCGCCATGTTATTGCTAAATAAGAAAGCCGTAGCTGCGTTTGAATAAATAATTTCATGTCGTCGTTTCTGGCGATTCCGTGTACTTCTTTTTTTGAGAAAACATGATCGCCATATAAATTATTTCCTTCCTTTTTGACTGCTTGATCATTGAGTAAATTATCCGCTTATGCTCCACACTTCTAGTGACTCGATTACCGTGTACGCCGACGAATGAACTAATTATGTTTTAGGTAATCATTTGATTACACAGTTATTATGTTTTTAATTCGTTTTCTGGGAAAGGAAATGGCGCAGTATCTGTCTCATATATCGTTGGACACCTGTACCGTGCCGTAAGGGAATGGATAAATGAGGTAGTGAAAGAAGGAAGAACGAGGTGCCGTAGTGGAGGGCTCCGGAATAATTTCGACCACCTGGGGATCTTTAACGTGCACTGACATCGCACAGCACACGGGCGCCTTAGCGTTTTTCCTCCATAAAAACGCAGCCGCCGCGGTCGGGATCGAGCCCGGGAACTCCGGATCAGTAGTCGAGCGCCCTAACCACTGAGCCACCGCCGCGGGTAAAGTTATTATGGTTAAGTAGCCTTTTTAGGATGATGGACAGCTAAAGTTCGTCCCCATTCCTCGTGGGTTGAATATAGCGCAAGCATCATCAGAGCACCTCATGAACAAAAAAAGGCTCTAACACACGTGTCTCAACTGCATTATTTTTTCCTCACTTCCTGTTTTGTGCACATGAGGTCAATTTTCCGCGGACCTTCCTTCACCAAAAAAAAAAAAATGTTGTGCTCAGTGTTCGATCACACAAAGTGGCTCGCGCAGGCAGTTTGTTTTGTATCTACTTTCTCAGCATCGCTTTCCTTGTACGTAA